>NC_046666.1:95963681-95980192 GCF_010883055.1 Belonocnema kinseyi
AGCTCCAAGGAGATTATGTTGAAAAATAAAAAAAAATTTACCCAAAAAAAATTGTTTTTATACTTCATTCTAAGGACTTATTGAACTACCCTCGTATAATGGACCATCAGTTTCGCAGTATGCCACAACCAAGATATCTTTCAGGACTTTTGTCGCACTTTCCATATTTCGGCACTGGATCAACTTCCCCATGGAAGCTTTTTAAAAAATTCGGGCTTATCTGGAATTCGTTTCTCTGCTCAAAAAATCAACATACAATTTTATAAAATGAGCAACGTCTATTCTTATGTAGCATCGTGGAAGATTACCTTCTCCACAGGCGATACAATATTCTTCTATTGTGAAGTATCCTGTGAATACTTGAACTGCAGCAGTTAAAATAGCCTTTGCACCGTCGCAAAGATGAGGATGAGGAGGTCCTGATCGTACCCACTGGCGAAGAAAATTCCCAATTGCAACAGTGTTGTGAACTTCACTAAACATCATTGCAATGATGTACTGACCGCTCTCGTCATTAACAACCATTCAATAGAGAAAGATGGGTTTCGTCTTCTCTCCCTTGCATGTTTCAAATGATCGGATCATTTCACCAGTTGCATCCATAGCTGTACTGGATGTACTTGTACGCACATGATGGATCCAAAGGCGGGTTTGATGCGCTGTCCAGAAACACTGTCTGCATTATCATTGTCGCTTGTTCGGTTCGGTAAAGCTCGGAAACTTTCGTACACAGTTCGTTTGAAATTTCTTACCGGATTAGTGCTCTTATACCTGAGTATACAATACGTTATCGATAGTGCATTTTAAAATGCTCCCGCAAGTACAGGCACCTGCAATTGTCAAGATAATTCTCATCTCATTTCGTAAATATAACTTAGTGAGGTCGTAAAAAGGCATTGACAAAATATTACTACTTTGATAATAACACACCGACAATACCGACATTTTTTTAACTAACGTCCACACCAAATGAGAACAGAACCTCGTGGCCGGCAAGAAAATTCGAAACAAATGAAAATAATTTTTCATATGATTGTAAAGGATGCCTCAATCACGTTTTTTTTGTGATCACCAGCAACCGGGTACGTAAACCCATGCGAAAATGTCAGCACCAGATTGCCACAAAATTCAGAAAACATTTTCAGTCTCGTGTATTCTACGAAATATTTTTTATCCAAGTCTGCACTGTATACTTGTATGGCTAAATAAATATCCGAAATACTATGCATATTTTTTTTATCATTGAAAAGAATGACTTTCAGCTGCATACACGTAGAAACCTTTTGTTACGATTAATAAAATGATTGAATTAGACTTTAGTATAATATCGTTCCAAAATAGGGAAAACCGAGGGTTTATTATATTTATTCGTATTTTAGTAGCGAAGTTTAATATTACCATACGAGTATTTAAAACATAAAGACGACAAATTAGTATTGTAAATACGAAATATTAGGAATATCCATTTCAAGAATTAACACTATGAAAAAATTATATTCTTTTTACTAAGTTTTCAAAAAATAATTTTAATAAAAAGAATAGTGAATATCATAATCTCGAAAACGTATTTTAGAAATTGATATTGCCAATATGAAGTTCACAGAAATCTGAAACGCATAGCAAACTATGAAATCATTATTCTTTATTTTTCATATAGTTTCGTTTGAGAATGGTCCTCGATTCTTTCCGTCATTTCCCGATCGAGTCGAAAGGTTATGATTCACAACTTTTTAAATAAAAGTTAACTTTTTCTTTTTTAAACTGATTCATTTACACTATGGGATTTAAAACATTAGGAAATCTTTCTCACGAAATTTTTACACTAAAATAATAAGATTTAATTTAATGAGTACAATTTTTAAAATATTACTTCTAAATACATACAAGAATATTATCAGTAGTGTTAAAAAATGTATTTTATCAAAAACCCAATCATTCATTGAAAATCATAATGCCCTGAGTTTTCAAGCGACACCACTTAGCCGAGATTTTTGCAAAATATTCCATAATGTAAGTTAATCGTGGGGTTTAGTTGTGAGAAAATACGTTAGTGCAGCGCATAATTTTTATTTACATAATCTAATTAATTTTCGTTTTTTTAAACAAAACGACATATTTTTAGCCACGTGAAAATTTGGAAAGTATTGCAGATAGTATGTACTTTTTGTGATACTTCAGTGTTCCTAAGTACGAATTATTTCAATGTAAAATTTGACCCCCCCCCCCTCTGGGTTTTTGTCAAATGTCCACGTTTTGAGACCCCCTGAATCCGAAAAACAGGTTTTTACGAATGTGTCTGTCAGTCATTCTCTCTGTCCATCCGTGTATGTTTTTTTTGTTAGCCCGATAACTTTCAAAAGAATTGACCGATTGGATTTTCCTTTGGTAAATTCTTTTACTATCTTAAAATGAAGGTAAGTTCGTTAGACGGCCATTTTTCATAAAAATTCAAAAAGTGAGCGTATTTTTAATATTTTTGAGACCACTTTTTCAAAATTGAAAATTTTTCTCTGCGGATATTCATAGTATTCGAAAAGAAAAACAATTTATCCTGATGACTTTTTTTGATAGAAACAAAATTTACCAGAGTTAGAGCATTTACAAAATTCCAAAAAAACATAGTAAAATTAACATTTTAAGCCAAATACCGCACAATTGGGAAGAAAAATGACTTGTTTGGTTCAGAATAACGTACAGCTCACAAATCTTCACCGATTTCGACAAAATAATTGGAAAAAAAGCTAACAAATATGACGAAAAAATTTCCTTTTTTCTATTTGACGTTCCCAGCACTCGCCAATAACATGAAAATAGTTGAAATCGCTTAATTTGCGTAAAATAGCATTATCAGACAATATACAAAAAAATTTGTTATCAACAAAATATTTGTTGAAAAAAATTTTTTCTATGATTTCCCATAAATACACGTTTTTTTAAGTTATGTTGCAAAGATTGGAATCGAAACAATATTATGTAAAAAAATTTCTCGTCTGATTATAATTGTTCATATTATGAACAAATTAAATGTACAAATGCAGTTTTCAGACATTTTTCGACAGAAATATTCGTTTTTTCTGTCAATTTTTTTCAATTAGGAAATTTATGATAAGTATAGCAAAATTCATAATCTTTTGATTAATCTTGTGATTTTTTAAACAAATTTAATAAACAAATGCATGGTAAGCCACCTGGGAAACGCAGGATTCAGGAAATTCAGGATTCTGGTAAATTCTCTGGAACACGAGGTTTGTCGTAGATCTTATAATTACTACCTACAGATACCTCTAGAGGGCTAGCATCTAAATGCCTTTTAAGAATGTTAAAACTAGACCTAGCAAGCGCCCTAGGAATCCTAAACTATTTTCGCCTTTTTAAAAACCGTTTTAGCCTTGACAACAACACAGAGTCTCAAAATTTATAAATGATTATAATTACAAATTTTAGATTTCTCCGAAGTATTATAATCTAGATGCTTCTGAAGCATGTTAAAACTTGAGCTATCCTTGATTCTTCAGAAACTGGTTTTAGCCTTCGCAGGAAAGCAGGGTCTGCAAATTCCTCGGACAATATGTTTAAGTATCCTTGTAAATTCTGTGGAACACCTGGGTTTTTAAAAGATTTTTTAATTCCTCGAAGAATATGTTTGAGGGACGTGATGAATACTCTGCAGCACCAGAGAGTGGCCTGCAGAGTGGCCCTAGACCTCGTAAGAAAGACCTCCGATCCTTGACGGACGGTTGAAAGTCGAATACATCCGAAACAACTGTAACCTTCGTATTGTAAAATATTATTGAGTCACTGATATAATTGAGGTTTTCCAGTATTTTTTAATTATTCAAATAACATCAACTACATATTGTTTCATTATGTTTCATCTGTTTCATAACGTAACAAAACAAAAGTAAAGCTGACATTCGTTTCACTTCGCGATATCGATAACTGAAACAACGAAACTTTTGTTGTGTTCAAATATAACTTAACGTAACGTTACGAAAGTTTCGTTCGGACCCCTGCTTTTCAGAGTTTTCTCTAAATGGAAAGCAACCCATAAATTTCCACGTGTATTGATTCCAAATACAACTTCAAATTCGTGAAAAATCCATATTAATGGATGAATTGACGCATATTTTGCTGTGTCTTTTCACGTATAGTTTCATGTGTTTTGCACATAGATACTTTTATCCATAATAGGCTTATAAGCTACAAAGACTTTCCTGTAATAGTTTTTTTGTTAGTGAACCAACCACCGCAGGGTCAACCTGGGAGCGACAACCAACTACGAAAATGATACTGGCTCCCAATAGAACAGCGGTAAATCACACCTAGGGCCACGTATTACGGCCGTAAGGTGGGTAGCCACTTAGCACGATGTAATTATAATCACAATACGGCGAAATCGTCGTGTGTCTTGAGGACACAGAGGGAACCGTGAATGACAGCTCTCTGCATACTTCTTGTAAGTTTCTATCCATGTTTTTTGCACACCGGTATGACTTTGAGATTACGAACCAGTGATAGCTTAACACCTCGAAGATCACCAATCACGAGATTAACCATTTTAACCAAATATTCTGGGTATATAAAGCGCGGAACCGACAAGTTGGCATACAAGCTCTACTGCATATGCATGATCTTAGGCGAGGTGATGTTAAGGTCCGTGAGCTCGTTCTTCT
Source organism: Belonocnema kinseyi (assembly GCF_010883055.1). NCBI lineage: Eukaryota > Metazoa > Arthropoda > Insecta > Hymenoptera > Cynipidae > Belonocnema > Belonocnema kinseyi. The sequence continues at coordinate 95,968,355 of NC_046666.1, forward strand.
TCCATAGAACCATCCCAAATGAATAGAGTAGAGTCGGGACAGCAAGCATGATAGTCATAGACATCTTGTTCAACGCTGACAAATTTCAAGACCAAATTTTTCGAGGGATAATCTCGTGTGTGCTTCTAAGAGCTTCTTTCACGGATTTTATGGCCTGAATAAGGCTCTCAGGCACTTCTGGGTAGTAGTACACTGTAAAAAATTTTAAAAATTTTACGTTGTTATCAGTAAAAAGACACAGAAAAATTTCTGTTCTATTACCACTTAGAGTATAGGGGTAATACAATTTTAAGGTTAGGGTTTCGAATAAATTTGTAATTTTACCACTCCTAGAATGGGACTATAGCAAGAACATAGTAGAAGTACATTTTGACTTCTCAAATCTATCACGTTGAGAGTCGGAAATAAAGTGTCCTACTTCAAACGTAGTGCATTTTCTTCACGATTGTAAAAGTATACAATTTTAGGAATATCGATCATTCGTGCAATTATACACTTTCTTTTTTAATAAAACAAAAAGTTGTTGAAAAATTTCAAACTTTTGGAAAAACTATAATAAAAATTGTTCAAAGTATTCTCAAAAATGGTAAAAATCCTAAAAATGAATTTGATTTTTTTTATACGTACATATTTTACCTAAATTAATAAAGTTGAGAGAATAATTATGTGTATAATGTACAAAAATATTGCTAAAGGAACATTCTATGAATAGAAAAATTATGAAGTTCGGAAATCATAGAATTAAAGTCGAGTCCTAACTGAAAGCGGAAAATCAGAATCGCGAAGGCGGGAATCGTCAACCATTCGCCATAACAGCCATAACTACGCGCACGTGTGTTTGTCGGAACGTTTTTTGTTGTGTCACTTTTTGCTGTTTTATTCGGCTCTGGGTTTATAATAAGATCGTTTTCGGAAAGAATTACATCATGAAACAAATTATGTTTTTTAAGCAGTGTCCGAAAATGCAATTAACGAATTTCTTGCTATTGACGCTAATGGGCATGCGGAAGACGCTAATGAGGAAAAGCCCCTAAAGTTCTAGCGACTGCGAAAAACTAAATTGAATCGAAGTCGTCGACATTCATTCTTGTAATGTAGGCCCTGCAGGGCCTATCTTACAAAAATTCAATTTCGCCGACTTCGATGCAATTTAATTTTTATAAACTCGAAGAAATGCGATTTTATTAGTTTCCAGCAATTAGTATTATTGCATTTTTGTTGGCTTTCTTATAAGATTCAAATTTTTATATATATGTATATATCGATGATGTAAATTCGTGTAGAAGTGCGCGTTTTTGTATTTTTATAAGAGAAATTAGCGTTCATTTTTAATTTCTTGGAAATAAATTGAATTATTTTTGTAAAATAATAATATGAGAGCTTACTTTTATAATACTACAAATTTCACTATTGAAATTTAATAATATAAATTAATTTAAATAATATTCTATTATTTTTGAACGTTCTTAATAGTGTTTGTAATATTTCTGATTTGAGTAGAATATTTTCAATTTATCGTACAAATACAATCATTTCTGGGAATTTTACAGTAATTTGCAGTAAGACAACCATAACCTACAAATATACATCTCATTTGTACTTTTACAAAGTGAACTGTATAATCGCATAACCTAAAAGTGAAATTACAAACTAAAGGCAGTTTCTAATTTTTTCCGTAAAAACGCTTCTTTTGTAGTAGTAAATATTACGTCCCTCTCTGAAAGTGGTAAAATTACAAGAAATATTTTTTACAGTGTAGGTCTCACCAGCGCCAAGCCTATCCAGGTTGTCATATAAAAAGAGTCTACAATCCAAGTGAGATTTCGTATCAATTATTCGAAGGCACTTGGTTTAAGATTGTTTGTTGCAAATTTTCAGTCTGATAGCCACCGCATTTAATTAGTACTCGTTGATTATGCTAATTTCGTTTTTCGTTATTTTTAGCTAAACTAATCATCGAAAAAAACCCGCAAGTAAAGCCGAGTTTCTCGACATTAATAAGTCCCTCAAAGACTTATACATCCTGCATTTTAAGATTTTTTAAAAATGTGCACGATACTTAAAAATAACCAAACTTGTCAAATTCCGTGGTTTCGATGGTGTTCGTCGTTAAAGTGCCCTTTTTGGTACTTTTTATAGACATTATAATATTCTATGACAAAAATTATATTGTGAAACATTATGCTGACAAAAATTATTTTGGATGATATTTGCTACAACTTTTAATAAAAACATTTTTTTGTAAAATAATTATTTGCAGAGTAGAGTTGTGAGGGGCGAATTGGGTAGTTGAAAATTAATTTCCAGAGAAGTTGTATGGTCAAATTTGGCTAAATAGGGAAAGTGAGGTTAGGTTGGAAAAGCATTGGGCAATTTGTGGGCGGGAGTTTAGGCCTTCAAGGGGGCCAAAGGTGGTTCTCGTAGTGCTGGGGGATGTTAAGCAAAAGTCTTAAGAGACATCTGTACGTTGCAAAAGTTACTTTTTGCATTGAGAGGTCCCAGTTACCGACGGAAGGGCAGGAGGTGGTTAGCGAGAGTACTGGTAGGGCTGGTAGTAAGAGGAGGTAGCAAGAGAGACAGCTACGAGAGTCTGAAGAAGAGCGCTAAAGACAGTCCGTTTGAAAAAAGCGTAGACACATAGGCCGCCCCTTCCCCCTAAAAATGGTTGGGCAGGCGGAGAAGGAGGCTCTTAGGGTGTTGATAAGCGAGATCAAAGGGTTGAGGGAAGACGTAAGGAAAACTATGGAGCAAATTGAAAATATGAGGTAGGACCTAAGGGTAAGTGATGACAAATGGGAACAGGAGGTAAAAGACCTGAGGGAGAAAGTAGAAGGATTAAAAACGGTGGTCGTATCGGTAAGTAAGAAAAAAGAAGATCAAATGAAACAGAAAGAAGAAGAGGTTAGGATGTGGAGGAAAGGGCAGAAAAAAACTTGAGAAGGTGCAGGGCAGGTCGGAAATAGAAGAAGGTGGCAGCGGGAGGGAGAGAAGAAAGGAATTTGGGAGAGAGTCGAGAATATGATTGAAGAGAAAGTGGAGAAGCGTAAGTATGAAAAGGAGGAGAGAGCGGATAGGGAAAGGTTAAGTGCAATGGTGTTGAGAATGGAGAGTAAAGATAAGGCAGATAAGAGAAATAATATTGCTATAAGAGGATTAAAGGTAAAGATTGGTGAAGAAATGAAGGGGGTAAAGGGCTGCTACAGAGCATAATTTGGGTTAAAGGCAAGATAGGGAAAGTTAGGCTGGAGGGTAGAAAGGAGAATGAAGTGGCGGTTGCAGAATTGGCGAGCTGGGAAGAAAAGTTGAATGTGATGCGAAACAAAAATAGGATAAGGGATAAGAAGGTTTTCATCAATCAAGATTTGACGAGGAAGAAAAGGGATTTGCCAAGAATGCTGATCGGCAAGGCTAGGAGGGAGGGGAGTGAATGGAGAACGGTGAAGGTAGGGTATCGGAAAATAAAAGCAGATGAGAAGATGTGGGTATGGGACAAGGATAAGGACGTGTTAAAGGAAGTGCGGGGGAATTTTTTTCATAAGAAGTAGGTGGGTGGGGGCCAAACAGGGTGGATTGGTCAAGGTGCTGTACTGGAACGTATCAGGGGTAAAGAATCAAGATGAGGCTTTCTGGAGGTATGTCCAGAAATTTGATGTGGTGTGACTGCTAGAGACGTGGGTAGAGAGAAAGGAATGAGATAGAGTAGAGCCAAAGTTGCCATGGGGATATAAGCGGAGGCTCCACGAGGCGGACAGATTAAAGAGCAAAGGAAGGGCTAGTGGAGGAATTATATCACGGGTTAGGCATGGATTTAAAGGAGAAGTTCAAGGAGAGGGGAAGGGGGGCGTGCACACGAGGACAGTAAAGGTAGGAGTGACGTGTAAGTTTGTGACTGTGTACAGTAAGTATGGGATGCAAAGGATTAAAGAAAGGGTGATAGACTTAATAGTAGAGACAGACGAGGGTATGGCAGTACTAGGGAGTGAATTTAATACGATAATTGGGGGGAAGGGGCCAATGGGGAAGGGGGGAGCTTCGAAACGAAATCGAAGGATAAAATAATAAAAAAGAAGGGGGAAATTCTAAAAGAGGCTGGGTGGTGGCGAATGATATGATAACAGGGGTCGAAAAGGCAGAATACACGTATGTGAGTTGGATGGAATATTTGTGATAAATATTATATAAATAACTATGTGATCATGAATACGCAAGGGTGGGAGGAGACAAAGAAATTCACAGGGGAAGGGTCAAACAGACCATCAGCCAATAAGCTTAAGGATAAAAGGACAGGGTAGCGGAAGGCATAGTAAGGAAGAAGGGTCGTTAAAGGATAGGGTAACATGGACAAGGGAGGAGATAGAGAAGTATCAGGTGCAGTTGGGGAAGGTAAGCTTTGAGAGGGATGCAGTGGAAGAGATATGGGAGAATCCGAAAGAGAAAACGAAAAGGTGTCTGCAAAAAAGGATATTTACAAAGAAGAAGAAAGGAGTGGTGCAGCAGTAGTGGGATAGGGACTGTGAAAAGATGAACAAAAAAGTAAAAAAGAAGTACAGGAATTGGAAAGAATGAACTATATAAAAGGAATACGTAGAAATGAGGAACGAGTATAGGTTGATGAGTAAGCAGAAAGAGCAGGAACAGGAAAAAATCTGGAAAAAAAGTCAAGAAGTTTTAAGACAGAAAGGGACGTGCGGAAGATAGTTAATAGGTTTAGGAAACGTAGGGTGGGGATTAGTCAGAAGATAGGTAGTAAGGAATGGAGGGGATTAGAAGAACGAGGCAGGTAGATGAAGAGGAGCTGAATGACGAGGAGATAAAGAAGCAGATAAGCAAGTTGAAAAGGTCTAAGGCAGCAGGGCTGGACAGGGATGAGTACGAACCATAGCTGTTTAGCACATAAGAGGGAAGGGAGGGCTGAAGGGGGTAGTAAAAAGCGATTGAAGGGGAGAGGGATTCCCAAGAGGGTGGAGGGAGGGATTGATGTTGCCACTGTATAAAAAAAGAGAATAGAGAGAGGCAGGAAAATTATAGAAGAATTACGTGATGGTGGTGGTGGATAAGCTGCGGAAGCATGTCGATGGGGAAGGAATATTGCCGGAGACGCAGGCGGGCTTTAGGGAGGCAAGGGGTACTATCACCAGCAGGCTGAAAAATAAACGTTTATCTGTATATAGACTTCATGAATGCCCTATTATCACCTGAAATTGAAGTAATTGAACGAGTTAATCTAGAAGATATTAAACTCAAAGGAAGTGTTCGCTTAGATCAGGTAAAGTGTTTAGTTAGTTTGAATTAAACACTTGGTTATTTTTTATCAAATGTTCTTGTAAATCAGCAATTTCGACCATGTTGGTACATTCGAGAATTTTAATTTTTGGACACATTGTTTATCATTTCATTATTTGTATATTAGAAATCCATATAAAGCATTTGGAGGTCAAGTTTGTAGTTTTCCTCGCGTTTGCTGATATTTCAATATAGTCACTGCCTACAATCGAAACACTTGTAAATTATTATTACTCCGCAAACTTGATTTAATATTAACATTTGCATACCGTAGTCGCATTGTACGTCAAAAAGTTCCTGATTTCGAAAAACAAACTATGTTCATAATCGAATTCTCAGCTCCAGCCGACAACAACATCACAGACAAAGAGAAGCGACTCGTATCGAGCGGTCGCTGCGAGACAAGCTCATGTGTGCATGCATCTGTACGCAAAGTAGTGTGTATGTGAACTTATGGCAATCACAACCTATATGGGGTTTTTTTTATAAAAAGTGTAATTTGTATGCATCCATGATTCTATAGGTTTTTGTTAATGATTTTAATGATCTTTTTATGACTTTATATTTTCAAATAAAAGTTAGATTGCATGGAAATTGACAGACAGGCTCCCTGAAATAGAAACAAAAGCTTACAGTCATTATAGAAATCGCCATGAAAAGATATAACCTTTAATAGTTAAACCCAATCTCAAAAATATACCTATATAATATTTGTGAGCAGCTATAAATTAGATGATTTGCATGCTTACAATTTTTCTGCGCAATGTTTAGAAATGATGACAAAAAGTATGCTAGTTACAATTCAAATGCCCCCTCCAACATCTGTAGGCATGGCAGGTTGCGCGCATTTGCCCAGATCAAAAATGCTTTGATTTGTTTAATCAGATTTAGGCATGGCAGTCACTAAATGAAGGAAAAAGATGTGCTGCTAAGACTGTGTCGAAGTATCATACATTCAAATATCAAACATTTTGATTTTTTCGAAATAAGTCCCCCCCATGCCATTGTACTTTATCCCAAGACTTCTTAAAGCACACTTTCCAATGCTTAGGAAAAATAAACAGTATGTCAAATCGAAAAAGCTTAGCATGGAAAAAATATAGGTTTAGAAATATAGGCATTTTTTATATAAACATATCATTATATAATCTACTCAAACTAAAATGGGCAGCATCCTGCACATATAACTAGAAACACCAACTTAAAAATGATATTCTGTTCTCTATTTGGGCAAAATACGCGAAGTGTTCCCACCTAAAATTAATTTTTTTTTTTGGCTCGAGTTGAAACTTGGCTCGAATGTAGTCCTATTTCTACTATTAGGAAAATCATTGTCCCGGGCAAATTAAACATATAATATAAAACGTTTTCTTGTAAATTGATTTCAAAAATAGAAGGTTATTAATGGTTCTCAATAAAACACAGCGTGAACCGTCAAAATTAAGAATACAAATTGTGTAATCTCCTTTTATGTACATTAAAAATCCATCCCCTGGCGTGTCACAAGCTAAGAATCACAATCAAAGCTAAAGATTTCACAATAAATTAAAAGAAAAATGTCATTTATATTACAATTTTTAAATGGGGTGATAATGGAAGATAAATTTCTGTAGCACATATTTTTAAAATTTAATATTAAATATTTAAAAACTTGAGCTTAATTTTGTCCCTCAGTTTTTGCAGTCAGTCCCCTGGTTCAACTTGAAAATTATTTTAATCGTTCTATGTGCAACAAAAAGTCATCTTTTTGCGTTAAACGGAACATTTCCAACTTGAAGTTCGTCCTGACGTACAACAGATAGCGTTCATATGCTATTCTATTAGGTTATTTCTCGACGTTAACGCTGAAACAAGTGCTTCAGCTGGCTGTTAAGAGAGTCCCCTGGCGAGTAAATTTATACTTTGTTTTCGAAATTAAATTAACAGCCTTCAGTATTTCATATACTCAAGGTGGACAGATAATTATTCCTGGAAGTCAATTAATAATACTTTATTAGTATTTGCGATAGCCTCGACGTTTGTCGAATTTCTCAGTCCCCAAAACAAAATAATAATAATAAACAAAATAATAATTTCCAAGGGATCTGATGGTCAACAATGCATCATCCTAAATAAAAAACAGTTAATAAGGAAGTCAATCTTACAAAGAAAGAGAGAATAGCCATCAACAGCTATCAGAAACTGCTGATTGAGATGTGCTGTAATTGCTACAGTGAACACTGCTTATCCAGACAGTGTCAAAAGTGTATCAATAAAACTCATGTTAACAAAAAATTTTACAACAAATCCTTGCATTTCCAAAATTGGATGGCTCAAAAATAAGAGTTTATAGACCCCAAAGCTAAAATACCACTTCAATTAACAAAATATCTGAAAAAGACGTTAATCATCCAGCCACGTCAACTCATAGGAAAACTGAATGAGGGTTTAGATACATTTTTGTTCCGCGAAAGAAACATTGTTTACCAGTTTAATATAATAAATACTCTAAAGAAAAACATTCCTAATGATGATGCTTTAATACACATGGATTTATCTCAAAATTATGCCGGCAAATACATCTCAAGAAATTCAACCCGTTTAATTTGGAGGTTATCTCGTATAAATTAGTCTCCACACTGTTATAGTCTGCTAAGAAAATATGACTAAGTCATATAGCACAGCATTCTTAAACACATCTCATTCCATGACTGCTATTTTGGCACATTTGTTACCCATTTTGAAAGCTTTGTCCCCGATATCACGTGCCTTCACTTTTCAAGCACTGGACCCGTAGCCCAATATCGCAACAAACCCATGTTTCATATCTTGGCTACAAAGCTACCAAAACAACTTCCAAATATAAAAAAATGTTGCTGTATTAGTTTACGTCGATAAATAATTTATGGAAAAATTCTTATAGCGATTCAGGAAATGTGTCCTGGAATTATTATAAGCACTATTGACTATGAAGCTATTAAGACAATAAGAAGTATTTAACAGAAAGAATTTCAATAGCACCCTTAAAGTTCATCAAATGAGTGGAAAAGTTCATTTAACAATACTAACAATGAGCAGTTTGAGCTGCTTCTGCGATTCTGATACGTGCGAACATTTCAAAATAGGAGGCTTGACATATCAAGAGAACACTAAACTCACAGTCGAAGATGTTTTCACAGATTTTTAATGTGAAAATGAAAAAGAATCTAAGAATATTTATGTAACTTCTAAACAAATGATTGGGTTCGATCACAAGGATGTCTCCGACGTAGCTAAGGAAGAAATTGTATAGTAATTACCTAGCCCCAACTTGTTAATGAAAGGGGATAGAGTATTTTATAAATTAAGGATCCCCATAAATGTGTTTGAGCAATAATTTAAGGTAAGGTTTAAAGGCAATTAATGTTCATTTGAAAAAAATGTTACTGATATTATGTAAACTAATAATTATTCTAAATAGTTTGTATTATTATGTGTGTAAAATGAACGTGATTCGAACTGTTGGATCCTCAAAGTAGGAACGCTAATTTTCAAATGTTTGATGTGCTTGAAGTTCGGAACGTTCAAATGAACGATTTTTTTTTACTGATGACTTTTTAAACTATAAATATGGCTAAAATGTTTGTTAATTTATATTAGAAATAATACTTTTACTAAAAAAAAAATCATAATGAATTTTTTTATTGCAGTTGGAACAACATTTATGGATAAAATATAATTGGAACAGAATATTTCGTTCATTTGACCCTTCAGAACTTCAGGTATATAAATGTTTCTTATTACGAAACATTTTTCTAACATAAAAATACAATGAAAATAGTCAATCAGTAATAACATGTAGTTTTTACTTCACAAAGACAGTCCCCTGGTACATGCTTCAGTCCCCTGTCGCGACTTTTCACAAAATTGTTTATAAATCCTGAACTACTGCAAAAATTATGCGGCCGTTTGCAGTTTACGTTGAAAAGAACCATAATCTTTACCTTAGACAAACCACGTTTTTTATTTGAAAAAAAAATGCTCGGACAGTTTTGTACAGGCCAGTTTCCTAATAGCGGGGAACTACCCATTTAAAACAAACATATATATACATATATTTAAAAATTTGTCATAAGGACAATCGCAGGATTTCGCCGGGAGCGGGTGCTAACCTGGAAAATTGCACACGCTCCCAGCGAAATCGCGGTAAAATTTCAGCCACAACCACGGCTCACGACCGTGAGATAGGTGGTTACAGTCTGTAAAGGAATCAATACGACGATCCAGCAAAAGCCTCGTGCATCCTAAGAACACGAAGCGACCCAAGGACAATCGCCTTCTGCATTTTTCCCGCAAGTGTTCTAGCATATTGTTGACACGCAGAGATGCTTTTTAGGCCATTAGCAAGTGAAAGCTTGGCACCTCCAAGAGCGCCGATGATAAGGACGATTAGTTTAACAGAATATTCCGGGTACAATCGTTGCAACTCCCTTATAAGGTCTCGAAACCTCTCTTTCTTTTCATTCTCCTTGGTTATGATGTTTTTGCCAGCTATATTTATAATAGTAATTGAAATTGTCTTTTTGAAAAAACCATACTTAAACAAAAATTCTATTTAAAAAAAAAAATAATTTTTTTGTGCTCTTTGCAATCATGTAAAACAAAAAGTGGGCCGAAAATTTTTTCTAAATCAAATTTAGATTTTTACACTGAGAAACTTGGTACTGGAAAAATGACTAAATTAAGTTACAGTCGAGGGACTAAGGCGATAATTTGTATATTTTAATACAGTAGGCATCAGCTATACTAGTTTTATATGCAATTTTTCTATTGATAATACGAAGTCTTATTATTTTTTATAGTAAAATCGTAGATAGGATAAATTAGTAGACATAATAAAATTTTATAAAAAGAGTAGAAGTCATAAATACCAAAAATAACATAAAATACTAAGTTTGTAAAAGGAATTAATATTTTCTGTATGAATATGAATTGTACTATGACACTTTCTATTTTTTGTATTATGGTGTAGCGTTGGACCGAGTGCAACCGAGCGTAAACGATGTCAGCCGACTAACGCAGCGATCCCCAAAGAGCAGAAAATTATTTTTAAATATCGATATTAGGATATTTGATTACGTTAAGATATGGTGCTTAGAATTTGAAAAATGCCATCACTGTGAACAATTAATGAATAATTTAATGGAAATCAATTTGAATGTTAGCATTTACTTCACTAGGGCGATAAATTTCTGTATCTCAATATCTAGTTTAGCAGGATTGAATATCGCCGCGTTCGATTCCCATCAACTTTATTTTAATCACATTTTTCTGTTTCAGCTTGTAATATAATATTCCTGCATGCATATAATAATGTTAAAACCATATATAATCATGTGTACTGTACCATTGCAATTTAAATCAATATAATAGTGCGAAACAGTTTAACATTCCATTATAAGTCTGCATTTACGTCGTATACTTGTGTAAAGGATACGTGTGTTTTGACCTTCAACGCGACGCGGCGCATGTTGAGTTTTTTTTCGTCTGCTAATCTGCCTACACCAATTTTTAATAAGTCCCTTACTAAATCAGTGCTCATGTGTCTGTAAACGTTAATGTAGACCTTTGTAAATACTGTAACCTTCTGCAGATTTTAATGCAAGAAATTTAGAATTTTCTTCTACCAAAATTAGTAAGTGGCTATAATACATTGCTTGCTGGTTTACTATAGAGGTTTGTAAATACTTCAAACCTTTTTTGAAATAAATGTAACATTTTTTAAGTTTATTCCAATGAATTTTATAGCTCGGCATGTAGTTACTAATTACTACTAGAAGTACCAAACATTACAAAAGTTCCGGTATGTCCCTCCATTGCAAACCAAAAATAGTAAATTCTAGTCTGATTTTTAGCAAATATTGCAGCAAAAGATTTCTCCGTGTACGCTCGCGGGTACCACGTTAAACTTCCGCAGCGCTCGGGCACGAATAGTTCGCTACATTATTTCCTATCTGGCTTTTTCCAATAGGGGAATTTATTAAGTTTACCTAAATCTCCGAAAAATACACTTTTCTCTGTTCCTTATATACAAGAGGTCAACTAAAGGAAAGTTCACCACGAATAAGATGAATATAATTTATATTTTGATCATTTTCTTTGAAAAGCTTACCTCAAAAACTAATATGATTCCACTATAAACGATTTTAATTAACTATGTGTATACGTGATTAATAATTCATTGAAACAGTTTTTCCGAAATTCGTTTTTTGCAGCCGAAGTTTACATCTAGATCACATTTGGGTCATTCTGTTGAGTTTTTAAATTAATAAATTCTCAAGTCTTAGATCACTGGATCCACATGTTACAAGTATGTATAATTTAAGATTAAAAATACAAAATATTTTATTTAAACCAATATCAAGTTTTAAAAAAGTTTTACGTCTGGTCCTAAATGGCTTGGACTTCAATCGAACACAATATTCGCTCACTCAGAACGTAAACCATCAGAGCCACGTAAATAATTTCTGCTGGATTTCGACGCATGCTAACAGCGACGCAACTAAAGCGCTGAGTATACTGCCCTTATGCTGTTTG
>NC_046666.1:95980292-95982660 GCF_010883055.1 Belonocnema kinseyi
ATGACTCATATTCTAGGAACAAGTTGAATGGGAATTACCTAAATGGGATTCTCAGTGTATACATGAATACATTCTCAAAAGGACTTTCCAATTAATTCATTTTTGGGGCTATAGTTTTCACTCCCCCATGACGGTTCTTAATAAACGTACTGTTTTTTTCTCGATATTTCTAGGTCAAATAGGTGCCTAGATATCCAGCTGAAAATATATCAATTGTAGTTAAAATTTAATTGTTTATAACGCTATAATAATTTGTATGTTCTTATCATTATTTCGCGAATACCCAAACAGCACAAAAGTCGCCACCAAAAATCAGCACCATTCTATTCGAAGGTTTAAAACATGTTGAAAAATATTCCGCCAGGCTTTCTGGTAAGCCTCAAGTAAATAAATTTCGTTTTTCATTTGAAATCAAAACAAATTTTACAATATTTTTCAAAGTAGAGGTTATTTAATTTTTTTTATGTTTAAAATTCTTTTTCAAGATTGGTTAATTAATGTTAGCTTTTTAGGCCTACACCAGTTTTGGATGTTAAATGTAAAGCACATGCCTGTGCTGCTAAATTTGTAAATTTCCCTAAATTAACTCAAATATGCTCAAAATAAGTTACAAAAATGAATTGTTTTGTCATATTGGCACATTTGCTTTGTTGCCATAACACAACGCCCCAACGCTCCAACACAAGTACCGCTTTTTCTATACTGAGTGTATGTATTGTAGTTAACTTTGACATAGGCGTAACGTTAAAAAGGATCCCCATCCCCCATAACGCATTTTTTTACTTTGCCGATTATAGTTTGGGAGAAATTCGCGTTTTTTTATTAAAGGTAAAAATTATCGATTTTAATATTTCAATGGAAAATCATACTTTAACCTATGACATATCCACTGCTCCATAAAATATAAAATCAAGATCTAATAATTCCGCATAGATAATCAGGTTTCAGTTGCTCTGAATAACGTAAACAAGTATTATGAAATAATTTAATAAATTGAAAACTGTGTTTTATGGTTGTTTTTGTACCACAGAAAATGGTTTTTTGTCATTAAGGTTGTAAAAGCGTTTTTGCACTAAATTTATTGCATTGCTTATCACTTGTAGATAATTTTTTAACGCTTTAAATATTTGAAGATAAAAAATTATCAAGCATAGATTCAAAGAAGTGGCCTGGGATTGGGGGCGTCAGAAAACTGTATATGCATAGAGAGCTGTGACCAAATAAACTTAACAATTGTCTAAACTGGATCAATTGGATATGTTACGAATTATTTTGTATTATGAAATTGCATATTATTTATCATTTTTCTCGATTTCCTAGTGAAAACGAAAAAAGTGAAGGTAAGTGATATTTTAAATTATTATTTTGGAAGTGCTATTTCACATTAATAACTGAGTAAAAAAAGTATCATAAAACAATTGTAAAAATTTTGATTGAATTTCCTGTCGGACTTGATACTAAAAAAAAACTATTAAAAAGTTTTTTTTTCTATTTTAAATATATCTCTCCAAAATTTTTAAATTCGCCTTTGAATTACTCATAAATCATCAAAAAAATTATTTCTGTAACGAAAATTTTTTATCTTATTGTATATTCTGCCGTGATTTGAAAAACCCGTAAACTGCACAAGAAATCGAAAAACGAGTTTTTATATAATTGGATTCGGAAAGAAAAGATACATCTGATTATTAAAATAATTTTTCCAAATTGTTAATAACATTTAAAATAATTATTGGCAAATTTTGGGGAAACGTCGTTCACGGCAAAATGTGGTGAGTCCTGATTTGGGAGAGAGCCATAACTAAAGAGGACCGTACACTGAAAAAAATTTGGGCATGCAGCTGTCTTCTTGTGGCGATGCAGCGCCACCACGACGGTTGGTGTAGCAGCCAGACCACTTTTGAGTAAACTACAATACCAAACGTGCGAGCAGATCCTATCCCATGTGTTGGGAACGCAGCAGTCCCACAAAAGAGAATTAAATTGCCCCACGAATATAAACTATAACTGTATAACTCCGCGCGAAACTCGGCGTGGGGATAGCGTACCCAATATGAGAGAAAATGTGTACCAAGTTGCAGGTGAGCAGCGCGCGACGCATTTGGTGTTCCAGCTCTACTACGGGGGCGAGCAGATCGCCCAAAAAATTCTCAGTGTAGGTGCTTACGGCGTTCTCCGCATTCATCGAACCCAGAAAAAGTTACTAATTCGAAAAATGACGTAACTGTATTTATTTTGAGCAGCAAACTGAAAAAAATATTATTGAAAGTTGAAATCTTCCTCAGGGTAAAAAAAATTATTATATTTTTTTTTCTCCTTTTTTTTTGGAAATGAACTCAAAAGTGATAGTTATAGTATGGGGGGGGGG
>NC_046666.1:95982760-95989007 GCF_010883055.1 Belonocnema kinseyi
TTCACCTCTGAAGTTATCAGAGAAACCCTTTCGCCCGATTGAGATCCCGGAACTTATTTTTACACCAATAAAGGAGCTGCCCCCGCCCACAGAACTCCTCGCCGACGATGAGTTGTTTATTCCCGTATGCAGTTCGCCGGAGAAATTCTTCGTCACTCCCACCAAGTCGGTAAGGCGAAATCTGGAATTCTGAACTCGATACAGATTCCACCATCCAACTCGTAAGAGTGGATAGGATCTTTCTCAAAACAAAAAAAACGATACACGTAGCTCGGCCATACCGCTTACGATTTGCGTAGTCGGCCATAGCGCCACTTATTTAACATCTGCCCCCCCCCCCATACTTTAACTATCACTTTTGAGTTCATTTCCAAAAAAAAGGAGAAAAAAAAATATAATAATTTTTTTTACCCTGAGGAAGATTTCAAATTGGCGGCCCATACGTGGGGCTTGAGAAATAATTTCTGAATTCTCTCATTCCAACTGAGTTTGGAAAAGATTCCATTTTTACACCCTGATGATCCGCTCACCTACCACATCTCGTCGTGGCACAGGTAGACCTACCCGAACTATGTCTACCAGACAAAACCCTGTTTCCGGGTGCCAACCACAAAACCCGGTGGCGCCCGACAATAATCACGTAGAACCTGAATCGCACAAGGTAGCTGTCTTCCCAACTCCTCTTCACGAGAAATCCCCACACTCCCATACAACTAGGCAATCACGGAAAAATGCTTTTGTAAATACAAGACCTTCAAGAAGTCGCTCGTTACCCGAGATGACAGAGAACAATCCGCACGAAGATTCTCAGCAATCTCTTCACGTTAGATTCGATACAAATTCAGTAGCTGGACCCAGCTACCGACCGAATTCAGTGCCTTACGTCCCGAACTTCCCAACACCGGAAGCGGTTTACAGTCGCGTAAGAGCTACCCCGTTTTCAGCACCGGCTGTTCGATTAGAAATCCCAGAAAAATTGACGATGGAGAGAAATACTCCCATCACCGATTGGCGCGCCTTAATTCGCGCATTGCGCACCCCTGAGGTTCCGTTACCCACTTTCGCCGGAGCCGATCATGAGGACCCTAAAGTATTCCTTACCGAATGTGAGGCCTTTTTCATTGAAGCCCACATCGATCCACCTATGTGGACACGGATGGTCGCAAAGAATCTTACTGGATTAGCCGCTAAATGGTATGAACCATATAGAAACATTTCTCCAACCTGGGTGAAATTTAGTAGCCTACTCTCTCAACGCTTTGCAAGCGTTACTCATTTAAATAACCTTCATGTCCAGTTGTACTCAGGAAAGCAAGAGGAAAAAGAGTCCGTCGGCGTTTTTCTGCAGCGGAAATTCCTTTTAGCCTTACGATTGCGTCCTCAGGCAATCGAGCAGGAGAATGTCACTCTCTTGCTCGAATCCCTAAAGCCGTCAATCAAAAAGATTCTACGTGCCGCCAGCTTCGAGAGCTTTGAAGATCTTTTTGAGCGAGCCGTCCAAGCTGAAGCGGATGAGGCTGAAGAAAACCCGCGCAAAGAAAATCGTGAGAGCGCGAAAAATAAAGCATATCCGCCAGTCACAACACAAACAAACCATGCCTCATAGCGACCACCCCCGCAATGTCACTACTGTCCCGGTAAGCGTTTTCACCGAGACTGTCCAGTGATTCTTTCGAGACGTAACGAAGCAATTCCGGAAAACTGGAGAGAGCGGGCGGCCGAGAACAGCGCGACTTCCGCCCCCAACGCTCCGAGCGCACCCCTTGCTTAAATTCAACGTGTTTCGATCCCAGCAGCCTACCCCGAGTCCGTGTTCTTCTTGGCACTCGGGAGATTACTGCTGAGATAGACACCTTAGCATCCGAAAATTTCGTACGACGAACTCTTCTTACCAACGACGACCTTTTGTTGTTGCAACCAGGTCCCGCTTACGCTCTTCTCGCGGCCGTGGGAGCAACAATTAAACTCACGGGCACCATTTCTCTCTCTCCAGAAATACAGGGGGTACCGTACCCCGACGTTTTTCAAGTCAGTCCGGATCTGCGCGCGGAAATAATTTTGGGCCGACCCTGGCTACGAAGCCATCACGTAATACATGAGCACGGTGCAGACTGTATTTTTCTTGGAACTAAAGGTCGACAGCGCGTCTACCTGGGACCGATCGCGCCCCCTATGAGACTCCTGTGGAAATCCCTGAAGTAAAAGTTGAGAACAATTTTCCTGCGGATTTTCAAGAACGCTTTCGTGACCTTATTCACACTCACGCTGCTACCTTTCATGATGGTGGCCCGGTTAAACAAACGCTCGCCGCGGTCGAGCACGAGATACGGCTCTCAGATCCACGCCCTTTTCGCGAACCCCCGCGACGTTATTCCGAAGAAAAGCGCCTATACATTGACACTCAAGTTCGAGAAATGTTGCGCGACGGAATAATTGAACCCACAACTTCCCCGTTTAGTTCCGCCGTCGTTATCGCTGGTAAGAAAGACGGCGACCACAGATTCTGTGTAGATTATCGCCGTCTAAACAACATAACGGACGATGCACCACAATGTCTCCCACGAATACATGAGACCTTGAAGGATCTCGGAACCGCAAAAATCTTTTCCACTCTTGATCTGAAAAGTGGATATTGCCAGGTCCCTATGTCCCCTGCATCACGCCGGTACACAGCCTTTTCCACGCCCGGCGGAGGGCAATTTCAATTTTGTGTAATGCCTTTCGGCTTAAAAAATGCGCCAGGAACTTTCCAGAACCTGATGCGTCAAGTTCTAGCAGAGCAATGGGGTACATTTGCGATCGCGTATCTAGACGACATAATCGTTTACTCACGGAACTGGGACGAGCATTTACTGCACCTGGCTCTCGTGTTTGAACGACTGTCCATCTACGGGCTTACTGCTGCTCCACAAAAATGCAGTTTCGGCCAGACAACCCTCCCGTACCTCGGACACGTGCTTAGTACCGACGGTAATTCAGCTCAAACCACGCACATTCAGGCGATCCGTAACGCTACCCCACCCCGTACGCGAAAAGAAATGCGATCTTTTCTCGGTGTCTGCAATTGGGTAAAGGAATATGTACCTAATTCTTCGGTAATTCTTGCCCCTTTGTCGGATCTGCTTTCGACAAAACGTCCATATAAAATGACACCGGAAAAGCTTCAACACTTCGAAGCCGTTAAGCTCGCATTTCAAAATCCCAGAACTCTCAGTCGCCCGGACCCAGCACAAAGATTTATCCTGCAAACCGACGCAAGCGCACGAGGAATGGGTGCCGTTCTTATGCAGGAGGATCCTGATGGGAACAGGCGTATTATTTCTTTTGCGAGTGCAAAGTTCTCCCCAACTGAGGCCAAGTATCACTGCAACGAGCAAGAGTGCCCTGCAGTGGTTTGGGCGATAAAACGTTATCGACCGTTTCTCGAAGATCGTACCTTTACTCTCCGCACTGACAGTAAAGCCCTAACGTGGTTAGAGAAACAGAAGGATAAGCGCGATAAACTAACTCGCTGGGATTTGTTTCTTAGTAGATTCCCACGCACCGTTGAACACGTGCCTGGAAAGAGAAACGAATTGCCCGATGCCCTCTCACGTCATCCGGATCCTCAGGAACTCTCCCCGGGCGAACCAGATATGGAGCAGATGTTACCGCCTACTCGTGTTCATACAAACTCAAACGCGTCAATTCCAACGCTCAGTGCCATAACTGATCCACCTTTATTCGACGCAGTTATCGCCGCTCAGCAAACAGACTCGGCTATCACTCGTGACGTTAACCGTTGGCGAGAGATTCGAGACCGTCAACTTCGCAATACAGAGGAGGAATCATTTCTTAATCGTCATCGCCTGGACGAGTTCGGTTTTTGGAAACGTGGTGCTAGTGACGGAAAATGGCGTTTACCGGTAGCACAAGCGTTGCGCCCGCAGGTACTCTGGGAGTACCATGATGCTCCCCTTTTGGGACATCCAGGTGCTGACGAAACCATACGTGCCATTCAAACTTTCTTCTTTTGGCCCGGCATGAACCGCGAAATTCGCCGTTACGTGTCCGGCTGTCATATATGTATTTGCAGTAAACCCGTGCGTGCTCGCATACCAGACACTCAAAGTCCTCGAATTAATCGTCGTGCTTGGGAGACAGTAGCCGTCGATTTGATGGGTCCCTATCCTCGCACCCGCGATGGTAATCGTTTTATTTTGGTGGTAACTGACCTCTTCACACGTTGGGTGGAAGCCTTTCCCCTTCGAGCTTCGGACGCACCACGTTTTACAAAAATCCTCGAAGAAGAGATCTTCGCGCGTTACGGTTATCCGAAACACGTCCTGAGCGACAATGGAACTCAGTTCACGGGCCACGTGTGGTCTGAAGCGAGCCAGCGTTGGGACTGTGAACTGTGGACCACGCCCGTATACCATCCGCGCGCGAATCCAACCGAACGCCGGAACCAGGAGATCAAGAAGGGTCTGAGGCTTCGTCTTCATGCACAGAACCAACACTCTTGGGACCGGCATCTTCCTAATATACTTTTCGGTCTGCGCCGGCGGAAAAACGCAGCTACGGGAGTCCCTCCGAGTTTACAGCTTTTTGGAAAAACCATTTCCGCACCGGGAGAGTGGCGTTTCCAGAATCCAGATGAGCGAAACGAGACAGAAGAGTATCGCCAACGTCAGGAAAAAGCTCGTCAACGACAAGCCGCGTATCAGGCCCGATATGCAGGCGGCCAAGCTGCACCCAGGTTTGCACCAGGAGCTTGGGTATATACGCAATAACACAAATTGTCGAAAAAAGCAGATGGCTACAATGCGAAACTCGCTGAGGTTCGCACTGGCCCCTATCAAATTTTGGAACACATTTCGGGGGAAGTGTATTGGCTGGGCAAGGAAGGCGTTCCCCAGAAGGTTCATGGAAGTGCCTTGCTCCCAGCACCAGCTCACTTCAGGGCCAACCTGGCGGTCCATGAGACACCACTACGACCGACAACCGGGCAGGAGCTCGAAAGTCAACGGGAAGTTAGACAAGACGACCTTCCTCAAAATGCTCAGGGTCAGCAGGAAGACGATGTACAATTGCTTTCAGAACCTGAGTACTCCGGCGAAGTTCTTGACGAGGATGACGTCATCAGCAACAGGAGTGTTGACAGGGAGTTGCACTATAACCAGGACACCGCTGCGCAAGCGCGCCCACCTCACCAGGAAGCAAACGTGCTTCACCAGGAAGCAGACGTGCTTCACCAGCAATCAGACGACATCTGTACCGGCCCTGCCCCGCGTGCCTGTATTCCAATCGAGGTACCGGACGAGTACCTAGGTAATGCCAGGAGGCCGTACCACCTACGACAACGCACGCCAGTCACCTACCGTGACGCGCGAACTTACGCACCTCGGCGAAGGTGTCTTCAACAGGACCCGGCACATATGTAAGCACGGTCGGGCTGCCGCAAGGCACCATTTCAGCATGTAAAAGATAGGGCGGCCGCAAGGCACCATTTAAGTGTTCTAAAGGTAGGAAGTAGGCTACCGGAAGGTATTTGTTTTGTTACGATTTGCGTTAGATAGACGGGGATACCGAAATGTATCCGAATAGGTTTTTAAAAAGTAATCCTCGGCAACATATTCAGGTGTAAGCAAGCTCTATCCCGGGGAGGGATGGAGTTGTTATAAGCCACAGCTCAAAAATAAGAAACACCGAACGACTCTTGAATTCGTGCTCATTGAGCACCGCTTGAAAATTTTCTTCAAATTTTCAAACAAGGATCTACGGGTCGAATTCTATATTCATCGATGCTTTAGGACGAGCTTGCTTACTCCTGTTTTATTGCCTTTTTCCTGTAGCAACTTTCTCTTCAAATCTGGCAAACATCTGTGGGGACAGGGATTTTCAACTCGCCAACAACTACCTGCCCGCTCGATTCTTGACTCATGCGGCCAGCTAAACTGTACAGTTTGAACTGTACGGAAAGAGTATACACTCTTTCTCTCTCTTTTCTCTGTCCCCTCACTTCCACTTAAAAAAAAAAACTCGAGAAAGTTTCCTTCTTTAATTTTTATGAGTTTCAATCGAATTTTCATATCTCATTCGTTATCTTCCAAACCCTGATCAAGTTTGAATGATATTTTTGAAATTTGGAACTTTTTTTTTTTTAATCAGGAGGTCAGTCTGGAAGTATTTTTATCTGACTAAAATATACTTGAAGTTGTCTAAATGTACCTCAAAATTGTAATGTTCGCGCGGATTACTTTTTCTT
>NC_046666.1:95989107-95993826 GCF_010883055.1 Belonocnema kinseyi
TCCTTGTTTGAAAATTTGAAGAAAATTTTCAAGCGGTGCTCAACGAGCACGAATTCAAGAGTCGTTCGGTGTTTCTTATTTTTGAGCTGTGGCTTATAACAAAGTGTATATTTGTTATAATTAATGACAGTATTAAGGTAACAAGAAGTTATATTATTTAAAATGCATTCAGAAAGGGAAAATTCAGTCGCAGCGTGTAAAAATACCATGCGTCGGTAAAATCACTTTCCTGTGATTGAAAATTACATCGAGATTTTTAATTTTACCAAAGATCTTTAATTTTACCCTTGCGGAAACTGTAAAAAATTTTATTTATAATTAATTTAATATTTAAAATAATTAATCAAATAATATTTGAATACGAAAGCGTCTCTCGTGTTCGTTGTTTATCGATGCCTTCGTCCTTCAATTTTGGAGCATTTTTATTCTTAATGCGAGGAAATTGACAGCTATTTTCAACTTTTTTGACAGCTTTCACACAAAAATAGACCGAATTCGAGCTGTTCCTATTTTGCCTTTTACATTTTCTGCTATTGGAAAGGAAAAAATGCGGTTATTCAAAACGTATATTTCATATTTTTGTTACGGAATATTTAAACATCAAAAAATACCCATAGTATCTTATGTGTTTTAGGTAAGTGGTAACGTGTCCGGCTTTACATTTTCGCGTATAAAATTATCGGGTGAATTGGAATATCAAAACAGATTCGTAAAGTTACTCCGATACACGAGGGTCCTTTATTTACATCCACCACAGATGTAACATTAAATAGATTGTTTTACAGTGTATGCTTACTGGCCTTTTGAGATTATATACACTGATATGACAGAAACGCATAAACACAAAGTACGACGAATGAATTCAATGTTATTTAGTTGTTTTGATGTTTGGTAAAATCTGGAAAAAAAATCTACACGCAGAAAAAAACATGTATTATTTACTTGTCAAGAAATGTAGAGGGTTTCTTGTAACTTAAACTTCATTTTGGGAAACTGAAGAAGTGTATCAAAGGCTCACTTGATTAAACAAATCCTTCAAAAGTTAGCGTGGTTGCAACATTCAGGTAACCATACAGACATACAGACAGACACCGATAAAATTGCATGATTTTCGGATTCTGTGAGTGCCGAAACGTAAATATCCGGTAAAAACCAGAGGGAAATAAAAATTGATTCGACAAATTTTGAACAAAAATTGAAGCCGCCTTTATTTCCACCGCACAAAATAAAAAAAATTCAATTACCTTTAAAATTTAATTCTAAAAAAAAGCGTTCAAAATAAAAATTAATTTCAAATGGGATTCAAATTTAATCATTTTAGATATAAATATCTTAAATCGTTCGTTCTTAATTTCAAACGCAAAAAACTTTCAGTCTTTTAAATTCTTCAAAGTCGCAGAGTGTCAAAATGAAAGACTTTACAGTGCACAGTTTTCAGTTTGAGTGATTCGTAATTAAACTAGTTTAAATTAAATGCCTCCCGAGTAAATTCAAATACTGGAGTTTTTCTATTTGAAAAATGTTTAAAAAAGATAGACATTGCAAATTCAATTAAAAAAGAAAAAAAATTTTTTATTAAACAGTTGAACAAATTCTTTAATTTTAATTGGTTTCATTTTCTGAATTCAAAATATTCATGGTAAACGCTAATTTTTCAAGTTTTTCATTAACAAAGTTTTCCAAGAGGTCAGTGCAATTCCTGAAGTAAATTTCAACGAGAAATTCATTAGTGACCTCTGTATTGATCTTGGTGATGATCTTCAAGGTTTTTTCAAGGTTTTTTCCAAGCGGTTTACGTTTACGTTTAGCATTACCCAGGAACAACGACGTGGATGCAGTAAATTCTGTTCCCTTTGGGGTACTTGATTAGCGTGAGTCCCCTTGCCTCTCACATTTCGGGGTGCTTGATTAGCGTGAATCCTTTTGCCTCTCACGTTTCGGGGTGCTTGATTAGCGCGAGTCCCCTTGCCTCTCGCGCTTCAGTACAGATGTTCGAACTGAAAACCTTGAGCTTCTTGACAAAAAGCTATGCGATTGTAAAAATCAGTTACAGCATTACGAATCATCTCCCTATCAATAAAAGTAGCCCGTTGCAGAATCCGATTCTGCAATTCGTCTAAGCTTTGCGGTTACGTTGACTATACTTTTCTCTCTAATTAACCATAAAGACAATAGTCGAGAGGTGTCAGATCAGGAGATCTAGCAGGCCAATCGATTTCACCCCTTCTGCCAATCCACCTTTGAGGGAACTGATGAGTATCCAAACATACTTGAACCTCCCTACCGTAATGAGCCGCTGCTCCGTCCTGCTGGAACCAAATATTTTGAAAATTATCGCCTGTAATCTCCCTTATTCTTGGTGCAATTTGCTTCCTGAAAAGCTCTTCATATGCACGTGAATTGAGATTACCATCCATGAAGAAAGGGCCTATCAATGTATCATTCAAGATACCGGCCCAAACGTGAATCTTTTGTGGATATTGTGTGTGACTCTCCAACATCCAATCAGGATTTGTGTCGGACCAATATCTACAATTTTGCCTGTTAACTTCACCTTTTAAAGTGAAAGTAGATTTATCTGAAAATACTGTATTGTACAAGAAAAGAGAATCTCTATCAATTCTGTCCATCATAATTTCACAAAATTCAACCCGACGATCCGGATCGTCTTCATTGAGCTCTCGTACCAGATGAACTTTGTAAGGATGAAAATTAATACTTTTTAAAATATTTCGCACTGTCTCAGGAGCAACGTCACGCTCATCACTAGCTCGACGTAAACTAAGGTGTAGGTTTTCAACAAATGATTAGGCTATGTCCATCTGCATCTCCTCAGATCCTACAGATTTTGGCCGACCAGTTCTCTGAAGGTCCTTGATAAATCCATGATTCATAAAGTGCCTTACAGTTCTTTGCAGTGGCTTGCGCCATAATAATCTTTTAGCAAAAGATAGTAAGTATGTACTCGTAATACGTAAATTTAGTTTCGATTCGTAATATTCGTATGGGAAAACGGCATAGGACTTATGGTATCGCCTTAGGTATTGACTTAGGTATCGAAAAACGGTACACGACTGAACTCTTCGGGGAGGAACATAACTCTCACCAGAACATCGAGAAATTTTAATGAAAAAATTCCTTATCATTTTACAATATTCAAAACGCTGTAACCAAGAACAATACAGAGCTCACCAATGAACTTCTCGTTTAAATTTACTTCAGGAATTACACTGACCTCTTGGAAAACTTTGTTAATTTCAAATAACCTCTAACTGACCTTGACCGTTACAATTGACCTATGACTTGGGTACGTACCTAAACGTAGAATTTTTCGCTCTATCCATTGCAGATTACATGGCACGGCTGCATGCTCTGTGGTGCGAGAAACACCCGGATCTATCGCACTTTTCGCAGCAATGTCTGCGAAACCATGCTGAACTACTCCGAAAAAGGTGCTATGTAAGCGGAACGCCTACTCTACCACAGCTAGAACAAACCGGCAACAGAGAAAGAGAGGCGACACTAAGACCAACCGCGGGGAGGCATCCAATAGAGGAAGAGCGATGCTTTATGACCCGGAGGAACATCAACACCAAGGTTTCTCTCAAGCCTACAGATCTGGCTGTGTATAATGCAGCGAGAGCTTTGGCCGATGCGAACCGTAAAACAAAACCAACGGTTGATCATAAGACCAAAAGACCAATGCATCAACTTGCCATAAAGATAGACAGGGAAAGACACTACGCGTCTCGCATTCAGTGTGTGATTGACTACATTACATCTGGCAGGAATTTTACCGCCAAGGTTCGAAAGTTCGCGCGCGAACTCCGGACCCGTTATCACACACTTAACAAGTCAAAGCTGCTGACCATCAGGCAGCATATTGTTGAGAGAATGCGGATACTATCTGACGCTGAGAGAAGTCTAGAGCGGAGGCAGAGGTGGGTCAGAGAAAATCAACAGTTTCTCTCTGACCCATCTCGACTCTTCCAAGACACTCCAGGTACTGTCGAACACCCGCCCAAACCAGAGGAGGTCGAAGTATTTTGCAGAGAAGTCTACGAAGTGCAGCATAAACTGGACGAAGACTCAAAAAATATAAATAGCTTCAAGGAGCTATGTGATGCTCTCATAACACCTGATCAAGAATGCCCACCCATCACTACCGAGAAGGTGAAAAAAGTATTAAGAGGGATGTAGAACTATTCCGCACCGGGGCCAATCACTTGTCTGAACACACTGTATAAGATATTCACAGCTATCCTAAATGATGGGATTGTTCGGGCAATTGAACCTGGGTGGCAAGAAATGTATGAACAACGAGGCTCAAAGAAAGGCGTAGCGGGATGTCGGGAGAACCTGCTCATCAATAGATGTGTCTGCAAAGATGCAGCATTCTACCAGCGTGACCTATCGATGGCCTGGATTGATTATCGGAAAGCTTTCGATTCGACCTCCCAGACTTATCTGTCATTTGGAAATCTTAAAGGTTCATCCGCAAATAGTTAGGTGCATAGAGAGATTGATGCCGCTTTGGAAAACCAGATTTACTATCTCATCTGGAAAAAATCGTGTGACAACTAACAAGATCACTCCTCTTTTTCCTTACATTATTGTCACTATCTCTAGCACTTCGCCATTCCGACGGGTACTTGTGCGGCAAACCTGAAGATCGAAAGTACAAGGTCACTCATGTATTTTACATGGACGATCTTAAGA
>NC_046666.1:95993926-95995127 GCF_010883055.1 Belonocnema kinseyi
AAAATTTCAGCCACAACCACGTCTCACGACCGTGAGATAGGTGGTTACAGTCTGTAACGGAATCAATACGACGATCCAGCAAAAGCCTCGTGCACCCGAAGAACACTAAGCGACCCAAGGACTACCGCCTTCTGCATTTTTCCCGCAAGTGTTTTAGCATATTGTTGACACGCAGGGATGCTTTTTAGGACATTAGCGAGTGAAAGCTTGGCGTCTCGAAGAACGCCGATGATAAGGACGATTAGTTTAACAGAAGATTCCGGGTACAATCGTTGCAACTCCCTTATAAGGTCTCGATACCTCTCTTTCTTTTCATTCTCCTTGGCTATGATGTTTTCGTCATCTGGTGTCGAAAATTTGATAACGAACATGGTTCGTTTCTCGAAGTAAAGAAGAACCATGTCAAGCCTAAAGTGAGCAGCAGCAACAATTGTCGAGAATTGGACAACCGCGTGAGTTGGACAACTAGATAGTATGTGAGCTAAATGCTCGCGGTGTATGGCACACCCTGTAGCTATCATCAGGAATGTCTTGGCATCAACCCTCCGTACCAGACTTCAATCTGGGAGATTTAAGGAAAGCAAACGTTAGCTCACAAGACATGGACTGACCCTTCACATTTCTGTGATAGATACCGTGCATCCTCTTATCGAGGAGCTGTTCACGAAAGTTTTTCTCTTGTTCTTTCTTAATCCGGACTTTCAGGAGTGAGTCCTCGAGATAGATAAGATTTGATGCATTTTGCTCACCCCTAACACTGAAGTTAAGTCCGAGTCTTTTAGCAGCCTCTTCTATTTGCAACTCTATGTGCTGTACCCAGAATAATCCTGTTGTGAAGACATTTAAGACTCAATATTCCGCGACCACCTTGACGGCGTGAGATGTACAGTCGCGGAACGGAAGACTTAAGATGCATGCTTTTGTTCATGTGCATAACCTTTCTTGTCCCGATATCAAGAGAACTGAGCTCGTTCTTTGTCCATGGAACTACTCCAAATGAATAGAGTAGTACCGGGACGGCAAGCATGTTCGTTACAGATACTTTGCTCCTCGCCGACAGTTCGGAAGACCAAATCTGTCGGATGAGACGTTTGTATCAGCTTCGGAGAGTATCCTTTATAGATGTCACATGCTGAATGCGGCTCTGTGGCACGCCCAGGTATGTATAAGTCTCTCCAGCGCAAAGGTGTCGTATGGCGCT
>NC_046666.1:95995227-96011025 GCF_010883055.1 Belonocnema kinseyi
ATACGAGATACCCGGTCTCGCTGCTCACTACAGAGCAGTTAGAGCTCCTTAGGGAGGCTACCTGGAGGGCGCTCGAAAGAGTGTCCCCAGATCAATGGCCAAAATTCAAGACCAATTTCTGCAGGGGAGGGGTCTTTGTATTTGTCGAAGCTAAACCAGTGGCCAAAGCTTGGCTATACAAGTTTTTGGCCGAGCCTAGGCTCCCGGTCTAAGCATTACCCAAATTACCTTGCATCACAGCAAAGGCGCCTCTGCAGTTTTGCTGAGGGGCATGGCTGTAAGGCATACAGGTATCTCACTAATCCAGGAACCCTGTTTAGTTTGAGATACCATTAGGGAGTTAGAGGGAGCTGGTTTTTGTTACAGGGACCCTAAGGCGGTCAATCCTAGGGCATGCATACTGGCGAAGGGAGTAAACATTGTCCCGCTGCTTTAGCTATGTTCCAGAGGTCCTAGTGGGGCCGTGCTACCCAATGGGGTAGCACGGACATCAACTCAAGAGGTAATGACCTATTGGAATACCTAAAGACTACTGATTTAGATATTCTTAATACGGGGAACACCCCGACGTTTCGTACTTCGGTCAGGGAGGAAGTCATTGACATCACTCTCTGTACCGGTAGTTTTACAGATAACATCGAGAAGTGGAGAGCCTCAGTTGAACATACTCTCAGATCACACACTGATAGAGTTCGTGTTGGAATCGAGCGTCGCAGGCAAATCAGAGAGAGGTTCAAACGTGCCAGTTCTGGCAAAACGAAGGAACTATGGAGTTCATTTACATCGATGAGGGATGAGTATAGGAGTATAATACGTAAGGCAAAGCATGAAAGCTGAACCAACTTTTGCACTGATATCGAGAAAGGAGCAGAGGCGGCCAGACTGGACAAGCTGCTTTCACGAAACCCGGATGCTATTCTCGGGACCCTAAAATTGCCCGGCGGGAGATACTCAGAGTCTGATAAGGTATTGTCCAATAAGGTATTGTCAAGTAGTCCTCTTCACAAGAAACAACACGCCGATAGGGCCGGTCACTCGATTGAAACGGCCCTAAGCACTTCAGTTAACCTAATTGAAGGACAAATGAAGCAGAAAGGTCTCGCGATTGAAACCTTCATGGACATCAAATAACCCTTTAACTACACCGCTGGAGAGGTGATCAGGGTGGCCATGATCGCACACGGTGTGCCTAGTGCAGGAGCGGAATGGAACTGACACATGTTGGCCAATAGGAATCTAACCACGACTAACGGTGACACCACTTTATGTGAAACCGTTGACACGGGATGTCCGCAGGGAGGTGTTCTATCACCCGTGCTGTGGTGCCTGGTAGTGGATGAATTGCTTCATCTACTCACGAGTCAGGGTCTCCACGTTATAGGCTATACGGACGATATACTGGTTATCGTGCGCGGTCAGCATCTGGATGCGCTGTTCGGAGTAATGTAACAAGCACTAAGAATAGTAGATTTATGGTGTAAGAGGACTGGACTATCAATCAATCCGATTAGGACGAATGCAGTTATGTTCAACAGAAGGTACAAGTGGTGAACCACGAGTACATTGAAATTGGCTAGACAAAAACTGGAAATCGACGGGAAAGCCAAATATCTAGGAGTCATTCTGGATAAGAAGCTGTCACGGAACGAGCACCTGGAAAACAAGTGCAAGAAGCTAGTAGCGACCCAGACTAACCCATGCGGCAGTCGTCTGGTGGACCAGGGTCCAACTTTCTACTGTGAAATCCCGACTGGAAAGAATCAGGGGACTGATTCTGAGAGGTATCACTGGTGCCTCGAAGTCGGCACCCACGATGACCCTCGGGGCACTAATAGGTTTGGAGCCCCTCCATCTCAGGATGAAAGCCGTAGCTGCGAAGGCGGCCTGGAGATTAAATATGGTAAACAATAGCAGTATCTCGACAGTTATGCGGATACCAATTGACATCGCGAGGAGGCCGACACTGAGCATGCTCAGGGAAAATATGTCCACATGTCGCTACCTCTTCGACAAGAAGTGCCAAGTTAGCTTATCCACGAGAGAGAAATGGGCTAACGGTGAGCCACACCTGCCCAGTGATGGAGACAACTGGTTTACAGATGACTCCAAGAACAAGGAGAACGCTATAGCAGGTTATATCGTAGAAGGAACGGAATGGGCTTCACAATTGCGATGGGGTCCTACGCAACAGTTCTACAATCTGCTCAGATAGCAGGACTGCTATCACGGCTCTGAATGGAACAACGACCACATCGCTGCTAGTATGGGAATACTTTGAGGCACTGAATAAGCTAGCGACAGAAAACCGAGTCACTATGCTCTGGATCCCTGGACACAGTGGCATCAGGGTCAATGAGATATCGAACAGGCTAGCAAAGCTAGCAGTAAAGGGAAATTTTACTGGACCTGAGCCAGTTGTAGGCATTTCCAGTAGGTTGGTCACTAAAGATAATAACAGTTGGCTGACCGCGCAGGGTCAGAATGAGTGGGATGCGATCTATGGCTGCAGGCAGGCTAAAACAATCTTGGGCTCATAGCTAAACCCTCATCGAGCGGAAGAAATACTTAAGGTCGAGAGGAATGAAGTCAAAGTCCTAACAGAAATGTTTATAGGACATGGAAACCTCCGGTATCACAAACATAAGATAGGGCTTGAAGAAAGTCCCCTCTGTCCTCTGTGCGAAAAGCGTAATGAGATTTCCACTCATATTCTCTGTCACTGCCCTGCGATTGTGGGGAAACGTGCAACACTCACAGGCAGGTTCTGCATCAGTGAGTCTGAAATATCAGCAAACAGCGTGGCTGCGGTCTTCTCTTTATGAAGAGGGCTTTGGGTCCAAGCTTAAGGCTTATAAGGGGATGCAACGGGATCACCCAAGCGTCAGGGGCTGTGAAGATCTCAACCCGGTGGCTCAGTTGGTTAGACACTCGGACTTCACTTCAGGGGTCCGGGGTTCGATCCCTGAGCCGGTACCTCTGAAAATTTTTCAATATACCTTTACCGAGGTTCTCGTGGTTCGGAACCCACCGTAAGCTGCAAGTCACCCCATCGTGTACTTGACTGCAATCCAATCCGTCAATGATGGGGTAAAAACCAGGCTTTGTCCAATATGTCTGTGCAGACTGCTCTCATCAGATCACTTGATTGCATTATAAAAATGCTTCCGTGACTGATGATATATGCCGGGACAGTCCCATACAAAATGATCAAATAAAAATCCAACTCTAACCAAAAAATGCCTTCGGCATGTTGGGCAATATAAGCCTGTGACAACATTGCAACAGACATTTTTTTATAAATAGATGTTTCAGCGGTCTTGAAAAGGTTTTATGCTCCAGGGTACTACGTATATGATACCAAAAAAATCAGACGCTCAAAATCCATCTGACTTTCGACCGATAGCCTGTATTCCAACAATTTATAAATGTCTTACAATTATCATTGCAGATAAGGTATATTCTCATTGTGACGAGAATGACATTCTTACAGAAGAACAAAAAGGATATTGTAAAAACTCGCGAGGCTGTAAAGATCTATTCACTATAGACAATGTTGCCATGACTCAAGCTCGTAAGCATCAAAGGAACTTACACATGGCATACATTGACTACAATTAAACGTTTCCTTCCGTGCCGCATGACTATTTGCTTGAAGTCTTAAAACTTTACAAAATCTGGCCACGCATTATTGACTTTCTAAGCCATGCGATAAGGCTCTGGGGTGCAAGAATCAAGTATTTTGATCATGGACAATGAAGGATAACTAGATCAATACGCTTTACGACGGGTATATTTTAAGGAGACTCATTCAGCCCAATATGATTCTATTTAGCGTTGAGTCCATTGAGCAAAACACTAAACAGCATGTCTCATGGATTCAAAATTCATGATAATGAGGATGATCATCAAGTGACCCATCTTCTTTACATGGATGACCCATAGTTGTACGCTAGTTCAACCCAGAAATTGCAGCAAGTGATCGATGTCACACAGCAGTTTTCTAATGATATCCACATGGAGTTCGGACTAGATAAATGTAGAACAGTGCATTTAATCAGAGGGGAATTAGGGACCGCAGAGTTAGAGAACGAGTTCGAAAATGACATCGAGGCAATGTCTGCAGCCGAATCATATAAATATCTGGGTTTTCTTGTATCTAAGGGTATTCAACATACGATAGTTAGGACAAGCCTAACGACTGCCTTCACTACGAGACTCAGATTGATTATGAAGAGTTTTCTCAACTCGGCAAATAAAATCAGGGCGATCAACACATATGCCATCCCTGTCCTCACGTACTCCTTCGGGCTCATAAAATGGTCTAACACCGACCGTGGAAAGTTAAACAGAATTGTTCATGTAGAAATGACGAAGCACCGAATGCACCACAGAAATTCAGCGATTGAAAGGGTAGTTTTGCCGCGAAATTTAGGGGGTAGGGGCGTTGTAGATGTCAAGAATCTGTATGAGTCACAAGTTATACAGTTGCAAGACTATTTTAACAGCAAACAAAATGTTGCGCTTTACAGTACCATCTGTCAATCCGATCTTGACTATACGCCCTTAAATTTGTCTTCAGATGGGGCCTTGAATATCAGGGCAGAAACCATAGAGTAATTAGAAATACAATGGAGGCAAAAAGCCATCCATGGCGAACACCCCAACACGTTAGATCAAAATGAAGTAGATAGTGAGGCATCTAATATTTGGCTAAGAAAGGGTGTTCTGTATCCAGAGACGGAAGGATTTTCATTGTAATACAGGACAAGGTTGTCAGCACCAGGAATGATCGCAAACACGTGTTACATCAAGACGTAGTTGACCAGTGCCGTTTATGTGGAGATACCAACGAATCCATCGAGCACATTATTGATGGCTGTCGCGTAATGGCTCAGAGAGAATATACGCACAGACATAATGATGTAGCGGGCATTATACATCAACAACTTGCCCTAAACCTAGGACTCTTAAAAGAATGGGTGCCCTTCTATAGATACATTCCAATGCCCGTTTTAGAAAGCGAAGATTACATCTTATATTGGGATGTTACTATCCAAACGGACCATTACATCCGGGCCAATCGACCTGACATCGTGATGCGAGAAAAAGAAAGGTGAAAGAGTCTACATCATCGACATTGCTTGTCCGCTTAACCGAAATTTGCAGTCAACCTATACAACCAAGATCCACAAGTATAGCGAGTTAAGGCATGAAGTGAAGACTATATGGAGGAATGTGAATAATGCATCTATTCATCCCATTGTGATTTCGGTTACAGGCCATGTGCATGCAAGATGCACTAAACATCTTGAAAATTGAGGAGTCAGTAAGGTATTAGCAGCAGCTCAGAAAAGGCGGTTTTATTAAACACCTGTCGCATTTTAAGAAACTTTCTAGACCATCAGGAAGCGAGGGACTAAAAACCCGTGGAGTGGCAAATGGTAGCTCTAAGAAAGCATCCAGAGGTCACTGTTGTCACCTCCAACGCTCGTGGCCGCTAGTAATTGTATACCTACAACATCATCGCAGGAGGTTTCAACCATCGTATTAAATTATTTGGATTAATTTATAGCATTCTAATTTCATCAGTCACTTGACTTTGTTCGTGGC
The DNA here is from genome assembly GCF_010883055.1 of Belonocnema kinseyi. NCBI lineage: Eukaryota > Metazoa > Arthropoda > Insecta > Hymenoptera > Cynipidae > Belonocnema > Belonocnema kinseyi. The sequence continues at coordinate 96,000,838 of NC_046666.1, forward strand.
TATGATGTGTAACCTTGCAATGCTTGCAATGTACGATATCACGATTTTGCGCTATTATAATGCGATAATTACGACATATAGTACAGGAATTACGGTATATATTGTAATTCATGGGATATAGTTGTCTCAGTGTACTAGGCTTAAGACGATCTGAGGGTACCGCAGCCTGCTTGATCCCTCTGCGACTTTTTTCTATTGTTCAGCGCTGGCCTGGACCTATAGAGGAATGCGGGAGGGGCCAGTAGAGCCTCAGAACAGATCCAAGAGAGGCGCGAGAGTCGAGTGAATCACTACGCATGTGCAACAGTTGCCTTTGTTTGCCACTCCAGCAACGAACAACGAGGTTAATGTGAAAAAAACGAATAGCAAGTTTTCCTAATCTAAACTTTGCACGATTATGTATTCTTCATTTCATACCATTTCTTAAGCAGTTAATAATTAACTTTTGAACAATTAAAGAATTTTTTAAATACGTTCAGGGTTATAAAACTTTTCGTAGTAGGAGTCGGTATGTTCATCAATTTCATTCAACTTTTAGTTAAGAGGAGATCCCACGAAAATAAATATGTATGGAGTCTGCTTGTTAACGAAACATGCGGGTTTTCTTTATGATTTACAGAAGTTTTTAGCCATTTGCATACTTTTTTATAGCTTGTAGTTTTTTTATAATTTTCCTTTTTTGGTAAAAAATTCTTCTTTTTTGTTGAGAATTAATTAATTTGGTTGAAAAATACTTTTTTTAAAGTAAAAATCAATTTTGAAACCAAAAATTTAAATAAATTTGTGATCGAAACGGTCTAGTATTAAGGAATTTTCCGCAACAATAACCATTAGTGAGAATAAATGGGATTAGCAATTTCTCATTAAGACCTCAATTTGGCATTTCACCTGAGTACAGGATCATTTGGCATTTAGTTTAATTTTAAACGTTAGAGGAGAAAGTTCTACTAATACGAATCGAAATCAAGTTCCTGGAAAGTGCAAGTAATTTTGCAAAGTATATTTCAACCGTTGGTATGGTTAACTTTTTATCAAAGTGGAATTTGCTTCCGAAAACTAAAACATGCGAGGACTGCGACGAGACTTTTCTTTTAACTACGAATGGTCGAAATAGGGACGTAATTTATCATTGTGGGAGTAGACAGTGTCGCAAAAAAAAGTGTTAGAAAGCAAACATTTTTTTATGTCACGAAAGTCTAAGTATTCAGAATCCTGCAAGCAGTAATTTGCTGGTTGCTACGCTACCCATTGAACGTAATTGTTCGGAAGACGCAGCTTTCCAAAGACACGGCCCGGTCTATAATTTCAGATATCATGATGTTACTCAGAGCGTGGTCATCGGAAAATTAAGAAAAAATTGGGGGAGTGGGAAAAATGGTTAAAATTGATGAAAGCGCATTTGGAAAACGAAAATATAACTGAGGAAGACAAAGACAAACTAGGTGGGCGGTGGGAGGCGTTGACAGGGAATCCAAAAAGTGGTATAATTTAGAGTAGTTAAAAATCGGGATGCGAATACCTTAAACGAAATCATCAAAGACAATGTTTTACCGAGTACTCATATTATAACGGACTGTTGGAAAGGACATTGTGGTGTAGATCGTCTTCACTATACACACTCTACTGTAAATCACTCAAAAAAATTTTTTAAGCAGTGGTCAAAAGTAAAGCGCGACATGCGAAGACGGATCGGTAGAATGTCAGTTTCGAGGACTGATGACTATTTAGTAGAATATGTGTGGAGGAGTATGCATGGTACAGTCGAAGAACTTTTTATAAACTTTACTCGGGCGCTGTTATATTTCTATCCATATTAGTTGTATGTCACGCGAATTTTTCATGATTAGTGAGATATAGTTTTGAATTTTCTTATTTAAAAAAATGCATATTTTATTGACTAGTGGACTAGACCTACTGATGATTACTACGTACAAAAAAAACGCGCCTTCAACTCGACCTCCACGGTGTTGCGGAACAGAGTTCATGCAAGAAGACAATTTAATCTTGTTCAATTTTTGGTTTAAAAAATTGATTTACATTTTTTTAATAATAATTTTAAGAAAATAAGAATAATTTTTTATGAGAAAAGACAAATTTAAAAAAAAATTAACAGTTTATAATAACCATTTTTATGAACAATTCTTGTGGCAAAATATATAAAATTTGAGATTTTTTAAAATGATAATTGCCTTTAATCGCCAGAACGGCTTCAGTTATTCCTTAAAATAATAAATACTTCAGAATATTTGATAAAATAAAATAATTTAATTTTTCATAAACAAATTAAATGAACAAATTCAAAACTTTGATAAAAAATCAATTTTAATATTTTGCTACAAGAATTTTTTACAACAATGGTTATTATCAACTTTTTCAATTAATGTTGTAATCAGTTATTAAAGCGTAAAAAATTGTTATGTACAAAATTTCATTTTCTATATACTTTGAGCAACAAAATAATTAATAAAAAATAGGGAAGACAAAACATCGGAGCGCCAATCTCTTTAGAATCTAATGTACTTTAACTTAAAACAGAAAAATTCAAAATCGGACCAAAATTGAAGGCACTGGACATTTTTTCACGAAAAAAGTGCATTTCTTCCCACTGTGCGCGCCTCCGACTCGACCTCCCTGGTAGGGCGCAACAGAGTTCATACACTATATTCCGTTTAAATTTTCCCTATAACATAATGCAGAAGCCGCCGGTTGAGAGCCGTCCAGCTTCAAGACCGAGTCCAGCGCTGAACAATAGAAGAGGGTCGCCGAGGTATCAAGCAGGATGCGGTACCCTCTAATCTTCTTAAGCCACGCAATAATTTGAGACGTTTTAGCGAACTAGTGAACGAGTGATCGAAAACGAGAGTGCAAGCGAGAGACAGAGATATCGAGAACGCGACCACATCTGAATTTACTTATGCTATTACATAACCATTACTTACAATTCTTTACGCCTATATTCTAGTAAATATAAATAATGTACATTTTTAGGGGTTTAAGAAGAATTTGTCTAATTAGTTTTCATGTTAAAATATTTTTATTTGACTTTAAAAAAATTGATTTATAGAATTTCAGAAGCTTTTTCCTTGAAATATTTAATTTACTTTTCAAAATCAAATTGTCAAATTTTGATCATTTTAAAATTTAATTGATAAAAATTCAAGTGTTTTCAGTTTTAAATTATTGAGTTTTGAATGCTTTTAATTAGAGATAATGCTATTTCCATTAATCGGATTTTTAAATTATCTATTTTCGAAGATTCTAATACAAACAGATTCTATTTTTAACGTTTTGAAATCATTCTTCTTTGACATCTTAATCTTAAATCATTTAATTTTGAGATTTTTGAACTCAAAATAAAATTGTTCAATTTTGAAAGCTTTGAAATAGAAATGAGACAATCATAATTTTTTTCAGTTTAGAAATTTGTTAAATGGTTTATTATTTGTTAAATGTATCTTATAATATTTACTTCTTTCATTATTATAATATTAAATTCTATTACATGATTATAATCCAAGTACGTTTGAAACCTTTTCAGTTTCAGTCAATAATTTCGAGTCTGGCTGCTAGTCCATAGTTTCAGAACTTATGTAAATTAAGTAAATAAACGTGAATTATTTCCGCTAGAGTTTCATATTATTTATTATTCATGAAATTAAATAAAACTATAACATTCTTACGTATATATCCTATTGTTTCTCAAACAAAAGATGAACTTTCAATTTATCGAAACAAATAACTTTAATATCTATTCAGCTACTTAAAAGAAAAAGCGTAAAAATATCAAACAATTATAGATAATAATATAATATTATGATATGCAATATTGCATAAAAATGATAATTTTATGATTTAACAATATTTTATTATAATTACACAAATTCATATTCTTTGGCTGTGAACGGCGATCTCTCAAATCACGGCAGGCCTATTTCTGAGCTCCGTGATTTGAAGAGAGCCGTAACTGCCCATTATTTATTTATTTATTTAACCATTACATTCCCCGCGACCTAAAAAGGCCATTCAGTGGGTTACATGATATGCACACAGGAACAGGCCTAATAAGGAAGACTAAAAGTATACTAGAATACTAATGGATAAACGTCGCAATATTAGCGGCGAGTACATGTGAAAAACATAGGTATTAAGACAAAGCATATGAACCAAAAAGTCTTTAGGATTGGAAAAAAGACTGAACATTCGTATAGCATAAAAAGAAAAAAAAAGGAAAAAGTATAACTCAAATTCTAACTTGAAAAAGAAATAAGAGCTCAAAGGGAGGTAACACATCTTGTAAAATACATTGTAGTATAAGATCATTGCTTCAAAAAACAATTAAACAATAATGCTTGAAAAGAGAAAGTAAAGGAACTTTATGTCGGGTTTCTTGCCTGAGTTAAATATGAGTTAACGCATCTTACAAATTTTGATTTTTCAGCAAAAAAAATGTCCAAATCATTCATAGAGTCGGAAACAATGCTATTTATATTATTACGCATATAATAAATTGGTGCCCTCTGAGAAATGACATTTTTAATTGCGGGTAAATAGAAAGGTTCATAACAACGTGTAGCGGATCTAGGAATTTTAAACATTATTTGTTGTAAAATAGCTGGTACGTCAACTTCAAATCGGAGAATTTTAAACATAAAGAGGCAAGCAGCTAAAATACGACGCTCGGCTAGCGTTAGGAAATCAAAGCTTGCACACATAGCAAAGTAGTCCGAGCCTCGAGGGGGGTAGGATTTATCTCGTTTAAAGGTAATATACTTAAGGTACTTTTTGGATGTTCTCAATTTGAATTGAGTACTTTGCATGAATTGGATTCCAAATTATGGAACAACATTCTAATCTTGACCTTACCAAGGCATTATAGAGCATATTTAAAGCAAAAATGTCACTTAAAAGTTTACAGTTTCGAATTATAAAGCCCAGTGCCCTCGAGGCTGAGGATACCATATCTTGAATCTGCTCTGTGAATAGAAGTTTAGGGTCGTTTAATAGACCTAGGTCGCGGATCGAAAAAACACCCTTTCCAGTGGGGTAATATCAATATTGTATTCATAAAAATTTGGGCTGGCTGATCTTGAAAAGGTCATGATACGACACTTTTTAGTATTTAAGTGCAATTTATTTTTATTACACCATTGGAGTAGGTTTTTTAGATGAGCCTGGAGAGCCTCATGGTCTAATTGGCTCATAATGGTTCTAAAAACCTTCATATCATCTGCGTATTTTAGGATATTGGAATTGATAAATTGGTTAACGTCATTTACATAAATGTTAAAAATCGGTGATTCAAGGGCAGAGCCTTGAGGAACCCCTGACGTGGAATGGAAAGTTTTTGACAAACATCCTCTGCACATTACTTGATTAGGCCTATATGACAGATAATTGAGCAGCAATTGTACGACATTACTTGGGATATCTAAGTTGTTCAATTTGGATTGAAGAATTTCATGGTCGATCCTGTCAAAGGCTTTAGAGAAATCAGTATAGACAACGTCCACCTGGTAACCTTTTCGTAGAGCAGCATTTACATATTTTGTAAAACACATAAGGTTAGTAACCGTGGACCGCCTTTGAACACAACCGTGCTGTTGATCATCTAGTATAGGTTTGAAAGCTGAACGCATCAAGGAGGCTATAGAGAACCCAAAAACTTTTGCGAAATTGGGAATTATGGCTACAGCCACTGTAAACAACCCTGTTTTGAGTGAGATGTTAAAAATCGTTGTTAGCGGTTCGGATAACACAGTAGCGCAATCTTTAACGAAAAAACTAGGGATATGGTCAATACTTGCTGTGTGTGTAGGTTTGAGAGTCCTAGCTGCAACTGTTACATCATTAATTGATAAGAAGAAAGAGTTTCCAGCGAAAAGATTAAGAGTAAAAGGTGGAGTTGAGGTAACCTTAGGTGTGTCAGAGACTTGTATAACGCTAGAAAAATTATCAGCAAAGGCATTCGCAATAGACGCCGGATCGTTCAGAATCTTAGCGCCACTATGCATAATCGCAGGTAGTTGCGTGAAAAAATTATTCTTATTAACAAATTTCCAGAAATTTTTTGGATTATTTTTTACGTCCTTCTCAATGCCACTGATGTAGCGGAGGTGATCTCTCTTTATCGATTTGCTAATATAATCAGATAAAGTTTTTATCTTATCAGTGTAATAAGCTGTGTACCCATGCTTACTCCTTTTCAACAGATTATTTTTAATAGATATATCATTTATAAGTAATTTCGAGAACCATGGTGGGTATTTATTATGCTGTCGACTATTAGGCTTGTAAAGAGGGACACAGACCATTATGAGTTCTAATAAAACGGAAGTGAAAGCGGAGTAAGCCTCCTCTACATCATCATAGAGCTTTAAGAAAGACCTGTGAATTTTAGCAAAGCTTGTATACAAAGCAGAGAAGTCAGTTTTCTTAAAATTAAGCCTGGGAACGAATGGTTCAATCACAGCACTAGTATTCACTGAGTAGGAGGTGGAGTTAAGGGTACATTTAAGCCATAGAGCAGGATGATAAGCGTCTTCAACGACTAAAGGAGTAACAGCTTTATTAATGTGACATTGAAAATTCGTGAAAGCAAGGTCAAGGCATAGGTTATTCTTATTCAAGATAGAGTTTCTTTGTACAAGATCAAAAGATTTTATAATATTGAGGAATAGGGCTGATTTTCTGTCATAATAGGTACCAAGTGTGAAATCTATAAATTTAGGTGCGTTGAAATCTCCAGTAATAACAATATTAGGGCATTGGAGGTCGTGAAGGTCTTGTAGGTTATCAAGAAAAGTAGAAAGTTGTAAGATAGTGATATCTGGCGGACAATAAATTGCGAGTAAAATTAGTAGTATAGATTTCATCATTACTTTGATGCCAACGATATTAATATTAAAGTCAAGATCCAAAATGTGTGCTAAATTAATAATAGAAGCATGTAGATATGGCTTCACTCCCACAAGAACTCCACCCCCTCTTTGGCCAATACAGGTATACCTTATTTAACTGTTACGTTGACGCGGGTTTAGGTGCGCGGTAGATGGTGTGATTTTGACAACTGTTGGAATGCAGCGACGATTTTGAATGCGCAGGTTCGTTTCTCCGGTGCTGGTTCTGACATTGAGTTCTTTCCTGGCTCTTCGGTATTCCTCTTGCTGTTATTGGGTAATTTAGCGTCTTCACACATATGCAAAATCATTCAGTGGAAGAAAAAGTCCATAAGCCAGATCGAAGGCACAATAGGATCCAAAAAAAGTAGACAAATCGTAACGCAGATCAACACGTGTCACTTTGAGGTTAAGAAAACCTATAATACAGTTTTTATCACCGATAAAGATTCATAAAAGACTAGGAAAAGCACTTGCAGAGTACACGGGGGATGTGGGCATCCATCAACTACAAATACGATACACAAAACGATATAAAATATGAGAAAATTGATTATACTAGCGAGAGGTTCAACAAACTTGCGAGCCGCGCGCGCAGAGACCGAATTGACATTCATTACGGCATTTTTCGAATTTCAGCATCCCAATCAACCCCGTTAACTGCATTTGAGATAATTAATTAACGTTTTTAACTACTTTTTTTGCAAAAATTAAAAAGATCATTTGCAAATTAATCAAGGACAAGAAAAACTGCAGAAAATGAATTAGAATCCGCGATAAACGCGAATAAAGATTATAACAGTTTTGGTCGATTTTCTCGGCTTCGTTCGTTTTGTAGTTACGGTGTTTTCTCAAATAGTGGCAGATATGATTATAGGTTCGGTTATGGTACTCGCCAATTTCAAATGCGTTTTTATCGATGAATGAGCTTTCGAAGTCTCAACTTCAAAAATGCCCAGGCGAATCGTTTTTTAACCTAGGGGGTTCGTCCTGGGCTTAAAATGTCAAAAATTTATTCGGATATACATATGATTACCGCCTTGACCCATTAATGCTTGAATAACAAAAAATTTTACAGCAAGTTTGAGCTCCTAAATTTTGATGAAGACGCTGTACATTTTTCTCGGGACAAATTTTTGCATATGTATTAAGTGCCGCTTAAGACGATCCAGCCATTAAAAAAGTGAGAAAAATATTATTTTAATTGTTTTTTGGCAGTTTGGATAAAACAAAAAATCCAGTGACAGTTTTTTGGGTTGCTATTCACGAATTTGTTATCAGATTTGCAAAATTCAAAATGGCGGATCCAAGATGGCGGACTGATTTTATAGAAAATTCTCATTTTTTATGAAAATCGGTGTACAAGGCTTCTCGGGGTCGTTAATAGCGAATTCGTGATCAGATTCACAAAATTCCAAATAGCGGATCCAATATGGCGAAAATACTTCGGAGAAATTTTCATTTTTGTCGATATAAACTTTCTACAAGATTTTCAGGTCAAACATTGCGAATTCGTGATCTGATTTGCAAATATTCATGAAAATAAATTTAAGCTGATATGGGGATACATAAGACAATGGTTAAATTATGTATTTATTTTTAAATCTGTATAAGAAATGAACAATTAGTGCCTGAATACAAATTGCAGTAGCAAAGAAAATGATTTATTTTAAGAAAACCACTGTTAGTTTTAAAGTAAACACTTTTTATAACAAACTTTTAAAACAATCAACTTTTTAAACTAACACAAAACATGTTCAATAGGTTTTTTAATTACCTAAGCCAATTCTAAGTATACGCGACTAATTAACAAAACTAGTGCACTTGAACTCGTAACGCCAGAGTGTGATCGCCAGGACTCTATTTACATGCGGAACTCACATAAAAGTTCATATAAATACAAGAAAGTGAAAATTTCTCGGAAGTATGTCCGCCATGTTGGATCCGCCATTTTTAATTTCGCGAATCTAATCGCCAATTTGCAATCAGCGAACCCGAGAATCCTTGCATACAGATTTTCATACAAAAATTTGAATTTTCTAAGAAAATTAGTCCGCCATATTGGATCCGCCGTTTTGAATTTTGCAAATCTGATAGAAAATTCATTATCAGCATCCCAAAAAACTAGTATATATCCATTCTTAGGAATACTTCAATTCAGAAATAGTACAAAAAATCTGCCCCCTTTGCGGGCACAATGTCGTGGCGCGCCGCGCGCGCGGCTCGCAATTTTGAGCGCGCCTAGGGTGCGCTACTGTTGGTTCTCCCACATCGCGCTCGATGATATATTAGTTTCGCGCTTCGCGCTTGATAATGTCCTTACCTCGCGCTACGCACTCGATCTTTGTGTATAGACTCTTCAAAACTAAAGGTGAAAGCATCGACAACTGTAATTTGGCAATTCTGAATTCTCTTTTCTTAAAGCTCCTTCGGCCTTAACGAACACATTCTCATCACGTATCTCGTGCTTCGCACTCGACTTTATCCCTAAAATTTCATATCATTCCATGACCATCCGAAAAGTAAGTTTCCGGAAGGTCTGCAAAATGCTCCTCCGCGGCGTCGATGATTTCCTCGCGTGTGCTGAATTTTTTATTGATGAGCCATCTTTTGAGGTTTGGGAAGAGATAATAGTCCGAGGGAGCCAAATCGGGCGAATACAGTGGATGCGAAAGCAATTGGAGCCCTAAATCATTGATTTTAGCCGCGGTTGCGATGCTCTTGTGGTTAGTCTTTATGGTCCGAAGTGACCATGCGCGGCACCCAGCGGCAAGATAACTTTTTCATATGCAGAATCTCGCTCAAAATATGACGTGTGCGCTCAGTACTAATCTTTGTGGCATCTGCTAGCTCGCGTATCTTCACTTTCCGGTCAGCCAACACCATTTCATGTATTTTTTTGACATTTTCCTCTGTAACCGCATAGGAGGGCCTGCCGCTGCAGACTTCATCGGTAGTGGAGTTGCAACCACCACGAAACTCTCCAAACCAATATTTGACGGTTTAATCTGACGGAGCATTAGCCCCATAATATTCATCCAACTTTTCTTTTGTTTCCTTCGCCGTTTGCCTCTCAAAAATTATGATTTATGAGAAAACGAAAATCGTTTTTGTCCATACTCAACATGATGGGAAACACTTCAACAACAATCAACTGTCAAAACAAAACTAAGGCCAGTATCGCACTGAAATTTGGTATGCCTGCCTAAATATGAACGGACTGCAAGGCACCATAAACTTTTTTGCAGTAGCAGCGCATTTCGGCGGTCTAGGAGGTTACTTTTCACCCCAC
>NC_046666.1:96011125-96015324 GCF_010883055.1 Belonocnema kinseyi
GTTATTTGGCTTAAAATGTTCATTTTAGTGTGTTTTTTGGTATTTTGTAAATACTTTAACTCTGGTAATTTTTGGTTTTATGAAAAAAGTCATCAGAATAAATTCTTCAACTTTTTGAATACTATAAATATCCGTACAAAAAATTTTTGAATTTTGAATAAAGTGGTCTCAAAAATATTCAAAATGCGCTCACTTTTCGAATATTATATCCAAAATAACTGACAGACACATTCGTAAAAACCTATTTTTCGGATTAAGGGGATCTCAAAACGTGGATATTAGCCAAAAACTGGGGGGGGGGGGGTCAAATTTTAAACAAATATAATACCTTCTCTGATGAGAATGTAAAAATGATTTGTCATGAATAATTTTTTGATTAGTTCTGTTTTTGGTTTTAATCGTAAAAAATAGCATTAAAGGCATAAAAATTTAATTTGTCGAAAGACAACACACGCGATGAAAAAGAAATTAAAAGACAAAGTTTGTGTTAAGAATCAGCTAACGTAACGGGCAGATTTTTTTTAACTGTTGATGATGTTTTTCATGATTAAAGCCAAAACTGCGCCTCCTATCAAAAAGTGGTTAATAACAATTTTATAGATCTTTTTTAAATGCACAATTTTTGTTTTGTCATCTTTTACCGCATTTTGCACAGTTTGGCCGAAAAATGTACTTTTTGGATTTTTCATTATTTTGCATGCTGTTAAAATTTGCATTTTTTGAATTTTTCAAAAAAATCCAAAAAGTTGTTATGATAATCTTGTAGGGAATTCAAAAAGCAACATTTTTCTTCTCTTGACTTTTTTTCATATCGTAAGTTATTTGGCATACAATGTTCATTTTCGTGTTTTTTGGAATATTGTAAATGCTATAACTCTAGTAATTTTAAAATTTATGAAAAAAGTAATTGGAATAAATTGTTTGACATTTTGAATACTATGAATAACTGTACAGAGAATGTTTGAATTTTGTAAAAAATGGTCTCAAAAATATTCAAAACGTGCCCACATTTTGAATTTTTATCCAAAATGGCTGGCTAACTAACTTGACCTTTAGTTTAGGACACTAAACGAGTGTATCAAATGCCAATTTGATAGATTGATTTTTTCAAAAGTTATCGTGTTCACAGGCAGACATGAATACAGACAGACATACAGACAGGCAGACACATTCGTAAAAACCTGTTTTTCCCATTTTTGGCAGCCTTATATTGGATAAAAAGATACTCTATATTTTGCTAGCATGAGTCGCAATAACACGTTTCGTGCTATTCTTAGCATAATTGGGCCATAAAAATAATTAATAAATAATTAATTGGGCCATAAAATAATTTTTTCACTTTTTTCAGTACTTGGATCGTGTGGAGCACCCCTTAATACATATAAAAAAATTTGTCCAGAGGAAAATTTACAGCGACTTCATCAAAATCTAGCAGCTCAAGCTTGCTGTAAATTTTTTTTATTCAGGCATTATTGGGTTAACCCCATACCAAAAACTGAAACCTATTTTAGCGTTGAAAAAAGAACTGAAGTCTTTTTTTGGACGAAAATTTAACTTTAAACAAAAAATTCATTTAATTAAAAATGCATCTGTTTTAAAAGAAGTTTCAACTTTTTTCGTTCTAAAAAAATCGAGGATCAATTCTGTCAATTATAAAGGGATTAGAAAAAATTGTAATGTTTAAAAACAAACATTTCATTAAAAACTTGTGTGTACCGCCGTAATTTTCTTCTTGTAAAGAGACTCACACCCTTAATAACAACATAGGTTTGCCAGCATGATCCCCATGATGCTTCATACTGAAAAAAAAAGAAAATTGTTTTGTTAGTCCCTGAAAAGCATGCTATTCCACAGAAAATAGGGTTGTACTTAATTTTAACTCATTACATTCTTAAATGAGCATCACTGGAAATTGTATGCTGTTCGAATAAATCTAAAAACCTTACATTTGTTCGAAATCACTTGATTCATGACATAAAATAAGAGATTAGGAAAAGTATAAATAGAATCTTGCAAATAGTCATAGTTAAAATATAGGAACAATATTTTTCCATGAACAGTTAACATTCGCCAAACTATCATTTCTAAGTTTACCCAAAGTACACCACATGGAAGTTGTCCGTCAGGTTTTTACCTCTCAAGACTATATACTACATACAAAAACTATATAAACTATACAAACCATATACATCTTATTCTAAATCTGTACTGCCACAAACAACAATATTTTTTATTCAATTTCACCCGATAAAGTATATACCACCACAGGTTCCTACTGGAAGCAAATCCCATTTATAAAAATAACATCAACCTGCAGTAGAACTGTGGTAAATTACACCTATGGCCATGCCTCATAATCGTGAGCATATTGTATCAATCATGTGAGTTTACGTATAACATTTCTCACTGATATTTAGTGAGAGAAACTATTTTCTTCAGATGGCCTTAAGGATAGTTTTTTTTACTATCTAGTTGGTTGAATTCAACATTTCACTAAAAAAAATTCAACTTATTAATAGAATTAAATACTTCTACATATTTTTACTTTCACCTATAGTTTTGCGATTCTTATCAATTTACGCTCTGTACATCTGCATTCTTCAGTTTCTTTTGAAGAAGCTGCAACCAGTGTACAAAATTATACTCTTACTTTTTAACAGATTTTGGCCATGCCTTTAAAATTCTAAAGACGCTCTCATGTATTATAAATTCATGCAAATCAATTTTTTAGTGAGATATTGAATTCAGCCCACTAGATAGTTAAAAAACTACCCTCAAAGCCAATCTGAAGAAAATAGTTTCTCTCACTAAATGACATTCAGAAATATTATAAGTGAACTTACATGATTGATACAGTGTGCTCACGGTTATGAGGCGTAGGCATAGGTTTAATATACCGCAGTTATACTGGAGGCTGTTATTTTTACAAATGGGATTTACTTCCAGTAGGACCCTGAAGTGGTATATATTTTATCGGATGAAATTAGACAAAAAATATTGTTGTTTATGGTAGTACAGATTTAGAATAAGATGTATGTCGTTTGTATATTGTGTTTGTAATTTTTTTATTTTATATATAGTCTTGAGAGGTACAAACCTGATTGAGAACCTATATGTGGTGTACCTTGGGCACACTTAAAAATTATAGTTTTGGCGAATGTTAGCAATTCATGGGAAAAATATGCTTCCTATATTTTTACTATGACTATTTCCAAGATTCTATTTATACTTTTCCTAATCTCTTATTTTATGTCATGAATCAAGCGATTTCGAAAAAATGTAGGGGTTTTAGATTTATCCCGCAATCGATCGTTAGCATTGCGGTAGAAATATTGTATATAGCGTATGCAATAGCAAACAAAAATGACAAAAATACGAGATGCAAAGTAAAATACATGCAATGACGTTTTTTCGAACTACATGCAATTTCCAGTGATGCTTATTTAAGAAAATAATGAGTTAAAATTCAGAAGACCCCTAGTTTCAATGGAATGGCATGCTTTTTAGGGACCAACAAACCAATTTTCTTTTTTTTTCACTATGAAGCACCATGAGGATCATGCTGGTAAAAATATATGTTGTTACTAAGGGTGTGAGTCTCTTTATAGGAAAAAAATTACGGCAGTACAAAAAAGTTTTCATTAAAAAATTTGTTTTTCAACATTCAAAAAAATGTGTTTAGTCCTTTTTAATTGCCAGAATTGACTAGACTTTTCGTTAGAAATGCTGTGGTACCCTGTAAAATATATATTTAAACCATAAAAATTGAGTAAGCCATTCTTGAGGAAAATGGAAATTTTGCTTTTTCAAAAAAATGTTCTAACTCGTGTAACAACTATTAGAATCTTTAATTGAACGATAAATGAATCGATTTGATGAAACAAAAATTAAAAATTATTGTTACTTTTGTTACTAGGATGTCTCAAATATGGGTCTGTCACGATATATCGTAATGCTCATATTTAACAAGATATTGGAAATTGGTAAACGGTGAGTTACTAGGCAGTCTAATAAGTACCTGAAAATTCTAAGAGATGGCATTAGTATTTACTAATGTGAACCATTTTCGTCGAGCTTGATCCTTCAAATGACGCCTCTCAAAACTTCAGCCATTTATGTTTACGCATTTATAAGTTACAGCACTGAGAAGCGACTAACCTCCGAGTTTTTTTTAATATGGAAAAATCTGAGTTTCGAGT
>NC_046666.1:96015424-96034326 GCF_010883055.1 Belonocnema kinseyi
TGTATCGACCTAAAAGGAGAGTATGTTGAAAAAGAAAACCGACTTTGGCCAAAAAAACGTCTCCGTGTTTCATTTTTCAGGGACTTATCAGACTGCCTAGTAAATATGATCATTCCGATATCGTGACATATCCATATTTGAGATATCTTAATAACTAAAGTAACAATAATTTTAAACTTCTGCCTAGACAAATCGCTTCATTTATCGTTCAGTTAAAGATTCTGATAAATTGTTGCAGAAAAACACTGTTTTCCAGCCAAAAAACAGGTGACGCCCCTATTCTGCAATTGCACCAAAAATTCAAATATTTTTTTAAAAAGTCGTCTTTTACATGTACATTTTTCTTTAGAAATTTTAATGTTCGCATATTCATAGTACTCGAAAATCCGAACAATTTATCCTGATGACTTTTCAATAAAAAAAATTATCAGGTATAACATTTATAAAATTTCAAAAAGCAATCGAAAATCAAAATTTTAAGCCAAAAAACGCACGATATGAAAAAAAGTTAAGAGAAGAAAAACATTGGTTTTTGAAAACCCTACAAGAGTATCATACCAATTTTTCGAGTTTTCTTGGAAAATCCAAAATTTCAATTTTGATTGCACAAAAAATAATGGAAAATAAAAAATTGTATTTTATGGTCAAACTAGGCAAGATGCGAAAACAGATGAATAAACAAAAATTGTGATCCCAAAAAAAATCTACAAATTTGTTAATGATCACTTCTTGATAGGACGCGTAGTTTTTTTATTCGTGAAAAATAACATTGAAAATAAAAGACTTGAATTTGTCCGGAAACGACCCAAGTAATTATATTAACAATATAATTATATTATTTGTGTAAAAACGACAAAAGGTACGAAAACAAATTGATAGACAAAAGTTTTTCACCCAAAAAAGATATACAAATTTGTTATAATTTACTACATTCTCATCAGTTTATGATTGATAAAGTATTAGAATTGCCAAAATTTGATACCACAACATTCAAATTTCAAATTATACGACGCAAACTGTGAAAAAGTCCTACAGAGAAACTATAGCTCTTGAAAAAATCCTACGAAATTTTTTAAAAGCATTTTTCAATATGTCTCGTCATTTTGTTTATATTTATAGAAAGTAATATGCAGAAAATCGAACATTCAAAAGACGCCAAATAGGATGAAAAGTTTGCGGAGGGTTTTCAGCTTTTAAAAAATCCTACTACATTTCCTTGTACCATTTTTTGATAGTACTCATCGTTTTTAATCCGAGCGCGAGGTTTAAACATGTCCGTGCTAATCATATTAAAAATATGGAGGCGACTTGTTTGAAAATGTAAGAACTGTATTTTTACAAGAAAACTCATACTTATATTTTTTTTACAATTTTGTGATGAATTCCTCTTTTTATAAGAAAAACATCAAGTTCGAGCGCGCCTAGGACGCGAGTCTGTTGAATCTCGCGCTTCGCGCTCGGATATTTATACTTTGCATTTTGAATGCTTGAATAAAACGTTATCAAAAAGAACTCTTTTAGATGGCAGTATTTATATGCTCGATCTTCGACAGACATTTGTAAACAAGTTTTGTTCAATTTTTTTTTTCGTATATTTGGTTGTTTTTCCACAAATATTTTATTTTTATATTTTTAATGTTATTTTTCAGGAATAAAACAAAAAATACATATCCTATCAAGAATTGATTCTTAAATAAATTGTAGATCTTTTTGGGATTAAAATTTTTGTCCATTCATCTTTTTCGTATCGTGCGTTGCTTGGCTTAAAATTTTTATTTTTGATTGATTTTTAAACTTTGAAAATGTCCTAACTCTGACAATGTTCTCTTTATCGAAAAAAGTCATGAGGGTAAATTGTTTGACTTTTTTAATACTATAAATATCCGTACATAGAATTTTCAAATTCAAAAAAAGTGATCTCAAAAATTTTCAAAATGCGCTCACTTTTTGAATTTTTATCTAAAACGGCTGGTTAACGAACTCGTCCTTTCTTTTAGGACCTAAAAAGAGTGTGACAAAGATCGATTAGATCCGTTAATTTTTCCGAGAGATAACGTGTTTACGGACGGACAGACAGCCCGACAGACGCCATCGTAAAAACTTGATTTTCGGATTCAAGGGGTCTTGAAACGTGAAGATCCGTTAAAAAACTGAGGTGTCCAATTTCTGACAATTCTAATACTTTCTCAACCATAAATGATGACAATGTGAAAATCTCCCGTCCCTAAAATAGTTTAATGCTCATGAAACTTTCAGAATGTGTTCCTTATTGAAATAGAAATTCAACAAAAAGATGGCAAACAGTATAACTTAGCTTTGCAGTTCCAAATAGTACATACCTTCGATTGATTTGAAACCGCGTATACCCATGTCTTTTTCCTCGCTGATTACGCAAATGATAGTAAAAATACCCGCAAATTTGATTTTCATTGTAAAAATCATGGCTGTTTGTGTTTAGCTTAGTGAATAATAAAAATTTCCGAAAAAGCTTCAAATAAAAGTTGTACACTGTAAAAAAAATTTCTGGTAATTTGACCGCTTTCAGAGTAGGTCCGATTATTACCTACTCCCAAAGTAACGTTTTCATTGACAATAACGAATATCCATTTCAGGGTGGAATTTAATTTTTAGGTTATGGAAGTTTCCAGGCAGATTCTGTAAAATTACAAATGCATTATGAATTTTAAGTGATAGTATTCTAACCAAAAATATTCGTGTTTTTATTCAACATGGTAACTTTAACAGGTATGTTAAGCTGACGTAACCACATCTTCGAATCGAGTTAAAACCTATCTCATAATTAAGGGCTCATTTAATGCTAATTTAATGCCCTATTGCCAAATTTCATGCTCCATTTTTTTTTTTTAACCAGGAGTTACGCTAGCGTAACGTTAAGCTGGCGGAACCCCATGTGAAACAAATGTTAAATCAAGTTCTTTCATATCTCATAATTAAGGGCTCATTTAATGCTTATTTAATGCCCCATTGCCAAATTTAATGCTTCACTATTTTAAAAAAACCGGAGGTTACGCTAGAATAATGTTAAGCTGACGGAACCCCATGTGAAATAAACGTTCAATCGAGTTTTATCCTATCACATAATTAAAGGCTCATTTAATGCTCTCGAAAACCACCAAAAATTACTTTACGTAAGCCACCCCTAATACTGAAAAACCACCCTTAATATAAATTATGCACAAATTGTAAATCTGACCATACTATAAGTAATGGCTCATTTAATGCCCCGCTGCCAAATCTAATGCTTCACTTTTTTTTAAAAGAACCGGGGATTCCGTCAGCTTACCGTTAAGCTAGCGTAACTCCTGAGTTTTTAAAAAATAATGCAGCATTAAATTTGGCAATAGGGCATTAAATGAGCCCTTAATTATGAGACAGGTTCCAACCCCATTCGAAAATGTGGTTACGTTAACATACCTAACTTTAATATCTACATGAGAAATGTGAATAATGGTAATTTGACTAGAAATTGCAAATTTCCCCTTCGCGTGCCTGGACGAGAAGTAAATAAAATTTTCTTGAACAACTCTGATCTTTGCAGGATCTTCGAGTAGAACATTAATAACAATATTCTGTACAAAAATGAAAATATTTCGTCGAGCTCCTTCAAAATAAAACTAGTTTAAAGGTTTTTTATACCTTTCTTTCATTCATTTGGTACATTTGGTCAATGGACGTGTTTTTTTTGCTAAAAGTACTTAATTCGAACCAAATTTTGCCGGTTATCTGTTGTCGTTAGCTCGTTTTACGAAATTGTAATTTTTTTCCCAAAATTGCGTAAAACAATATCGTTTTTCACCCTCAAAAAAAATTATGTAGCTGTTTAAAAATAAAATAGCGACACCGGACAAGCGGAAGAATTTTCTGTAAATCAAGTGCTTTGGCCCAAAAAAATTAATCTAGAGATTGACTGATATGTAACTTTGAAAAAAATAGCTGAAAGCTGCTTTAGGTACCAAATGAGTGAAAGAAATGTATAAAAAGCCTTTAAACCAGTTTTATTTTGTAGGAGCTCGACGAAATATTTTCTATTTTGTACAGAACATCGCTATTAATGTTCTACTCGAAGATCCTGAAAAGATCTGAGTTGTTCAAGAAAATTGTATTTACTTCTCGTTCAGACACGCCGTGATCCATTTACTACCTACTCTGAAAGTCACAGATTCACAAGCAGAAACTGTACTTCTATAACACCTTGCTATATTGTCATTCTAAGTGGTAAAGTTGCAAGATTGGTTGGAACTTGTACTCTGCAAGTGGTAATCACCCTATAATCAGAGAAGTAAAATTACACCAGATTTTTGTTGGTAATTTTACCATTCTATGTGGTACCATTTTTTTTACAGTATAACTCTTAAAACCCTACGTCTTTTATGTTTTTCAGATTTATCACATAAATCAATTTTTTCGAGAAAAAAAAGAGATAATGTTCCAGCAAGTACATTTTGCCCAAAACTCCATTAGTTTCGGTCTTGCCTACTTACGCACTTCACCACGGGAAGGTTGGAGATTTGTCACCCCTGCGACTGGTTACAGAAATAATTTCGGTCATACCCCTACTGCTTTCCAACGTCTCGTGGTGGGACGGGAATGCCCTGTGTTTATGAAAAAACCCTGTGACTGGTTACAGAAACAATGTTGGTCACACTCCCTGTTGTTTTCCAATATTTCTCATGACAGTATATCACTATATTTGGATAAATATTGTCTAAACGAAGAAAGTTTTAAATAGAAGTTGTAACTCGTGAAAAAGTTTCGCTTCGCTCATTCTTTCCAAGCAAGCGTAACTAGCCTTCCAGGAATTTAATATACCATTCAAGTCACACCGCTACATATTGTGCTGTATTTCTGTGATTTTTCATATTTATCGTCGCTTTTTCTGGAAAACTGTTACTCGCAGAGTCAGAATGTATTTTGCATATAATATATGCTTTTAAAAGATCGAGAACTTTTATTTGAGGCTTTCTCGTAAATTTTTATTATTTACTAAGATAAACACAAAAAAACATGATTTTTATGGGGTTTTCACCATGAAAATCAAATTTGCGGGTGTTTTCACTATGATTTTCGTAATCATCCAGTTAAAATATATGGATATACGCAGTTTTAAATCATTCGGAGGTATGTGCTATTCGGAACTTTAGCCCTTCGCTTTTTTAAAAATAAAAATAGACTTATTATATTTTCAAACAAAAACGTGACATTTTGTTAATTTCGAAAAGTTTTCCAATATTCTGGTGGCTTTCAAAAAAGGATTGTAAATTTTCCCAGAAACTGAAAAGGAAATTTGAATACCTGAATTAATTCAGAAACTATAGAAGTTTAAAGAAATAATTGGTATGTTTTGTTTTTGTGACTTAAATTATAAAACCTGCCTGATTTCAAATATATCCGGTCATTTTTTTATTGAATACCTGAGCTAATCATGTTTTGTTAACTGAACTTTTGAAAAATATTAATGAATGCATACCAAGAAACTTTTAAAATTTTAAAATGCGTAACTTTTGTGTGTGTTTTTGTCTTCCAGGGGGAACACATCTCGGATCAGAACTTACGAACCCTTAACAGAATATTTTTTTCAAAATTGTAAACTCAAAAATGTTGTAACTTTTAACTCGTTTGCTAAAACGTTGACTTTCTGAAACTGGGGGAGAGACGTGAACTTTATTCCGATTTTAAAGTTTCTCTTTTTTGAACGTTTAAACATATAAAATATCAGAACTGATATAAAGACAAAAATGTATTAGGTTAGGTACAAAAAAATATAGGTAAATCTTCTTAATCAAAAGTTACACTTACCAGAGGTGGAAGAATTGGAACTCCATTAATTTTTATACAGGACGTATAAACCTTCTCCATGTTCGATTAAGATATATCACACTTTCCTTCAAGGCAAATCAAAACACACACATAAAGTGTTTAATAATCATTAGTATAAAATTATTGAACTACGATTATTTCAAACAAATGTTACGAAAAATTTATTCAAAAAAAATATTTTGATTCTTGTTGTTAGTTTAAGAACAAATAATTACTATAAAGAGAATAAACTGTGCTTTGTGGTTTAAATCTGCTAAAAACTGCTCATTTACTACTTGTTAATAAATTTAAATCATCGTTAAGTTCAACAAATAAAAATGACTGATGATGTTTTTAATTATTTTGATTTGGGTGCAAGTTTTTCAAACAATTTGAAAACTAGGTCACATGAAAGAATACTTGATACTTAGAAATTCTCATTTGTCTGTAATAAAGAAGAAGTACCACAATAAATTAAACTTTTTAGGAACAACTCTTTTTGTTATTACATTATTTTCAGACTACTTTTATTACGCCACACACGATAAAATGGCCAAATATATTGAATTTCTTATCAACAGTCAAAAAATTGCACCATTGTAATGATTCAAAAAAAGTAATGTTTTAGCGAAATAAGGAAAATTAAAGATCATTCAATGAAAGCTCAAGCGTCAGCAAGATTGAGCCAAAGGAAAATTATTTACTTTTTTTGAACTGACGAACCACATAACCTTTAAATCCTTCCTACTCTTATTGCTTTCTTTATCGATAAACTAAATAATTCTCTAGAATTGACATTGTCTTTTTGGAACATGACTTTTCACTGAAAATAAAGACACATTCACAATAATTGAATGATATTTCTTTAACTGTATGTCGAAAAAGTAAAAAAATCGACAGCACCGGTTAAAAATCAACGGACATCAATGAACGACGTCGATTAAATCCGCCTAGAGCAGGGGCGGTCAACGCAATGAGAAGTAGGCGTCAATAGATACCCAGAGCTAGCGCCGCGTACAATTGGTCTGTCAACTCGATCTTATGTGCATTTGTCAGTGCACGTATATGGATACATAGTTCTTTCATGTTCATTCGTTTCATTATAATTAAAGGTAAATGAAAGACTGAAAGTAAAATTTGAAGAATATGAGACAAAAGACAGATAAGAAACATTTTTTTAAAGCCTTTTAAATCTTATTTCCATAATTTTGCACTAATTCTTTCGTACGGCAATACGCAAATGAAAATTTTCAAACACAAGTTTTTCAAGTTGTCAGTCTCACATGACAGTTTTCAAATTCCAGCGCCAGTCAACCGTCAACGCTTTCGATTTCAAAAGTCAACCTTCCCTTGACCCGTTGTCGATGGCAGCGTGCGTACAATTGGTATGATAACTAAATATATTCATAATAGTAGGCGGCCGTTTACTTCCCATTGCGTTGACCGCCCCTGGCCTAGAGTTCCTCTAGGGCATGATCCAACAAAGCATGGTCCTACCAGGCGCAAGTAAAAAAAAGTCAACTAATCAAATTCGGCACCCTAGGGCACCCGACCTTTCTGACATCTTGGATCGAGTGCGGCAGTTGGCTTCCCCTTCCATTCGCGCCAATGCAGTGAGTATGGTGGAGGGGCGTCGGTTCACTCCAGATCACTCCAAGTCGAACGTATTTGAACATCGAATTGGCAGGACCATGGTTTGTTGGATCATGCTCTAGTTGTGTCACGTTACCCCTCCACTAGACGTCGCGAAACCGGAATCGGAAATACGTAACGAAGTGCGAAACATTTGAAGTATTCTTAAGAAGAGGCTATAAGTCATTATATATTTTCGTGTAGTGATTGTTTTGAAATATGCTTTTTTAATGAAGAATATAAAGAAAACTTGTTCTTCTGCGTCAACCAAGCTACGCTTAATACTTTCCAGGAAATGGATCAAATATACAGATCATTGCACCCGGTTGTACAAAATTGCTCTTTCGTCTAAGAATTTGCAATCAAACTAAATCAAAGAAAAAAGACATTGAAAACAAATATGATAGCAAAAGCATGTCTATGCATATAACTTACCAATAAGAATTTAGGTTATTAGAGTTCTAAACTTGAAAGAAAAACGAACTATCTTCTTTTTTAACTGCAATTTGTCTTCCATTATTACTTTTATGTTATAGCCCTACTGAAAGAAATCTTTGAGTATATTCTAAAGATTCTCTAAGGTCAGAGAAGCTTAGAGAAATTCTCCGCAGGCACTCAGGTAGGTATGTTCAAAGGTCCAGGTAGTTCTTTTAAATGTTTTAAAGGCTTTGAAATGTCCTTCCCGAAATTGAAATAGAAATACGATCATTAATAAAAAGCAGAGGCTGAAAATGAAATCAGAATTCGATCATAAATAACAAGCAGAGGGCCTATATCAATAGAGTAGCCGACACCCAAGGGTCTTAACCAAAAGGTTAAGCTTTCGGATTAAAATTTAGAAGTACATTTTTTAAAATTTCATATTAAACAGCCTAAAACATAATAATTCGGAATCTACGGGTTTCGATGATATCAGATATCTAACTTTTTTTTTAAATGCTTAAAATTGGAATTAATACAACGTTTCTCGTAAATGAAATGAGATACGAGAAAAAGAGAACATTTTTTAATTCAAATAGAAAATGGTATATTAGCATATAATTTATAATTATAAATAAGTGTAATGAGAAAATTCATTAAATTTTTAAAAAGTGTTAATAATTTAAAGAGAAATTAAAAAAGAGAGTCGGATTAGCGACGGCCAACTACTGTAAATAACGCTGCTCGTCCGGTACGTGACGAATACAAAAGGAACATTATATTACCGTCGCACCACTCTCAAAAGGACCACTGAAAGGACCTTGAAAAGGACCCAAATCTCTCAGACTATCTCTCAGACTAAATTGTTTCAAATCGACTCTGCTTATAGTCTCAAATGGGCCAGGCTATTTCGCTAGAGAAAACTCAGAACGAGTTATACCGATATTTCTATCGGTAGGGAACTTGTAAATCTCAAATCTAATTTCAGATAAACGATCACATGCAGCATGAATTCTCTATGATATTTATTGTATAATTAAACCAATTTTAATTGAACTATAATTCCAAACAAATCAGCAGTAAAAATTTTTCTACTTTATACATGTAATATACATTTTAGTTGTATCATAAATCCTCTCTGACGTTTCACCTATTGCTCTGAAATGAAGACTTATTTGGAAAAAAAGTTTTTAGGACTAAAAAACATTAAACACACCTATTGTAAACAAAGGGTTTTTAACCTCATAAAAATATATCTTTTGTTTCTAATTTCTTAACTCTGTCTGAAAAATATTACCTGAATGTGATCTTTATTTTGGTCTTCTCTATGATTGAATTAAAATTATTTTTAGTCGAAATAATGTAAGCAAAAGGTGTTAAAGAAAAAGCCATAACCTCAGAATCAATTTTTCTTTACTCTACTTTACAAGCAATAATTTTCAATGAACAAATATAAATAATTATTATTGTTATTCTACTTACTATCTATTAGATGCTACATCCTTTATCAAACAGTCTCAAATAATAGTATTTTTTAAAGTGTGTATGAATAAAATTTTTTATTTTTCAAACATTATTTATTATTACACCAACATTATTATTTTCATTATATTTATTCACTATTCTAGCAGTGTCTGAACATTAAATTTGACTTGAAAGTCGCGCCAATTTCAAAACATCCGATTCCGCTTTCGCGGCACCAATCAGAAGCGGAGTAAGTGGTGACCAGCCCCTTGCCTAACCCGTGTATGTGTATGCAGTGTAGTTTTCTTACGATCCGGAGGGGAAATGTCGGTTACACTAAGCCAACAGATGGCACCACAATAATTAGGTCTGTCTTTTTCATTGAATTGCATTAAGAAAAAGCAAAAATAATTAAAAAATTGATTCTGTTTGCAAATAAACCAAAAAGAATATATGAAAAAATAAGAGTAACTATTAGTAATTATTTCAAAAAAAGAAAAAGTCATGAAAATATGTAGTTTAATATGAATAAAATTTAATTTTGAGATACATTTTGAAAACAGTTCGAACTTTATATTTTTGTGATTTGTTTTCCTCATATTATTGATTTTATTATTTGTTAAAGTTAAACAAAATTATTTATTGTTGAAATTATTAATGTAGCTAATGAAAAAATTAATAATATTTAATACCTCAATGACAAAAATATTTAAAACATATATATGATCAGAAGAATTAATGACAAATATATGACTTAAATCCAATATAAATATTATAATAATTAGAATATGTAAGACTACAACTTAAGTTGCATAGTAAAGAATCTTTGTTCCTTTAAAATCTTAAAAATTTCAAGTTTTGAAGGAAATATTTTTAAAAAGTAGTGGTAACTGTAATTAAAATGTTTGAGGGAGTCATTTAGAAAAAAGTCAATGACACGAATGATAAATGAGAAAATGGATTTAATATAATGTATGTATTTATCTAAATTGAAGCAAGCATCATATATACATTTATGCAGTTCAATAATTTATTTGTTTCTTAATCTTGAAAGCTTTTTTCTCGCTGCATTCAGCCTCTAATAATTTTTTTGGAAATTTAAATTTAAAGGAGATTTTGAACTAAATAGTTAATTATATTATTGCAAACCTCATTTCTAAAATAAACAGACTATAAGCTATTAATATCTATAAGCAAACGTACTGTACTCATGACGCACAGTTAGAGGAAATGCACTTTTTCATTCAAAAATGTCCAAAGCCTTCAATTTTCTTGCGATTTTGAATTTTTCTGTTTTGAATTAAGAATTTTAAAAGATTTGACTTATTTGAGAGAATTTTAAATGATTCCAAGGAATTTTAATTGATTACAGTAATTTAATATGAGATTTTTAAGGATTTGATATATTTCATGGTATTTTTAAAATATCAATATATTTTCAAGAGCTTTAAAAAATGTCAAGAGATTTCAAAACATTTTAAATATTTGAGGATGTTTCAAAAGATGTCAAGGAATTTTCAACTTATTTTTATTATTTTAATAAAAATTTTAAAGAATTAAAAAAAAGTAGAATGGTTATTTTAAAAAATTCCAAAGTACTTAAAAAACTTTTTTAAAAAGTTTAAGGTGTCATTACACAGCCACACCAGAAAAAGTGTGCGGATCTGATAACAAGACACACGTATTCCTATGGATTCTGGGGCTCTGAATTCAAATTCGGTATCAAAAATCACCCATCACGTCATAGTTGAGCCATTACCTCAAAAAATGACGAAAAATCATGCACTGAGGCAAATAAATTTCAAAATAATGCCAGTGATGCAAATTTTCACTTCAAAAACATGTCGACAACTGTGAAGGATCAACCCTTGCCTGATATCAATTTATTTAACATAACTTTACCCAACAGAACCTGACCTCACCTAACCTGAATTAACAGAAATTTATTGAACTACACGTAAAGCTCTGGACGCATATTTTCCCACTAGCAAATGTGTGCTACATCTAATGGGTTAACTCGAGCCTAACCTAGAAATAAATCTAACCTAGCCTAACCTAACCTCACGAAACACAATTAAACTGATTGTGTTGTCCCGTTGTGTTTGCGGTACCGTTTCATTCAGCTTCGGCCTAAACTACATAGAGGTTTAACCTGTCCTGACCTAACCGATTACGCTGGCAACCCTGTTTTTGCGTAATTTCATATTTTGGCATTAATAGCAGTAAATATCTGGAGTTTCGTAACCGCTTGTTGCTAGCATTATTCTCCTATGCCTGTAACCAGGGCACCTCCACGTGGTGACGGTAGGCGACGGATCCATATAGGCTGAGTCCCTGGGTAAACGGCGTTCATGCCGTCATGGCAGACACAGGTAAAAAGTGTATTACGATGCAGGGAAAAACCCCAGTATCGGCGTCTGGTCAGGGTGGGAAAGCGGGCTCTCCGACGTCGTCATTATGCAACCGTAGCTCTTCATCAGTGGATCACTTGGTTGATGTAGAGTCTCATGCTACAAGGAAAAATACGCGAGCATTTCTCAATCGAATGCCTGCAAGAATAGCTCAGATTCATTCTGTTACATTCTGGCTGATTTTTACTGGATGTTGAAAAGGGAAACGAATGTAGGTCTTAAACGTAAGCGTAACCCTTGGTATCGTTCCTTCGAAGAAAAAAGGACACGTTATAGCAGGCAGAAAATAGATTGAAGTAGGTCTATAAATCAATTTAATTACGATAAAAAGCAAAATAAAATGTAAACACGAAAGATGGTATAAATATATCCCTTAAGTTTAAGAAAAGCAGAGAGAAAAATTTTTTGAATAAAACTCTTATTCATTTGCATGTTAAGTTACAGTTCTACATTTTAATTGATACAAACATTGTCAGCTTAATTGAAATGGGGTCAATTCTACTTGTAGTTCTAAGTTTCTTCAAATGAGTAATGTGCGTCTAAATTTTTAACCACCTGTAACTTTGAAAGGTTTCGATGGAAAGAAAGAATATTCTTAAAATTAATACGAAAATTTGAAAGGCTTTTGTATATTAATTTTTTGATAAAACTTAAAAAGATATTACAATTTTTGTAAACATTTCTATAAATTCCGCGAAAAAAATGGAATATTTTAAGACAAGTTTTTTAATTTTTTAATCTTTTTTTAAAATTTTTTAAAAATTCGCCTCCGTTTCAGACATTTAGAAATTTTAGAAGATTCTGAGTGATTACAAAAAAATATTACCGAAAATTTACCAAATATTTTTTAAAAACAACTTAAATTTGTAACACAAAAAATGAATTTTCTACTAAGATTAATTTTCAAGCATTAAAAAGACAAATTAAGTAGTTCAATTTTCAACCCAAAAACGACGGATTTTAAAAAAAGTTTAATTTTCAGTAAAAGAAGAATTTCTTACCTAGAAAATTAATTTTTTGATAAAAAACGACAAACTTGAAAACAAAAAACTTAAAATTGTCAACCAAATAGATGAATTTGTTACCGAAAAAGATCAATTTTGAACAATAGTTAAAATAGTTAAATTTTCAATTCAAAATTAACAAATTTCCAAAAAGAGTTAAATTTTTAATGAAAAAGATGACTTTTAAATTAAAAGATAAATTTTCTACCAATAAACAATTAATTCAAAAATTATATAGTAATCTTTAAACACCAAAAAAGTATTAATTTTCAATAAAAATGTTTGTTATTTTCCACCATTTTTTTCATCGTTATGTGATAAAAGAATGAATAAATTTTTCATTAATAGGCTCTTAAATTAATCTTTGAATACGAAAAAACAGTAATTTTTTCATAATGCTTAATTGTCAATCATTTTTAACATTCCCTTAAGATCTTGCAGGTGGTTCTTTTATGTAAACTTTTTAATGAAAGCATCCCAAATTCACGTAGCCAGTTTACGATTTAGAATATAGACCATATATGCGAAATAACACACTCTGATCTTCTCTACCGACATTGTCAACCTCAGGTAATAGGTGGCGCTGGTGAAAATCGTTCGAAATTAAATACATGGAATGGGCAATCTCCCACCTCATCTCTGGTGCTGCCAACGTTATCAATGGACAAAACATGGATAATAGAAATAAGGAGACCGAATTGTGGAACTGAAAATGAACACTTTTTTGTTACTAGAAGTACGTGCACACAAATATGTGCAAAATTACACTTACGTATAGTTCAAAACTTCCCGAGCGTGGCGCGCCAACCGCACTTTAAAAAAATATGGCTGCCGATGTGAACGCGAGTCAAATGTAAATAAATAATGTTTGAACAATTAATAGTTTGTGAATACAGGAAAGGGTGTTAAAATTAAAAATGACTGTATAAAAGCGAAAGTTTCCAACAAATGTGGTTTCAAGTGCAGGGTACAAGACATTCGGAGAGGTGTAAGTTATATGTTACGAACGCGTCGAATACCTATCGCACGCATAGTGTTGGTGAAAGTAATTTGATACTTCCGTAAACATACTACCTACCTCTTCCATGGCAAATAATTATTTATTCCACAAACATTTCACAAAATCCTGTCTGATTATTAATTATTTATTTGTTTAAGCGACCTGTCAAAACAAAACAATGTTTTGTTTTTGGTGAAGTCCATGCATTACAGATTGGTCTCGAGTTTTGATTGCGGTAACCGTACATATATTGCCAGACTTAAGGGCATGTGGCACAGCTAAAGATCTATATTACCGACCTCACTGTTTCAGTTCACTGACTGTTTTTTTGAACCAAAGAACTTTTTTTGTAAATAAAATATCGAGCTGAAACTTTGGAAAATGTATTAAAGTACAATAAAGTACGTTTAGGTATGGTATTTTGGTAGGCACTTCACTGAAAATTATTTCATCTTTTTTCAGAACCTCGACATTTTTTGAACGTTCGAACTTTTTTTATACATAAAATATCGGTCTCAAACTTTGAGAAATGCAAGAGCCGAAAGAAAACTACGTTTAAGTACAAAGCTGTATAATAATAAATGTAAAAAAATATATTTCAATAATCAATTCGAACGGCATCAGCCGGTAACGTTGTACACGAAAATACGAACTCTCTAGAGCCTCGTCTAGTGGCCGCCAGGTTTCGTATTTTTGTGTACAACGTTACCGGCTGATGCCGTTGGAATTGATTGTTGAAATATATTTTTTTACATCTTTTATTATTAAGCTTTGTACTTAAACGTAGTTTTCTTTCGGCTCTTGCATTTATCAAAGTTTGAGACCGATATTTTATGTATAAAAAAAGTTCGAACGTTCACAAAATGTTGAGGTTCAGAAAAAAGATGAAATAATTTTCAGTGAAGTTCCTACCGAAATGCAGTACTTAAACGTACTTTATTGTACTCTAATACATTTTCCAAAGTTTCAGCTCGATATTTTATTTACAAAAAAAGTTTTCAGGTTCAAAAAAACATTCAGTGAATTGATAAAGTGAGGTCGGTAATATAGGTATTTAGCTGTATCACATGCCCTTAAGGCCAACTCAGACTAGCCGTTCTCAGTTGCGGTTCGCGGGCCGGTTGGACTCTCGGCCAATCAGCGCGTACTCGGTCCCGGTTTCGGTTCGGTTCGAGCATTTAGGTTCGATTCTAATTTCAACTGTGCCGTTCGCAACCCTAGCCAATGAGAGCGCTTGCTAAAGCCACGAGGCCTGTCAGCTATTTCTCGAGCTTGCTACATGTCACTCATGTCACTTTAATCTATGAACCGCGCATGCGTGAGAATGACAATCGTGTAATCTGAATCGGCGCAGTGTGAGCTGCACCGGTCAACCGAGAACCGGCGAACCGCAACCGAGAACGGCTAGTCTGAATTAGGGACACTGTAGTAAGGGACGCGCTACCCGGGCAGCTGACTGTGGATTGGTCGAGCGAGAAGAAAGAGACATTTCCGTTCCATATCAAGATACTATACCAAAATTAATCAAAGATGAACCTTTTTTTGTTTGAAAATTTGGCCATTCAGTTAAAAATTTATATTTGTAGGTTGAAAATTTAACTATTTGGTTGATAGTTAAACTATTCGTTTGTAAATGCAAATCTTTCATTCAAAAGTCAAATTTTTTACAAAACCATTTACACTGAAAATGAAAAATTTTAATTTTCAGTTTAAAAAAATTAACAAATTTGCAACCAAATAGTTACTTTTTCATCCAAAAACATAACAATTTAAGGAAATAGTTAAACTTTTAAATAAGTATATAAATTTTCTGCCAAAAACTAAATAATATGATTATTTAAAAACAACAACAGCTGAATTCAACTAAAAAGTGCATTTCAAGCAAAATTTTTAATTTTCAACCAGAGATAAGTTTTAAACTAAAATATTGAATCTTCAAACAAAAAAGTTAATCTGTAAAAGGTGGTTCTACCTTAAAACAAGTAGAGGAATGTTCAACAAAAAGATTAATTTTCAACCAAAGAAAGAAAGAATTTTCAACAAAAGAATTAAATTTTCAACTATAATTATGAATATTCAACCCAAAAAATATCAATTTTTACTGAATTAGTTTAACATTTAACCAAGTAGTTGAATGCAAACAAAAAAGACAAATTTTAAACAAAATAGATGAGTCCTCAACAAAGGAGCTTCAACAAAAGATAATTCACAACTACCAAATTACAGTTGTAGATGTATATATGCATATATTATCGAGCGCAAAACTCTAGGACGAACAAAGAAAAAGAAAAATATATACAAAATCGTTGAGTTTTCAACCCAAAAAGGCAAGGGTTCCAAAAAATAATTGAATTTTAAACCAAAAGGGATACATTTTTATTGTGTTCATGTTCACTAAGAAAATCAAGTTTCTACCCAAAGAGATGAGTTTTTAACCAAGAAACAATTTTAGTCTAGACAGAAAAAAAATCCAACTAAATTGTTGAACATTTTCAACAAAAAAATTAAAAAAACTGTTCCCTTATAGTTCAAAAATCAAGTAATTGGTTGAAAATTTGTCTTTTTTGTTAAACATTAATCTCATTGGTTAAAAATGAATCTTGTGAACATAGAATTTTTTTATAAAAAAAAATTTTTCTCTTAAAATTCAATCTAAAAACAACATAATTCCCTTCCTGATCGATTCAGCGACTTGAAGCGCAGAACCTGCCTAATATTAAATGGATCCATCCTTTTTAATAGAAAATTAATCTTCTTGTTTGAAAATTCATCTTGCTGATTGAGGATTCAACAATTTTTTGAACAATTCTTATTTTTTCAAAATTAATTTATTGAAGTGAAAATTTAACCTTCCATTTTTTGTTAAAAATTTATTGATATTTATTATTACAATATTTTTTTATTAGAGAACTCATATATATTTTTTTATTTACACTTCTTTAAATAAAAAAATATTATTTTAACTAAAAAATGAACCAGCCTATTTTTTCGTTGAATATTAAGTTCATAATTGAAGCTTCATCTGTTTCTGTTTAAAACGAACCCTTCTTATTAAAAATTCAATTATTTTCTTCAAACTTCTATATATTTAAAAAAAAATTAATTTCTAGAATGGTAAAATCCACTTATATTATTTTTGGTTTAAAAATGATATTTTTAAGTTAAAAATCATATATTTGTTTGAACCTTTCTAAATTTTGTAGAAAATTCGTAATTTTTGGTAGAGAAGTAATATTCTTGGATAAAATTAATATTTTTCATTAAGGACTCAGTTATTTTAAAAAATTCCTTTTCTGGTTGTCAAAAACCAATTTCTTTAAAAGAAATTTCGATTCTACTATCTTTTTTTTTTAATTGATATTTTAAATTGAAAGTTGACGCTTTTTATTTAATAATTCAATTTTTTAATTCTTCTGTTTTGGTAAAAAACTAATCCTTTTGTTTTAAAATCGATCTCTTTTTGTTAAAAATTGAACTATTCGGAAACAAATTCATCTGTTTTCATACATTATTTGGAAATTGCTGAAAGGTCGTCATTCTTGGTAGAAAAATAAACTTCCTAATTGAAATTTCATCTCTTTTTCGAGGATTCTATTATTTTGTTAAAAATTCATTTTTTCGTGAAAAATTAATTTATTTAATAGAAAATTCGATTATACCATTTTCGATAGTATTCATTCAAAAAGAATTCTTGTTATAAAATTTCTAAACTTAAAACATCTCTGTTAATATATTAACTATGTATGTAATTAAGTACTATACGATATCAAAATAATTATTACAGCTTTAGGAGCATTTTCCTTTGGCGCTAACATTCGTATATTATTTACTCCACATAATCTCATAGCTACAGTTTTTTCCTTTCTATATTGTTCCCTACTGTTTGAGTTACATAGCGGGTTATTAATTTATTTACAGCACGAATTTCTATGACTATTCCCTTTTATTTAATAAATTCCTCTACTAATCATGTGGATTCACGCTGCATACTTTAAATTCTTCAATTTTTCAGTTTTTACGAGTGTTTCGAGTGTATGGGTTCATAATAATGTTTTTCTTCCTAATTCATTTTTTTTATTTTATAAATATTACATTGTCTATTTTTTCTTTACTTCAAAACTATTAATTATTTAGATTTCGCCAATCCGATTGAATACACGATACAGGTATACGAGGTGTGTTCAAAAAGTAAGGTGACTTCAATTTTCGTGGGCTACTACGTACATTCAAGTTTTAAATTTTTATTTTGTTGTGTTGGTACACTCGTCACGATCATATGTTCACTGTTTTGACTATATATCTCGTGTTGTTTTTCTGGCAGAGGCGTAAAAGTTTAAAAGGGTTTGGTGTGCTCCGCGATTTTCTTCTTTCGAAAAAAATGGAGCAAAGAGTTTGCATTAAATTTTGTGTGAAAAATGGAATCCAGTGCTCTAAAACTCTTAAAATGTTGACAGTTACATACGGTGAGTCTACTCTAAGTAAGAAAAATGTGTATAAGTGGTACAAGCTGCTCCAAGAAGGCCAAGAGGATGTCGAAGACGAACCTCGTTCAAGAAGTGGAAGAAATGGTGTTGAAAAATCGAACAATTTCCATCAGAGAAGTTGCTGAAGAGGTTGGCATATCGGTTGGCTCATGTCATGCTATCTTTTCGGACGTTTTGGGCATGAGACATGTGTCAGCGAAATTTGTTCCAAAACTGCTTAATTTTGATCATAAGATCCATCGCATGACCATCGCTCAGGAGATGTTGAATGAAGTCAACAATGATCCTGATTTTCTCAAAAGGGTTATAACTGGGGATGAATCGTGGGTATATGGTTATGACGTCGAAACTAAAGTCCAATCGTCTCAGTGGAAGCATCCTGAGTCTCCAAGACCGAAAAAAGCACGTCAAGTTCGGTCAAATGTGAAGGTTTTGCCCACTGTCTTCTTTGATTACCGTGGCGTAGTGCATGGGAAATCATATAATTATATAACCTATAAATACATCAATTGTCACGACTGCATTGTAGTTATGCTTTCTTTTCATTTTTTTTACTGTAAGCGTCGTTTTGTCACGTCTTAATTGAAAAGAACAATTTTCTGAGTTTAAATTTTTGTAGAATAATTTAATAATTATCATTATTATATTCTGCAATTAACTTCTATATATT
>NC_046666.1:96034426-96035666 GCF_010883055.1 Belonocnema kinseyi
CGTTTTGAGCAAAATTTTGAATTTTGCAAAAATTGTTCATATGCAAAATCCAAAATTTTGCTCAAAACGCTTCGAAAAAAATCAGGCGTATTCCTTGGCTGAACTGCATTTTGGGATAATAAGAAATTTTTTTGAGGAATTTCATTAGCACCATCGGAAAGAGGAGATCTTAAGCAATAAAAATATATGTGTCTTAATTTTTTCTAGTGTCGAATAGTCTTAGTTATTGGCCGTTGAAAAGCAGTGTACCGGTAGTGGCGTTTTGGCCGTTTAAGGGTTAATTCGTGAGTGAATAGCACCCCGCTGCGACGTGTAATATAGACATAATAGAATATACCAGTCCTTGATGATAAATGAAAGACTGAGAAACAAATTGATCATTATACCTATGCGAAATTTCCACTTACAAATTTGACACCTGTTCACCTTTCCCGCAATATTTAGCAAGTTCGTCAATTCCCTCCTCCTGAATAACTGTTGAATCGACATCAAAAGAAATAGCGTCTGCGATTCTCCAAATTTCCTTTACTTCATTCAGACTAGACATTTTCATTGAATGTGAAAGAGGGGTTAAACACTTCAGAGCCAACTGCGGAACGAGACTGAAAGACAAAAACTCGAAAACACGTTTTCGCATTACCGAAGTTACGAAACATTATCTCGAAGAGTATGATTGCAGAACATGATGTCGAGATATTCAGATAAACACATATTTCTCAAGAAAACTTGTTTGTTAATTACGGCCATATATCACTGTAGAATTATCGATCAAATAATATCAATGGATAACAATTTTATAAAAACACACTCGAACTTCCTCGACCGTCATTAACGTCCAGTACCTCTATTGAAATCGGATGTGTGCATGTACAGGCAGACAAGCATTGACAACATCATGCAATACTCGGTCGTGCAGGAAAGTAAGAAAAGAGAAAGCTTCAAATTAAAATTTTCTCGTTTCACAAATGACGGGAAATCGAAGCGAAACTTCGTCTAGGCGTCGGTATCGGTGGTTACGGCCAGGCACGGCCTACTCCCGTCAGGCCCCGTCAACAATGTCAATGTTGGCACCTTGTGTTACTGCGCTTGCGTTAGGGCTGAGCGCTGGTTGGCCACACTTGGCGCACGTTTCAAAATTACATTAAAAAAGAATTCTTGTAATTTAAATAAATAATTATTAAAATATGCAGAAGAATGTACACAAATTGTGTAACTTGATTTCAGACAAGAAAAAATGTAT
>NC_046666.1:96035766-96047027 GCF_010883055.1 Belonocnema kinseyi
GCCAGAGTAATCTGGATTAGGTATGATGATACGTTCATCATTTTCATCGGAATTCCATTCCGATTCGGAGTTTGTTGCAATTTTTGAGGCTTTACGCTTTGGAATTTTTTTTTTGCTGGGTGTACTCGAAAATTTCCAGGATAACAATGCGGTGAAGGTGTGGTTTGATGTCAGAGTGCAATAAAGGTTACGGAGTGGCGTTTTGGCCGTTTAAGGGTTAAACCAGTTTAATGATTGAAATCTTCTTAAATCTCTTATATGTAACGCAAGATAGTAAGAAATAAAGAAAAAGAAAATTCGATAAGCATCAGCAAGCCAGAGAGTTTATTAGAATTAGAAAGCAGATTTTAAGCAAGGTAATCCCTATTTAGCTTACTGAGTAGCACGGTGCAGTGAGAATAACTCCGAAAATTCAAAGAATTTGCAGATTCTCCGAGAGATTCTCAAATATGAAATTATCAATGATAAATTTGAAAAATTAATTTTGTCATTGAAAATTTTGACGATAAATAGTAAATTTAGATTTAAAAAGTTCTGTTTAAAAAAATGCCAAATTACATCGGAAAAATTAGTAGAAAGTTGATACTCAAAAAAATGTAATCTCGAAAATATGGTCTTGTCTAAAAATAAAAAATGGTAAATATTGAAAAAAAATTATGTCAAAATATGTATAATAACTTACAAATGCAAGAAAGAATCATCGAAAATGTAAAAAAAAGAAGTAATTTTTAAGTAAATTCGAAAATAGGTTTCAAATTGATAGACTTTTTGAATTAGGAAATTATTTTTTGATGATTTTGCAAATTAAATTCCATGAAAATTATTTTTGTCATTGAATTTGAAATCAATTCATTCAATCATGCTCTAAAATTTTTTCTTACATTTTCAATCCATGATTATATTTTTTCGAGTAAGAATTACTTGTTTGTTAATTAATACAATTTAATTTGTACAAAACAATTAACGATTCATCAATGTTTGTCAGAATTTCGAGAATATTAACATAATATTTGAGAATCTATATGATGTTTAAATTTGAAATTAATTCCTAATTGAGAAATTTTTAAATATAAAATGGAGAGTTCATTTAATTTTTCGACAAATGGTCACACTACTGTGCAAAAGTTTTAGACCACCTCTTTTTTATGGATGAATAAATTCTTTTAAGTTTAATCATACCAGAGCTAAAAAATGTCTCTTTAAATAGTTGATTGTTTTCTTATTTCTGTATAAAATAAGCCCAGGGTAAAGCCAATTTGTTTAGTTTTTAAGTAGATATTGCAAAAATAGTGTAAATTTCCACGTTTTCTTACATTTTCAATAACTTCCTATATAGTCAACATTTTTCAATGTTCTTGAGCTCATTTTGAAGATTTTTTTTCACCGTATCATAAAGCTTACGAATATAAATGTTAAAAATTTTCTTTTTGAATTGCAAGTTTCTATTGAATTGAAGTTTGAAGTTTGAATTGAAAAAGTTTGAATTGAAGTTTCTATGTAATTTCCTCAAAATATATATTTATTTAACTTTTATTCTGATTTGCATACGGATAAGATGTTTCCATAAAATTAAGAGAATTTATTCAGTCATAAATACGTCGCCTAAAACTTTTTCACGGCAGTGTATATAATTTAAAAATTGACATAGCTGTTTTATTTTTTTATTGACATTTCAAATTAAGTTATAAATCTCAATTGACACTCAACCTTTTCTAATAGTAAAACTAATTCTTTTATATTATAAATGTGCATTAATTATTTATATTTTTAAATGGAAATTTTACAATTCAATAATAATTCAATTAATGTATTATCAATTATTTTAATTTTCAAATTTCTACATTTTTTAATTTATAAAAGTTTCGAGCATCTAAATGATTTCTAAGAGAAAAAGCTTATCACGTATTCGGTTATCGTGCATTGCTGCACTCCGATTTGCACCGAAGCAGGTCGGAGTCAAAAGGAAGAAGTAAGAAGGAGCGATCGGAGTGCTTTGGGAGTACACCAGTGCAGGACGAACGAATGCGCTATTATTCCCGAGTAGCGCGGATAACAATGAATAACAAGAGCCATTTCTCGCTCCTCTAAAAATAAGGCGGAATAAGACACGAGTCTCTGCGCTAAGAGAAGAATAGCGCAGAAGAAAGTGCACACAAATTAAAATACCTTAAGTAACTTATCAGAGTCTTTATTTAAAAAACTATTACTAATTTATATACTGAAATCATTTGAAGTAAGTAACTAGCTTACTGAATCTCTGAGATACGTGAAATCATATTCGAGAGTTATTGCCCCTCGCGTCGCAGTCACTAATTCATATATAATTAATATTAAAAATAATTTAAACTTTTTAAATTAAAAACTTCACGTAAATTTAATATTAAATTCACGTGAGGATTTTAAGGTAAAATCACTGAATTGTATTTTTAAACATTTTTTATATTTGTTTTGTTGGTGCAGTCATTAGGTAATTTGCTTATTTTAAAAACTATTAAATCAATTCGTTCTAAACTTTGGGGCCGAATAACATTCGAATATACTATGTCCACAAAAACTGGAGCCATCTAAATCCATTAGAAAAAGAGAAAAATAAACAAACAGTTTTTGAAACATTGCTAAAAAATGTTGATTTTATTATATTATTTTTATAGAAAGAGGCAGATTCATAAAAATATTTGTATTTGATAATAAATTTGCCAAGGGTCTCAAAAAGTGCATCTAACGACACAGCATCATCACACGTCTCATCTGGAATAAAACCGATCACGTGATGTAGGGATGGCGCCCATTAAAAAAATTAAAACAATCCCCCCCCCCCCACGAAAATCTTAAATTTGTGTAATCAACTACAGCGCTGTTGTCATAAAAAAGGCGCTAAACGATGTTTTTCGAGGGGAATAAGTTATGAGTATTTGAATTTTTAAACTTGGAAAAGCGGTTTATCAAACAATAAATCAAATTTTTATTAACATTGATATATTTTTTTAACCTAACATAGGTATTTATATTATTCTTTCGGATTCTGATATTGTTTCTCGTCCTCTTTCGAAGTTAGTTGGAAAATGTAAATAAAGTTAACAAGTGACAAAATGACGACGGTTTTTCTGAAATTATTCAGTCAATTTACACAAAAGTCCCAGTTTTTTCTTTCAATTTTTTTCTAGTTTGTTTCTTATGTGAAGAATATATTCCATGATAGTCTGCGTTGTGTCCGAGCCTTAAAGAAAAGATAGAACTTTTGTTTGTTTGGAAAACAAGAATTCACATTTTTTGTCAAAATTACATAAGATATCAAAAAAGTTAACAGAATAAAATTACGAAGTGTCTAATCGTACGGAATATTGCGTAAAATTATCCAGCGACTTAGTTGGGGGCTAATAACTGGTCACTGAAAGCATGTTGGCCCAACCCGAACCCTTTACCAAGGTCTCGTGGGGGGCGTGAAGGCACCCCTGTGACTGCTCACAGAAATAATGTTGGTCAAATCCATACCCCTCTTTAACGGCTCGTCGCTGGCTAATTTTACGGAAAATTTCATACGTTTAGTCACTGCCATAAAATTATTTCTTTAAAAAGTTCTAGGAAAATGTCTCTTGACACTTTTTTCTATCGCGTTATTTGTGAGATTTTATTTATGGTACCACCAGCTAACTTCACTTCGTTGATTACTGAGGGGAAAACAATAGACCAAATGCATGGGATTCGGACCATTTTTGCCCTATTTTGCTAATATCTTTGTAAAAAATAATTTTTTCCGTATAAGTGTATCAGGAAAATATTTTATTTGTTAAGAACTATTTAACTACTTAATAAAATGATGGTAATTATTATTAATTACAAAGATATTACAGTAATAAAGTTTTGTTTCATGCATTTGGTTCATTATTTTCTTCTCAGCTTTCACCGAAGTGAAGCTAGCTGAAGGTTGAAGTGAAAACACCTAAATGTTTAGCAAAAAATAAATCTTCAATGATTTTATCAATATTTTAACAAGAATCTCGAAAATATCGCGAGGTAAAAAAAAGTATCAAGATTCATTTTTATAGAAATTTGTTAGAGAAACAATGTTTTTCCCGTGGCTTTTCGCATCTTATATCGTTTTGAAAAAAAACTTTAATCTTCATTTTTCAGACAAATGAAGTTTCTCTTTTCTATAAGTTGCGGGTACAGCGCAGAATATCATGAAATATACTATTTATATTATATCAAATCTAGATAATATTAAAGATAAAAAGACGGTGGAATTTTAAGTAATTTGACTGAATATTTTCAGAAAAACCGTGGAACAAGAAAGCGGCCTGGCGCCGCCAGACTTTCGAAAAATGTACGCTGGCGGCACTAGGGCCCGACAGCCCTTATGTGCACCACTGATCTGTTATACAAAATCCTTTACATCACATACTTGCATCATGTAGTTAACCTTTTGCGGCATGGTGGGAATACCGTGTTCCCAACTTTTTTCAAATCATTTTTTGCGATTTCAGAGTAGTTTTTATTGGATTTTACGCAGATTTTTAAAAATTTTATGCTCGCAGGATGATAGAAAATTGAAATTTTTGTGCGAAGGGTCTAAATTTTTTAAATAATTGGTTAATACTTATAAACAAAGATGAAAAAATTCATTATTGAAAAAACTGTCCATTATATCCTTATGAAAATGGGTACTATAGGGTTTTTGGGGTCTCTGAATACGAATCTGGACTCAGATTTTGAAAATTCAAAATGGCGGATTTTTTGAGTCACTGATCACGAATCTGAATTTAGATTTTGAAAATTCAGAAAATTGGTACTAATCCATGTTTTAGGTGAGTAGGTGTATGATTTTTCAAACCTCAATATTCTAAATATTTGTCATTTTGAATACAGATTCAAGATCAGCGACCCCCTGCCTGTGCGAACTTTCAAAAAACAATTTGGAAATATTTTGAATTTTGGCCCGCCATTTTGAATTTTCAAATTCTGAGTTCGGATTCGTGATTAGCGACTCCAAAAAACCCTGTATACCAATTCTTTAAAAAAATTCAAAAATATTCCAAACTTAAGTCGCCATATTGGATCCACCATTTTGAATTTTCTAACTCTGAGTTCAGATTCGTCATCAGTGATCCCAAAAACTCCTTTATACCAATTTTCAGAAAAAAAATATGCCAAACTTTAACCGCCATATTGGACCCGTCATTTTGAATTTTCAAAATCTGAGTTCCGATTTGTAATCAGCGACCCCAAAAACCCCTATGTACCAATTTTCATGAAAACTCGTTTCCCTGAAAAATGTATGCCGGAATGGGTTAAGTGACATATCTAAATTCATGAATTACGTAAAATGTACGCTAGATTACGACTTTAAAAATCAGTTTTACAAAATACCTTGACTGTTACATTTTTTTAAAATAAGTTTAAGTCGAAATAAATTTTACATTGTTCTTTAGCATATAATTTTGTAAATAATTAATAAAAAAATTATGTGTGCATAAATTACTACAACTGTGATGTTTGTAATTATACGCACTCAATTATGAAATAATCTTGTACTTAATTTACGTTTCAAGATAAGAAATATAAAAGATTATGAAGCTTTGAGGGGGGGGATAATTGAATTGAATGTGGGTTAAACATCAAGCGCGGATCAAAGTAGATTATATAACATTAATTAACCATAATTGTTGTGAGCGGTATACTAAATGCAAAACAGAATCATTGTTGGTTGAATTAAATATAAAAAAATCATTAAGTTTATTTAGCGTACAATTAAGAAATAAACAATACAATCCAGCGACTACTATACATAACTTGAGGTATCTATTAAAATATAGATGGTTGCCTAAACATTATATAAAATAATGTAATTAGAAACTTCATACTTGTTTATTATGTTCTCTACGAAATTACCTAACGTACCCTGCACGATAAAAATATTTTAGAATTAATTAGAGTCTTATGTAGTTTCAAGCATATTCAGAATTCCTATGAGGCAAGAAATAATAGTAAATAGATTGTAATATTATCGCTTGTCCTTGCATGTGCTAATATAATATTTTTAATTCTACTGCTCACTTGAGAACTTAGTCCATAAATAGCTGACGGTTTCAATTAATGAAAGGAAACTTCTTGTATAAACTTATTGAAAAGAGTCACCTCATAAAAGTGTTGTTTATTATTTTTGAAAGTAGACAGCAGAATTATATATTAATATATGCAGAAAAAGTCGAAATGAATAATTCCAATATATTAATATGCTCTACACTGTAGTTGAAAATAATATAAATTCAGAAGTACTTGTCAGATTGAGTTAAATCTCTTTGAAGAAATTAATTTATCTTGTTTTCTTCATAAAGATCATTTACTGTATATGATAGACACGTTTGAAATAAAATTTCACCGGTCTACATTTGTGACGTCGACATTAATATACTTTGTAATAGAGTATCCTTAGTTTCGAAAACTATTCACATCAGTAAATGTTTCGCATAGGAAGTTGTATCTATTTGAATTCTTAGACTCAAGAATGATTTTTAGATTATTAACCAAAAAAGTCGATACCCTTTTAATCATTTTAATTGCTTTTGATACTAAGATAAATTAAAAAAAAATTAATCTAAAAAACATAATTTTCCTTAAATCTTAATAATAAAAAAAACAAACAGATTTTCTATTATGGGTAATTCCATAAAAATAGGGCAACTATGTTCTCGGAAATTTTCTCATAAATATACGGTTATTTTCTTCTTTTAAGTATGCTAAGTAAAAGATGAAAAATGATTCTTTGTATAAACATAATTTAATTTTAAACAGAAATATACGGTTTTCAAACATTCTTTCCTAAATGCCCCAAACGTCAGTCCCTAATAGTATCCTTGCGTCAGATTATATTATCTGAGTACCTAAATTTTAAAATCCATTTAGTCAATAACAAATTTACCATCAGAATTAATTATTAACAGTTTGATAGTCTAGTTCAATAGAAAACGTCAGAATAGTGGTTATTTAATTTAAAGCAGCGTATTGTTTAATTTCTTAGCTAAATCGTCAGTCCCTAGATTACAAAAAGTTAAAGCGACGACAACGCAAAAATTCTGAAGAAGAAATTAAAGCTAGGAAGAAGAGAGTAGTTATATTGATTCCGAAATTTTATGAAGACGATAGCAACAGACGTAATCCTGCAGGGAAAAAAGAATGCATCACACGCAATTGTGTTAAAAAACAAAAACGGTACTTGTTATATTCACTAAACAATTTGCATAAAAAGTTTCCAATTCCTAATTTGATTGTTAAAGGTGAGACAGTATTTTCCAAATTTAAAAAAGTTATTTACGTTTTTGAAAAGTGAGAATTTATATTACTACCTATTAATATGATTATTACTTATAAGATAATGCATAATAGTCAGACTAAACTTAGATATAAAGCCTAAAGCTTTGAGAGGCTTTGATTAAAAAATGACTTATTATAATTAAAAAAAAAATATTATTGCTTTGTTTTTGTCTATCTCAATATTAATATGTGATTGTCTTAACGTACGTGGCAAATAAACTTAATACAACATATTTATACTTGTTTTATTACTATAGTTATAGTTTGTCATCAGTTCCTAGCCGTAATTGCCAGTCCCTAGATTCCATAATTTACAAAATCTTACTGGCCCTTTTAGATATGGTGTAATAAATTAGTCACCTACCATATAAACCACATAGGATCCTAGT
This sequence comes from Belonocnema kinseyi, assembly GCF_010883055.1. Lineage (NCBI taxonomy): Eukaryota > Metazoa > Arthropoda > Insecta > Hymenoptera > Cynipidae > Belonocnema > Belonocnema kinseyi. Next base: position 96,043,467 of record NC_046666.1, read on the forward strand.
AGGGCCTTAAACATGATTAAGTCAAATTATATCCTAAAGTGCCCTATTTTTGTGGAATCACCCTTATACAGAAACCTCCATAAACGAAAAGTTTTCAATTTATCCAATTTTTTTTTAACTTCTATTTTTTTTATATAATCCTTATTATATATAATAATGATTATTAATGAAATATGTATATTAATATATATTATATATTATTGTAACTATATATTATATTATGTATATATATTAAATATATATATAATATATATTAATTAATAATGAAATAGATAAAGTTACTTGCTTTTATCGAAAAATAATACTTCATTAGGAGAATTTGTCATGCGATGTTTTGTAATATGTTTTTAACCAATTATATAAACAAATGCGCTGTGTGGACATCTAAAGGCAGAAAGAAATCGTTTTTCTCTCAATTTCCCTCAAATCATGTTGTCCGTGATGTGTAATGATAGAAAATTGGCATGCGATATTTTTTGTTAATTTTATAAACAAATTATATAAATAAATGCTCATTGTGGACATTTAAAGGCAAGAAGAAATCGTATTTCTCTAATTTCCCTTAAATCTTGTCGTCCGAGATATTTAATGACGGAAAATTATTCTGCGATATATTTTATTAATTTTATAGACGAATTATTTCAATAAATTCCCATTGTGGACATTTAAAGGCAGAAAGAAATCGTTTTTTCTCTTAATTTCCCTGAAATCATATCGCTAGTAATGTTTAATAATATAAAATTATCCTGCGATATATTTTTGTAAACAAATTAAATAAATAAATGCCCAGTGTGGATATTTAAAGGCAGAAAGAAATCGTTTTTGACAATGCCTTCAGTCTTTTGCACAATGTGTAAATGTAATTCTTAATGAAATTTTGATGAAGTTTATAGTTAAATTCGATAAGAGTCGCATACAGTTGCACAAAAGCTCTTATTTTGAGTTAATTTTATAAAAAATTTCTTGTAGATAGTATTCTAGACATTATGAACAGATTTTATTACATTTTAATTAGAAATAAAAATAAAAAATTGTTTATATATCATATTTAAACTGCGATATTAACCAAATTAATTGGAAATTTTCCTTCTTGCAGGAAATTATGTAATGGTTTACACTTTAATAAAATGCACTAAACAGAAGCTACCTTTGACACAATTTAAATTTGATTCAGTTTCACCTGACAATATACATTAATACATTATACAAATATGCATATATACATACATATATACATACATACAAATATACACTGAGAAAACTATATCGCATCAATTACAATATATATCGTAATTCCTGCGCTATATATCGTAATTATCGCATTATAATAGAGCAAAATCGTGATCTCGTATATTGCAAGTTTTTACATTATATACCGCATAATTGTGCAATCTGTAACGTAAGAATTTAAGTTTATTATGCCATCACATTGTATTTCTTCTTTTGTGATCTCGCGAGGGTTCGAGTAGTCAACAAGCGATCACAGAAAAAATTAAATATAAGGTTTACATCGATTTCAGGTGAAAGATTCACCGAAACAAAAATTAACCTTTCCAGATAAACTTGATATGAATCGAAGATAATTTACGATTTTTAACCTTGCCTGGCTAATCTTTCATTTTATAATCGCTGCATTTTTATTCGAGGTATAGCGAAAATTACGACGCCAGCGCAATCCAGCGTCGTTTAGCTTCATTAAATTTGAGAGAAATGGAGATTCCCATCTGTTAGTTTCATTTTGCGCTTTTGCTACATGGTATTAAATAAGTTATAATTCGTCTACAATAGTGTGATTTATTTCGCAGGAAATATATCAGTAAGGAAAAATTTGGTGTGTGTTTTCTGTTGTTGATTCTACATGTTTCACCGAAATCTTCTCACTTCAGCGCGACACAATCGACGATTTCAAAATTATTTGCATAACCTGAGTGAAACTTTCGCCGAAATATGTTTAAGCATTAACCGTTGCAGGTCTTACCTGCAGCAATTTTTTACCTTTTTCTGTGATTGTTTTAAATCTGGTATCCCGATTTATAGCTCGAACTCATTCATACTCTGCCTTTTCTCCATTGCTGTTAAGACGTAGCAGACGACAGCAACACAATTTAAGTTAATTTTTTCTGTGATATTAGTGCATTATAATATTGTACAAAGCTCCGGGACCTGATTGTACGTTATCATATTGCGCTTTCTTGCAATATAGAAGTTTTGCAATGTCATTGTGCGATAACTTTTTCTCCGTGTACAATATACAAATACTCACTGGCGAAATAATGTAATGACAATTAAGAGAAATACGATTTCTTCCTGCCTTTGAATGTCCACAATGGGAACTTGTTTATATAATTTGTTTATAAAATTAACAAAAAATATCGCATGCTAATTTTCTATCATTATACATCACGGACAACATAATTTGAGGGAAATTAAGAAAAAAAACGATTTCCTTCTGCCTTTAGATGTCTACACTAGGCATTTCTTTATATAATTTGTTTATAAACATATTACAAAACATCGGATGCTAAATTCTCATAATATAGTATTTTTTCGATAAAAGCAAGTAACATTATCGGAAAAATTTCGTTTACATACGAAAAATCCATAATGTAGGCTATTTATTAAGTAAATTTGCTAATAACAATTAACTTTAAAATGTATTTTCTTTTGCTTTCAACTTTCCCCGTGCATAAACTCTAGCGATTTTGACCATAGAAAAAAATGTTCACGAAGATATAAGCAAGCAAAACGAGTTTACAAGTTATTTTGAACCTCCGTTTTTTATTTCACCTCACTGTTGCCTGGAAAGCTGGAAGAAGCAAGTGAACGAATTCATTGCGCACGTGTGGTCGGAAAAAGCTTTGCAGAACTGGTCGACGTAGAGGCTTGTCCTCGATCAGTCCTCGTATCGTGTAGATCTCTCCATTCATCAGATCCGTTCATACCCTCTCTCTTTCATTAATGAATGCCCACGTAATTGACGATTTTCTTTCAATCAGATGTCGTTTCATGTATTAGCTACATTCTTAAGATACATATAATTCTTTCGGATATGAATTCACGAGAGGTCATTCAGTAGCGTAATATAAATATTGGTCTCCCATTCTGAATGTATAATTCTATTTTATTTTAACAAATATTCTGAACTGCTTCTATATAATTAAAAATTTGTCATAAGGACAACCGCAGGATTTCGCCGGGAGCGGGTGCTAATCTGAAAAATTGCACCCGCTTCCAGCGAAATCGCGGTAAAATTTCAGCCACAACCACGTCTCACAACCGTGAGATAGGTGGTTACAGTCTGTAAAGGAATCAATACGATGATCCAGCAAAAGCCTCGTGCACCCTAAGAACACGGAGTGACCCAAGGACAACCGCCTTCTGCATTTTTCCCGCAAGTGTTCTAGCATATTGTTGACACGCAGGGATGCTTTTTAGGCTATTAGCAAGTGAAAGCTTGTTGCCTCCAAGAGCGCCGATGATAAGGACGATCAGTTTAACAGAATATTCCGGGTACAATCGTTGCAACTCCCTTATAAGGTCTCGATACCTCTCTTTCTTTTC
>NC_046666.1:96047127-96053366 GCF_010883055.1 Belonocnema kinseyi
AAGGCAAAAGAGGAGTGGGTTCATGGTGTCGCCCTGAAAGACACCTCTCTGAAACGTGACCTTGTTAGTTGTCACACGATTTTTTCCAGATGAGATAGTAAAAGACAGATGATAAGTCTATGAGATGTCGAATCGAAAGCTTTCCGATAATCAATCCAGGCCATCGATAGGTCACGCTAGTAGAATGCTGCATCTTTGCAGACACATCTATCGATGAGCAGGCTCTCCCGACATCCAGCTACGCCTTTCTTTGAGCCTCGTTGTTCATACATTTCTTGCCACACAGATTCAATTGCCCGAACAATCCTATCATTTTGGATAGCTGTGAATATCTTATAAAGCGTGTTCAGACAAGTTATTGGCCTGTAATTCTTCGGGTCAGCTAAGTTGCCTATTTTCGGCAGAAGTATTGTACGCCCTTCCATAAACCACTCTGGAATCGGCTCTTCCGACTTCAGATATGATGGGAAAATACGGGCCAAATGCTGATGGGTTGAAGAAAACTTCTTCCACCAGAAGGTTTTGATACAATCTGGTCCCGGTGCAGAATAGTTCTTCATCCTTCTTAATACTTTTTTCACCTCCTCGGTAGTGATGGGTGGGCATTCTTTATCAGGTGTTATGAGGGCAACACATATCTCCTTGAAGCTATTTATATTTTCTGAGTCTTCGTCCAGTCTATGCTGAACTTCGTAGACTTCTTTCCAAAATACTTCGACCTCCTCTGGTTTGGGTGGGTGTTCGACAGTAACTGGAGGGTCTTGGAATAGTCGAGATAAGTCAGAGAGAAACTGTTGATTTTCTCTGACCCACCTCTCCCTCCGCTCTAGACTTCTCTTAGCGTCAGATAGTATCTGTATACTCTCAACAATATGCTGTCTGATGGTCAGTAGCTTTGACTTGTTAAGTGTGTGATAACGGGTCCGGAGTTCGCGCGCGAACTTTCGAACCTTGGCGGTAAAATTCCTGCCAGATGTGATGTGGTCAATCACACACTGAATGTGGGACACGTACTGTCTTGCCCAGCCTATCTTTATGGCAAGTTGATGCATTCGTCTTTTGGTCTTATGATCAGCCGTCGGTTTTGTTTTAAGTTTCGCATCGGCAAAGCTCTCGCTGCATTATACACACAATAATTGATAGCCCAGAGGTCGGATGCTTCGGAAAAATATCCACGAAGCTCGTCATCCATTTCACCTAGATCTTTAGGCTTGAGAGAAACCTTGGTGTTGATGCTTCTTCGGTTCATAAATCATCGCTCTTCCTCTATTGGATGCCTGTCCACGGTTGGTCTTAGTGTCGCCTCTCTTTCTCTGTTGCCGGCTTTAGCTGTGTAGAGCAGGCGTTCCGCTTACATAGCCCCTTTTTCGGAGTAGTTCGGCATGATTTCGCAGACATTGCTGCGAAAAGTACGATAGCTTCGGGTGTTTCTTGCACCATAGAGCATGCAGCCGTGCTATGTAACCCCGTTCAAGGGCCACACTCGCATCGTAGCATTCTAGCATGCCGTGATTCAGATGCTCCGTTCACCTAAAGGTCACGAGATTCCGCTGATCCATCGCATTGAATCCATTTTAATTGGTTCCCCCAGCTCTAGAGTGGTCGGCATTGTTGGCCGACCCATTGTCGGGAGCCCTGCGCGTTCTGTTGTTTTGAACCGCACTTACTACTACTATGTTGATGCTGCCATTGTTGTTCCCACGAGAAGCTAGGGAAAGGGGTTCATCTATCCCTGGAGAGTCCCGCGTGCAAGGACAAGGCTGCGTACTCTGAGAGGTCGCCCGGTATCCCAGAGTCACCGTTCTAAACACCTCACCCAGGTGCCATTCAGCTTTCGGCACGGTTTTCACACCTCCACTTGGGAGTTAATTCCTTCGAGACCAGTCCTGGACAATTGTCCGCGACTGCCTATATATTTTTGTCACCATATTAAGCAGAAACCCTTGGTACAGAGACCCTCTATCTTATACCAGGCATTTCCCAGTTCTTCCGCAGGCATCTTCAAGATTTCCTCGATCCAATTAAGAATTAAACTGAAAACTCAAACTGCCAGCTGAGACGCACCGACTTCTATTCAAATTGAATTTCCTCCCGTACTTTTTAGTATATGAAGGATCATGGGTACGGCAATCTAACCTATTTTCTTTCGTACAGATCGTGTTGACGGGGCGGGGAAACAGTAAGATTTCCGGGCCTCCACAAGAGGCGCGATAGTAGAAAGCATATTCTGCACCTGTATGAAACTTGGCTCACTTGAGTCAAGTGATTTAGAGTTATAGACTTAGTTAGAGTAAAGTTAGTTAGACGTAGAAAATTCTCGGTAACAAAGATTTGGAGAAGGTAACGGAGAACGTTACCGTATGTCACTGAGTATGCGAGAACCCTTCTAGAAATAATCAATTGAGATCGATAACAAACAATATAACTAATACCTCAATCGTTCTGAATCGTGTTTTTTAATTGTGCCAAAACGATTGGCAACGATTGAGCATTTTGCATTTCCAATTGATTCGAAATCGTGTACTTGGAATTTGCCACGTGATGGCAGCACTTTTGCCTGGCGGGAAATATTTAAAGACAGTTATTTACTTTTCCGGAATAATATAAATTTGAAACAGTATATATTATGAAACAAAGTAAATAAACATTTTGTAAATAATTCTTACCAGAATTAAGTGGTGCAACGAAAAAATGTGATAATAGCATTTTATGTTAAAAATATAAAATCAGGTACACGATAAAAATAAAAAATTTGATTTTGTGATAATAAAGCAAAATTGTTATTTTTTATTATGCGATCTTGGATTGTTCATTTTAGTGCAAATTTTTAGACATGTTTGTAAGTTTTAAAATCGCTTCATATTTAACCAAAAGTAAGCGAATAATTTAGAAACATGAAAATTTAGAAAAGTGATATTGAAATATTATTTTATTATTTAAAAATGCCAAGCTGTTATTAATTGGATAAAATTAAACGATTAAAAACACAGCCACACAAAAAAAGTGTGCGGATCTGGTAACAAGACACACGTATTCCTATGGATTTTGGGGCGCTGAATTCAAATTCGTTATCAAAAATCACCCATCACGTCATGGTTGAGCTATAACCTCAAAAAATGACGAAAATCATGCACTGAGGCAAATAAATTTCAAAATAATGCCAGTGATGAAAATTTTCACTTCAAAACATGTCGACAACTGTGAAGGATCAACCCTTGCCTGATATCAACTTATGTAACATAACTTTACCCAACAGAACCTGACCTCACCTAACCTGAATTAACAGAAATTTATTGAACTACACGTAAAGCTCTAGAAGCATATTTTCCCACTAGCAAATGTGTGCTACATCGAATGGGTCAACTCGAGCCTAACCTAGAAATAAATCTAACCTAGCCTAACCTAACCTCACGAAGCACAATTAAACTGATTGTGTTGTCCCGTTGTGTTTGCGGTATCGTTTTATTCAGCTTCGGCCTAAACTACATAGAGGTTTAACCTATCCTAACCTAACAAAACCTGACCTAACCTAACCGATTAGGCTGGCAACCCTGTTTTTGCGTACTTTCATATTTTGGCATTAATAGCAGTAAATATCTGGAGTTTCGTAACTGCTTGTTGCTAGCATTATTCGCCTGTGTGTGTAACCAGGGCATCTCTACGTGGTGACAGTGGGCAACGGATCCACATTGGCTGAGTCTCTCGGTAAACGGCGTTCATGCCATCATGGCAGACACAGGTAAAAAGTGTATTACGATGCAGGGAAAAACCCCAGTATCGGCGTCTGGTCAGGGTGGGAAAGCGGGTTCTCCGACGTCGTCATCATGCAACCGTAGCTCTTCATCAATGGATCACTTGGTTGGTGTAGAGTCTCACGCTACAAGGAAAAAAACCGCGAGTATTTCTCAATCGCATGCCTGCAAGAATAGCTCATATTCATTCTGTTACATTTGCACTGAATATGAAGTGAGCAGTTTGCGAAAATCAATCGACGAGGGAGTGAAAAGTCTTTACGAAAAGTGTTTTGACCATAAATTGCTGCACCAAGAAACAAAATGGGTTCCTCACGTCATTTGCAATTCCTGCAGACTTATATTGTATCGTCTAAAAAATTCAAACAACGAAAAGTACCACAAGCACTCTACACCAACCACATGGAAAAAACCCGTTATTGCGAAAGACTGCTACTTTTGCATGAATTCCGTCAAAGTGTTCAACGACAAAAATAAATATAACATTTCGGACATTAGTGTGTGCACAGTCACAAGAGCAATTGAAATCAATAAAAAATGCACGCAAGACTGATTGTAGCGCTTTAGAAGATGATAGAATGGAAGTTGAAAGTCAATGTCATGGAGACGGTAGTGAAACCAGTGACCGAAAAGAAAATAGTTCTGATGATTCTGATGTAACTAACGAAAAAAATGACGAATATGTCGTGCATAAAATGAAATTGAAGGTTCCATATTAGTGTCGCAACTAGAACTGATTGATTTTATTAGAGATCTTGGATTTGCCGGAAGACGGCGCTGAATTTGCCGCTTCATTTCTAAAAAGAAGAAATCTTCTAGAGCCAAAGACAAAAGTTTCATTCTATCGCGACAGGGACAAAGAATTCAGAAAGTTTTTCGTTGAAGACTAAGAGACGTCTTTAGTGTACTACACTGACGTTAACGGACTAATGAACCATTTGAAGAAAAATGTGTACAGAGACGAAGAATGGCGACTTTTCATTGATTCGTCAAAACGCAGCATTAAGGTTGTTTTACTGCGTAACACGAATAATTACGCTCCTATCCCTATAGCTCACTCAACGCTCATCAAAGAAAAATATAACAATGTTAAAATGCTTCTTGAAAAAGTTAATTACACGAATCACGAATGGCAAATTTGTGGTGATTTCAAAATCATAACAATGATATTAGGCCTCGTTGACCCAGAAAAAATTTTACTACCACCCCTCCACATAAAGCTTGAGCTCATGAAGCAATTTGTCAAGGCGTTAGACAAAGATGGACAATGCTATAAGTATATGTCCCTTAAATTCCCTAATGTTTCAGACGCTAAATTAAAAGAAGGAGTCTTTGATGGACCACAGATTCGAATATTGACAAGAGATACTAATTTCGTGAGCCACATGACGAAAATTGAAATGGACGCTTGGGAAAGTTTTGAAGTAGTAAACGCAAACATTCCTCGGTAACAAAGAAAGTCCAGACTACGAGAATATTGTTGCAAAAATGATAAGAAACTACAAAAAGTTAGGCTGCTTGATGAATTTAAAACTTCACTTTCTAGATTCCCATCTGGATAAGTTTCCAGAAAATGTTGGTGATTTCAGCGAAGAACAAGGGGAACGTTTTCATCAAGACATAAAAGTGATGCAACAACGATATCAGGGTAGATGGGACGAGGTCATGATGGCTGATTTTTGCTGGATGTTGAAAAGGGAAACGAATGTAGGTCTTAAACGTAAGCGTAATCCTTTGCATCGTTCCTTCGAAGGAAAAAGGACACGTTATAGCAGGCAGAAAAATTACTGAAGTAGGTCTATAAATCAATTTAATTACGATAAAAAGCAAGATACAATGTAAACACGAAAGATAGTATAAATATATCCCCTAAGTTTAAGAAAAGCAGAGAGAAAAAAATTTTGAATAAAACTCTTATTCATTTGCATGTTTAAGTTACAGTTCTACATTTTAATTGATACAAACATTGTCAGGTTAATTGAAATGGGGTCAATTCTACTTGTCGTTCTAAGTTTCTTCAAATGAGTAATGTGCGTCTAAATTTTTAACCACCTGTAGTACAATCAAATGAATTTTATTGTGTTAAAACGGGAACACTTAAGTTAAGTTGTGTTGCGTTAAGCAAAATTTCGTTAGGTTCTGTTAAGTTAAATTTATTTGTAGGTTAAGATCGAGTTAACCTATTAAATATAGCACACATTTAAGACTGAGAACCTTACGCTTACATAGCTACACGTGTGGTTGAATTTCATTCGGCTAGGTTAGGTCAGGTTTTGTTAGGTTAGGATAGGTTAAACCTCTATGTAGGTTAAGCCGAAGCTGAATGAAACGGTACCGCAAACACAACGGGACAAGACAATCAGTTTAATTGTTTTTCGTGAGGTTAGGTTAGGTTAGGCTAGGTTAGATTTATTTCTAGGTTAGGCTCGAGTTGACCCATTCGATGTAGCACACATTTGCTAGTGGGAAAATATGCTTCCAGAGCTT
>NC_046666.1:96053466-96058427 GCF_010883055.1 Belonocnema kinseyi
TATTGTTGCAATCCACTCAACAAAGAAAATCACAAATGTATTCGCAAAAATTTAGTTTTAATAACAGCCAAACGAGATGACAGATTTAAGAATTTATTGGGTACAAACTACAAACCTATAGACAATGAGAAGGTTGCGTGCAAAATATTTTCAGATGACCAAACAATAACCAAAAACTTAGTTGTAAAAATTGATAAGAAGAAAAAGTCACGCGGATCTGTGTAATTTGGATGTTTGATTTTTTGAATGTATATAATGAACATTATTTGTGCTTATTAATTTATAAATAGATATTTGAATAAATATTATACGGCTTCACTTTAAGTAGCATCCATTTCTATCATTTCTAATCATGGGAAAAAGCAACGATTAGAGTTTACGGCAGCCGCGCTTCGGCGCGCAGCCTCGATACTCCGTGAGCGCAAGTTGTGCGCTGCGCCGCGCTTCGCAAATAAATAGTTTCTGAGTAAACGAGTGGCGGGCAGTGAAATTTTCTTTTGGATTATCATTCTTAAATAGTTTGTACACATAACACCAAAAACCTGAACCATTAGAGCATCCAGAAGTTAATAATAATGTCAATTGTTTAAAAAAAAGTTATTAAAAATATGAAAAAATTGTTTATCACGGGTGGGCATGGGTGCCCACTTGACGTGATTCATCTCATAGAAATCGGAAAATATTGGAGCGATATTTTATTTCCGACCCTTTTCGTTTCTTTCGCTAGGGAGCCGCTGAATTTTTTCACACGGGCTATTCAGTGTGGTTGGTTTTTAATGAAATTGAAACTTTGATATAAAAATTTGTGTTAAAAATAATAACTGTATGATTTTTAAACAAGATTTAAAAAGCCAAAACCAACTAGATAGAATTATACACACTGTAAAGAAAGGTTGTGGAATTTTAATATACTAGACGTATGTCAAAAGTGCGCTCACGCGCAACGACGTAACATTGCTATACAAATGTTGAAAATTATACGCGAAAGTATAAACTTCTCAACTAGACTGAAATTTAACAGGTTATGTAAAACTGGCAACGAAAAGTGGACAAGTAAACTTTACACATTTCATAAATTTTTCCACTGAAAGATATAATATTTCTATGAAAATGTATTTTCACATTGCGACATATAAAACGGTACATGCGCCGTTACAAATATTTTGAATATAATAGATTCTAAAAATAAAAAATAAATAAATGAAAATGTATTAAATTATAAAAATAAAATAAAATAATAATCGTTTCAGTAAAAAGAACATTGTATTTTCATATTTATTGTAAAAATACAAAAGATAATTATTATCAGAATTTGTCTATATGCGTTGTCTTTATTCTTATACAATTAATTTATTGATGGTGTTAGAACCCATCTAATATCAAATTTTAATAAAAATAAAACTTAAACATGAAAATTAAAAATTAAATTTAAAAGAGAAATCAAATTTTTCTTCTCATGCTAATAGAATTTAAATTAAATATTTTTTTACTCTATAGACGAACTTCTAGTTAAAAACAGAAAAGGACTATACAGTAAAACAATATCTAATTATAATATTAGTTGAGCAAAATGAATAAATCCAATCAAATTTTGTCTATAGAATTTGGTTACAATGCCCTTAATCTGGAGGCAGAGATTGTGACACAGTTTCTTAATATAAATAAATAGCCATAGGTAACTATAAGTATTTATCACAATTTTTCTATGCGTTGTCCTTATTCTATTACAAGTAACGTATTATTCTGAATGTACAGATTGTGATACAGTATTTTGTATGTAAACTATTTATAAAAGCTAGTTTAGCATATTATAAATGTTTATGATTGTACATAAATGACAATTTAAATTAACACATTTTGTTAATATAAATAAATATCCAAAGGTAACTATAATTGTTTATCACAATTCGCATATGTTCTAAAATCTAAAATAATATTACAGTGGATCAGGTAATATGAGAGCAATCCGTAGTCAGTTGACTTGCTAAAGCAGTCACTTTCTTCTTTGCTTTTTGTGATCCCGATCTTGTGTTACCAATAGGATGCATATTCAGGAAGACAATTTGCACAAATTTCAAAAAGTTCTCGTGACATTTGGGATATGGTACGTTCAAAACAAAAAAGGAGGAGATAACCATCTGCAGAGCTTCGATGAGATGAGTAGACGAATCTAACATGATGCCATTCATTGTCAGCCATTATTCTCTTCTCTGATCATCACATATTTAAAACCATTTTTATATTCATTTAATATATGAGAATACTTTTTTAATGTTCTTGGATAAATGATAATTATAGCCGTCAACCCTGGCGAAAATTTTGAATAGAAATTCATTCCGGTTCAATCCGAACTTCCAATCGGAACATAATTTCCAATCCGGACTCAGATCGATATATGTGACGTGGGCCGAAGAAAGGGGGCTTACTCTGAAACGTGAGATTTTCCAGGGCGAGCGGTCGGAGTCGACCCAATAGGCGCGACTTTTAGGAGAGAGAGAAGACTCACGAAATCTTCCTTCTCCACTTAACACTACCTTGTCATCCATATAGCGGCGCTATTGCCGCGTTTTACGGGCGGAGTATAGATGAAATGCAGAGATGTAGTGGTAAGTGGATGGAGGTGTTTCACTGGATCTCGATCTCTCGAACGAAAGTCGTATTTCTCGGGTACCTAATGACTCAATTATTAGCAATAATAACGCTCGGAATTTTTTTTCGATGGCTTTATTAAAAAGAGTAACTCAAAAACTATCGAAATGTGTAAAGACCTCGATTTCTATTTTTTAAGGGTAAGCCCCCTTTCTTCGGTGCACGTCACATATACTAAATTTTCAATCTGGATGAATCCGAGTTCGGATTGAACTGGATTCGTTCGGATATAAATTTGGTTTAGGTTGTAACGGTTGGGACTCACTAAAACTTAGCGGTGGCAAGGTAGTCACATTCAACCTCGATAGGTAGCTAGCTATAGATATTACAATAATAGGCAAGTGTGGGCTGACTAGTACGTGTAGCTACCACTAGAAAGCGGAGGACCATGTTCCTCGAAAGTAAGCTCGTTTAAACCGATTTTAAGAAAGCGAGCGAGTAGTAGTCGATAACCTTTATCCGACCAATCATAACCTACGCCTGTACAATATGGAGCGGTGCGTCAAAAAGTAATATCCATGACATCCAGATTATACAAAATAAATTCCTCAGACGCATCACGAACACCCCTAGATATACCAAGAACTCTGTCCTTCACAGAGAATTTCAATTACCTTTTATCTCAGATCATATCAAAGAAACCGCCACTAAATTCTATGAATCAGCATCCTTATGACCTTATGAACACATCTCCTCTCTCGGAAAACATGATTTTGATCCGCTTCGCAAGCACGCGATGCCAAAAGACTTCCTCATGAAATGAGTCTAACAAAGAATTTCATTCTTCGACCCCTCTACCTCTTCCCACTCTTCCTCTTTACTTTTCGCTCATAAAATACATTATCAGATTTTGTGTTTTTTTCCGCTTGCGGGCTTTTTCCCCACATAGAATAAACGTCACTCTTAATTCGAGTCATGTCAAATTTTTCTCACATTGTGTAACAATGCCCAAACGGGTAACGCACAACAACTTCTTGCAGTCCGATCATTCTTCGGGGAGCTCATTATTGGATCTCACGAGAGGGGGCGATGGTTGGGGTTCCCTCATCCCCACCATTTTAAGTCGATAACAAGCGGGTGAGCGGCCCATCAAACGTTCGAGCGGTCTCTTGCCGGGTGGACTCCTTTTCAGCACTACTGTACTACAAGGGAAGGAGTTGCACACCTCGACGAGTAACCAAGGTATCTTTTTTGTTTAAAATACACATACGGTGTATGCTATACCAGCTGCCATAAAATTAACCTGGGTACCCCAACTCGGCTCTAGGAACCATTTTTGATTTGGTTTTCGGGCACGCCCTCTAGGCTCTGAAAAATTGATTGATTTTGTTTTTTGAGTACGCCACCTCGGCTCTAAAAACCTAATCATATGATTAACTGGGTGCGCTATCTCAGCTCCAGATTTTTATTTTTTTTTTATTTTGAATTTGCTTTTGATTATTTTTCTGGGCACACCATCTCGCCTCCAGACTCCAGGGCGAGAAATGCACGTTATCTCAGCTATCTCTCGCCAACCTTTCTTGGTGTATGCTGTCTAGGCTGCCAACTTGAAACCTCAATTCCTGACGATCGCTATTCAAGCTGCCGAATCAGAAATAATACTCTCTGCGGTGTATGCTAACTAAGCTACCGTTTTCCTGAATAAGACTGATTATTATTATGCGTTTTTATTAAACTTTTACTCGGGTAAACCCGGTGATACATCATAGCCACGGACTAAGTCAAGTGACTGATGAGATTAGAATGTTATAACTTAATTCAAATAATTTAATACGATGGTTGAAACCTCCTGCGATGATGTAGGTATACAATTACGAGCGGCCACGAGGTTTGGAGGTGACAACAGTCACCTCTGGATGCTTTCTTAGAGCTACCATCTGCCACTCCACGGGTTTTTAGTCGCTCGCTTCCTGATGATCAAGAAAGTTTCTTACAATGCGACAGGTGTTTAATGAAACCGCCTTCTGAGCTGCTGCCAATACCCTACTGACTCCTAAATGTTCAAGATGTTCAGTGCATCTTGCGTGCACATTGCCTGTAGCCGGAATCACAATGGGAGGAATGGATGCATGATTCACATTCCTCCATATAGTCTTCACTTCATGCCTTAACTCGCTATACTTGTGGATCTTGGTTGTATAGGTTGAATGCAAATTTCGGTTAAGCGGACAAGCAATGTCGATGATGTAGACTCTTCCACCTTTCTTTTGCTCGCATCACGATGTCAGGTCGATTGGCCCGGATGTAATGGTCCGTTTGGATAGTAACATCCCAATATAAGATGTAATCTTCGCTTTCTAAAACGGGCATTG
>NC_046666.1:96058527-96066448 GCF_010883055.1 Belonocnema kinseyi
TGACGTGATGGGTGATTTTTGATACCGAATTTGAATTCAGCGCCCCAAAATCCATAGGAATACGTGTGTCTTGTTACCAGATCCGCACACTTTTTTTGCGTGGCTGTGAAATTAATCTTAGAGATAAAATGTTTTTTGTCAGAAAGAGGTCTCAATTTTTAATTATTCGCAATTATTAACACAAAAATTCATCTTACAATAAAAAAAGTTTTTATTAATTCAACTTTTTAAATTTTTAGTTTCTTAAAATATAAGTACTCAAAATGATGGATAAAATTCTTTCTAAATTGAACAGTTAATTTACATGAATATCGGTGATGTTATATTCGGTAATCCTTAGATTATGACTTCCCTTTTACCACTAATGATTGACGTAAAACCAAGTTTTCTACTATTCGCAAGGTAGCCACAAAAATTAAAGACAAAATCAACAGGTTGATTTGGCGTGGTAAAACGACGGCAATGAACATCAGTTAGAGAAAGCAGCGTCAAACGGTCAAGCAGGAGCAATTGATGTTCTTCCTCAACCTATTGATGATCCAACACCACCACATCCTCCAGAGGTGGATGACCTTATACAACCAGAGACAGAAGCAGAGGTTCAGCAAAAAAAGCGAATAAAATGGACATACCATATGAATAGAGATGTTATGCGCTTTTATTTGTTGGCAAAGAAATGTGGGCAAAGTGTGAGGAGATAACATCATAGACTCTTCTTACTTAAATACCCAGAGTTAGCCACACAAATAAATGAACAGAATCTGGTAAATCAAAAAAGCTCAATATCTGTAAACAGACTGCTTACGGCTGTTGAAATAGCTGCTATCAAAATGGAAGTGGAACGCTGCTTCCTATTGATAAGCTCGCCTTGGAAGATTTGGATAACGAAGACTTTATTGATTCTGAAGGCATAGGTGCTAGGGATAATGAACATCATGCACCGGGTCCATTAGGTCCACATCCGGATATTACTAACGATGATGTGGATAGGGAAATCTCAGAAGAACTAAAGCACCTGGAAAGGAATTTTGTTCATGCTTTACTAGAGTTCAGATATGTAGAACCAACACTAAGGCATTCTCTGCCCAAAATGAAAATCACAAATGATCTGCGTGCACTGATAGCACATCTCGACAGCAAATGCAGTTTTTGTCCTAGCAAGGGAGCGAGATCCACCATGGAAGATCAGGTTGGATATGGATGTCAGCAAAGTAAGGTGCAAATTGGGTCGATTAACTCAATATAAAAAAGGAAATAGAACCAGAAAGCTGATGAACCATGTTACTAAAATCATTCACCCTCGGCACATCGAGACATTAACACCAGCAATATTGGATGAAATTTCAGACTCAACGACAGAGACTGGATGTTCTTACTGTCAGACTGCGTCGGTACAAGAAAAGTAATGCACGAAGGCAACAAAATCAAAACTTTCGGACAGATGAAAGAAGGTTCTGTCGTGAACTAAGAGTAAAGCCAAATAACCACCAAGGCACCGAAGCCCCTCAATTGGAAGATATGACTAACTACTGGTCGGGTGTTTGGGGAAAAATGAACAGATGTAATTTGGACACTGCGTGGTTCAAACTGAAGGAAGAAAGGACAATTAATAGCCCTGAAATGCATCTGACAAACATCACAGCTTTAGATGTTTCAGCGGTCTTGAAAAGGGCATGTAATTGGAAAGCTCCAGTTCCGGACATGGTGCACAACTTCTTGAGAAGATCATTAAACACCCAGATCTGATGCCAGGTTTTATGCTCCAGGGTACTACTTATATGATGCCAAAAAAACCAGACGCTCAAAAGCCATCTGACTTTCGACCGATAGCCTGTCTTCCAACAATTTATAAATGTCTAACAGCTATCATTGCAAATAAGATGTATTATCGAGAATGACATTCTTACCGAAAAACAAAAAGGATGCTGTAAAAACTCACGAGGCTGTAAAGATCTAGTCACTATAGACGCTGTTGCCATGACTCAAGCTCGTAAGTATCAAGGGAACTTACACATGGCATACATTGACTACAAGCAAGCATTTCCTTCCGTAGCGCATGAATATTTGCTTGAAGTCTTAAAACTTTACAAAATCTGCCCACGCATTATTGACTTTCTAAGCCATGCGATAATGCTCTGGGGTACAAGTATCAAGTATTTTGATAATTGACAACCAAGGATAACTAGATCAATACGCTTTACGACGGGTATATTTCAAGGAGACTCCTTCAGCGCACTATGGTTCTGTTTAGCGTTGAATCCATTGAGCAAAACACTAAACATCATGTCTCATGGGTTCAACCCAGAAACTGCAGCAAGTGATCAATGTCACAAAGCAGTTTTCGAATGATATCCACATGGAGTTCGGAATGGATAAATGTAGAACAGTGCATTTAATCAGAGGGGAATGAGGGACCGCAGAGTTAGAGAACGAGTTCGAAAATGACATCGAGGCAATGGCTGCAGGCGAATCATATAAATATCTGGGTATTCTTGAATCTAAGGGTATTCAACATACGATAGTTAAGACAAGCCTAACGACTGCCTTCACTACGAGACTCAGATTGATTATGAAGAGTTTTCTCAACTCGGCAAACAAAATCAGGGCGATCAACACATATGCCATCCCTATCCTCACGTACTCTTTCGGGCTCATAAAATCGTCTAACACCGACCTTGAAAAGTTAAACAGAATTGTTCGCATAGAAATGACGGAGCACCGAATGCACCACAGAAATTCAGCGATTGAAAGGGCAGTTCTACCACGACATTTAGGGGGTAGAGGCGTTGTAGATGTCAAAAAACTGTTTGAGTCACAAGTTATACAGTTGCGAGACTATTTTAACAGCAAACGAAATGTTGCGCTTTACAGTACCATCTGTCAAGCGGATCTTGACTACACGCCCTTATTATGTCCTCATATTGGACCTTGAATATCAGGGCAGAAAGCATGGAGGAATTAGAAATTTAACAGAGGCAGAAAGCCATCCATGGCGAGCACCCCAACATGTTAGATCAAAATGAAGTGGATAGTGAGGCATCTAATATTTGGCTAAGAAAGGGTGTTCTGTATCCAGAGACGGAAAGATTCGTCATTGCGATTCAGGACAAGGTTGTCAGCACCAGGAATTATCGCGAACACGTGTTACATCAAGACGTGGTTGACCGATGCCGATTATGTGGAGATACCAACGAATGCATCGAGCACATTATTGATGGCTGTCGCGTAATGGCTCAGAGAGAATATACGCACAGACATTGATGTAGCGGGCATTATACATCAACAACTTGCCATAAACCTAGGACTCTTGAAAGATTGGGTGCCCTTCTATAGATGCATTCCAATGCCCGTTTTAGAAAGCGAAGATTACATCTTATATTGGGATGTTACTATCCAAACGGACCATTACTTCTGGGTCAATCGACCTGCCGTCGTGATGCGAGAAAAAAAGGTGAAAGAGTCTACATCATCGACATTGCTTGTCCGCTTCACCGAAATTTGCAGTCAACCTATACGACCATGATCCATAAGTATAGCGAGTTAAGGTATGAAGTAAAGAACATATGGAGGAATGTGAATCATGCATCTATTCATCCCACTGTCATTTCGGCTGCAAGCAATGTGCATGCAAAATGCACTGAACATCTTGAACATTTAGGAGTCAGTAGGGTATTGGCAGCAGCTCAGAAGGCGGTTTCATTAAACACCTGTCGCATTGTAAGAAACTTTCTTGATCATCAGGAAGCGAGCGACTAAAAACCCGTGAAGTGGCAGTTGGTAGCTCTAACAAAACTATCCAGAGGTCACTGTTATCACCTCCAACGCTCGTGGCCGCTCGTATGTAATTGAATACCTACATCATCGCAGGAGGTTTCAACCATCGTATTAAATTATTTGAATTAACTTATAATATTCTAATCTCATCAGTCACTTGACTTAGTCCGTGGCTATGAAGTATAACCGGGTTTGGCCGAGTAATAGTTTAATAATAACAGTTTTTTACCTTTAAAAAAAAACGCAGTTAATTTAAGAATAAAAATCTCTAAATTTGAAACAAATATTTATCAATTAGAATTTGTGAGTTGCAAGGAAGTAACTTCTTGAGATAGCGTATTTTCAAAAAATAATGAGTATGTGCTTAACGGATTTAATAAAAATAATAAAATAAAAATGAATGAAAATTATAAATTAATTGTACGAGCGTTAATGGATCCTGATCGAGATAATCAGGATCGAGTAAATAAGTATATAAACTGCTGTGGTGCCATATATGAAAAAAGTGAAAGAGGATTTTAAATGATATTCATTTCGAAGCAACTTTTTTCCTTGATATTTACTCCATTTTGAGTAGTTTTTGAAAAAAATTACCAATTTTGATTTTGTTAATGTCCATATTATTTACAATCCATCAAAAATGTTAAAGGTGGTCTTTTCGGGAAAGTTCATTTTTTTAAGGCCATTTTCTTAATTATGAAAATTTTGATATTTCACTCTGATCATTCGATAGAACTGAAAATTTCTCATCACATGAAAGAAAACCAACCAAATATGTATATTTGTTTTCCTTAATATTGTGATAACATCCTGCGAGCCTCATTGTATGATTTGAAATGGAATCAGCCAGGAGTACCACAGGTAACGGACTTAAAAATCGATAAATTAAACAATTTTGTGTAAAAACATTTTTTTGGTCAAATCACGATTTTCCAACTACGATAGTGTTGGCCTAAGTGTTGTCCTTTCGAAAAATGTGGAACTTCACACTATTCGCATTTCTGCCCTTCAGTTGGTAATGGTTTGACCCTTAATTTTAAAAGGTCTATGCACAGATATGGAGAAAGTACAAAGAGCGATCGCGTAGCGTCAGGTCAATACAATATTGAGCGCTAAGCGCGAGATCCAACAGCCGATTGCCACAACTTGCGAGATGTGCGCGCATCGCGCGATGACAATGTTTACGAGCGGAGGGCAGAATTTAAAAAATATAATTTACTTTTCGATTACTTCAAAACATCACGTAATTAAAAGAAGGATCTTTCCTTTTTCCGAGAATAAATCTAACAATTTATATTCTTTCATGTTTAATTTTTTTAAGTCTTCAATAATGATTTTTATAAGGACAGCGATGCTTTTTGTATACCAAATCTTCGCGACAACATATGATGAGATCATCTTTTCTAGACAGATAGTGATTGTGAAATAACTTAATTAACCTTTTATCATTTCAGCCTTAGAAGCTGTCTTGAATTGTGTTCTAATTATGATTTTCATTATTTTGGTATTGGCATGATTAAAAAAAAATACAGATTTAAAAATTGTATTCCAGAATAAGATTTAAGTTACGTTAAGATATTGCAATAAATTACCTTTTGGTCATTAACTAAAATGATTTATTTTTGAAAGTTCTTAATTAAAAATGCTTTACATATTAGGGCATTGTTATCTAAATTATACAATTTTGAGTGTAAATTAAAAAAAAGCGACTCTTGTACTTTAATCTAATAATACAAATTAAATTTTAAATTCTTCTAAAAGTGAAAAAGTAGCTATCTGCCAGTCTTAAAGTAAACACTATAGATTTAAAATCGATTATTTTAAAATTATAAGCGTTATAAATTAAATAGTTAAAAATGTGAACATTTCAAAATTAAAATGGTGAAATTTAATCCTTTAAAACTAAGGATGTACAGTACGTACAGTATACTTCAAAGTTGATTAATTATTAGCATGAATAATAAAATCGAGAAAAATATTTTGATTCTTATTTACAATTAAGTTTGTAAGAGATACTGAAGCCTGCTAGAGAAAAAATGCTCGGTCAGCAATTGTCTATCAAACGATTTTTTCTTAATTTTTTTTTCTTTGCGGTAGAAAAATAGGAGAAAAAAGCTGACATTCTTATGCAGAGTGAATATTTGGTTGACACTACAAATTTTAAGGTTTCATGAGTTCAAACTTACAAAAAATGAATTAACAAAATTTGTTGTCCGATTATACTGACTTTATTTCTTATAATGAAGGTTGCATTTTTATTGAACAATATCTATTACCTCTACATGAAACACTTTTCTCTAAATAAATTTTGGCATTATTTAAAATATCTGTAACATAAATCATCACCTTCAAAAATAAGAACAAATATTTCTGCCATCATTTTTAATTAATGAATGCTCCGCTCACAGCAATATTATATCGCGGGATATCCAAATTTCCGCCTTGCAGGATAGTCCGAAGGGTTATCTCTGGATATACATGGGATATCGTATAGTTTTTAGGGTCACAATTGAAAAACCTCTTACGTTTGCTTTGCAAGTTTCTAATCTTTTAAGGAGAATGTTTCAAATTTCCCGCATGTTTCATTACGAACGAAGCTGAGGTTACGCGATTATGCGTGCGCAAAACCCAAGACGTCACCGCGAACTCATGCGAATAAATAAATCGTTTCGTTTGTGCCCCCCCCCCCCCCCATGTCACTCTTCGGTGACAAAAAGGATAAAAATAATAGTTTTGTGCAAAAATAAGACGATATTAAAATTGTAGATGCGTTAGTCAATAATACTGAGTTAAGAGTTTGAAACGAATCGAAATTAAGAGGCATCTGTGCTCGAGGAGAGAACTATATTCTGAAAACGTTGAGTTGAGGATTCTGCAAGAGATGATAAAAGTTGATTTCTTCACCGAGATTTATTTTTTACTCACAATGAATTGATGTGGTTTTGGTTGGTTTGTAAAAACGTGTCATCCAAGAACCAAGCCAAATATTTTAGTATTTTTTACTCACAATATGAGGACAATCATGAGGGATCCATGATGCAACCATTCCCTGCCGGAAGAAACGGAAAGGTTCGAAAAGGTTCAGAAAGGTTACGGAAATGGTTCAGAAAGGGCTATGTGCAATGTGTTTCCGATCATTTCTGAATATCGCTGAATGTTTCCGATTTCTTGCCTGAAGCCCTAGAAACAAGGAAAATTTCATGACTCAGAAAGTAAAATATAATTTAAACGTTGTAATAATTATACATGTATATATAAATAGATATATGTGTGTGTGGGTGTATACAGGTATAATTATTAAAACATTTAATTTATATTTTACACTCCACAGTTATTCGGAAAGAAATCGGAAACATTCGGAACGAATATAAACAGTGGGACACAGGTGAAAATTTTGAATCAAGTATTGGGACACCGCGAAATTTATTCGGAAATAAATAGGAAAGGTTCAGAACGAAGTAAACGAAGTGGCACAGTTCGGCAGAAGTTCGGATAGGCGTAGGAAACCTTAGGAAAGAGAAAGTGTACGGAAAGAAACGGAAACAAAAATCACATAGAGATGAATCACGTCAAGTGGGCGCCCTAATTTCCAACCCAAGCAATCCTCATAAAATGATTATATCAATGGAATCTTTACACAACAGGAACATATAAACGATGGGCTTTTGACAAAATTATTAGTTTAACTATTTTTTTTATGCAACTAAAATTTATAACTCTTTTTAATCAATAATTTATTGCGCTCGAACTATCAGATATTTTTTTACGAAAATTGGTGTACATACCAATGAAAGACAACTTTTACGAATAAAAAATATGGCGATGCGTGATAAACAATTTTTTCATATTTTTAATAACTTTTTTTAAAACAATTGACATTATTATTAACTTCTGGATGCTCTCTAATGGTTCAGGTTTTTGGTCGTATGTGTACAAACTATTTAAGAATGATAATCCAAAAGAAAATTTCACTGCCCGCCACTCGTTTACTCAGAAACTATTTATTTGCGAAGCGCGGCGCAGCGCGCAACTTGCACTCAAGGAATATCGAGGCTGCGCGCCGGAGCGCGGCTGCCGTAAACTCTAATCGTTGCTTTTTCCCATGATTAGAAATGATTGAAATGGATGCTACTTAAAGTGAAGCCGT
>NC_046666.1:96066548-96080753 GCF_010883055.1 Belonocnema kinseyi
ATGGGTCACTTGATGACCATCCTCATTATCATGAATTCTGAACCCATGAGACATGCTGTTTAGTGTTTTGCTCAATGGATTCAATGCTAAACAGAACCATAGAGCGCTGAAGGAGTTTCCTTGAAATATACCCGTCGTAAAGCGTATTGATTCAGCTATTCTTGGTTGTCCATGATCAAAATACTTGATTCTTGTACCCCAGAGCCTCATCGCATGGCTTAGAAAGTCAGTAATGCGTGGACATATTTTGTAAAGTTTTAAGACTTCAAGCAAATAGTCATGTGGAACGAAAAGAAACGCTTGCTTGTAGTCAATGTATGCCATGTGTAAGTTCCTTTGATGCTTACGAGCTTGAGTCATGGCAGCAGAGTCTATAGTGACTAGATCTTTACAGCCTCGTAAGTTTTGACAACATCCTTTTTGTTCTTTTGTAAGAATGTCATTCTTGTCACATTGAGAATATACCTTATCTGCAATGATAGCTGTAAGACATTTATAAATTGTTGGAAGACAGGCTATCGGTCGAAAGTCAGATAGTTTTTGAGCGTCTGGTTTTTTTGGTATCATATACGTAGTACCTTGGAGCATAAAACTTGGCATCAAATCTGGGTGCTCAATGATCTTCTGGAAACACCTTGCCAACGCAAGATGCACATTCGTCAGCTACTTGTACCAGAAGTTGTGCACCATGTCCGGACCTGGAGCTTTCCAATTACTTGCCCCCTTCAAGACAACTGAAACATCCAAAGCTGTGATGTTTGTCAGATGCATTTCTGGGCTATTGCTTGCCCTTGCTTCCTCCAGTTTGAACCACGCAGTGTCCAAATTGCATCTGTTCATTTTTCCCCAAACGCCCGACCAGTAGTTAGTCATATCTTCTAATTGAGGGACTTCGGTGCCTTGGTGGTTATTTGGCTTTACTCTCAGTTCACGATAGAATCTTCTTTCATCTGTCTGTAAGTTTTGGTTTTGTTGCTTTCGTGCCTTACTTTTCTTGTACCGACGCAGTCTGGCAGTAAGAACATCAAGTCTCTGTCGTTGAGAGTCTAAAATTTCATCCAATATTGCTGGTGTTACTGTCTCGATGTGCCGAGGGTGGATGATTTTTTAACATGGTTCATCAGCTTTCTGGTTTTCTTTCCTTTTTAATATTGAGTTTGATTTGTTTGATTATTATTATTTTAAAAACATTTCTGTGGCGAAATGTTGTCACAGGCTTATACTGCCCAATATGTCGGAGGCATTTTTGGTTAGAGTTGGATTTTTATTTGATCATTTTTGCACGGGGCTCTCCCGGTATATATCATCAGTCACGGACACATTTTTATAATGCAATCAAGTGATCTGATGAGAGCAGTCTGCCCAGACATATTGGACAAAGCCTGGTTTTTACCCCATCATTGACGGACTGGGTTGCAGTCAAGTACACGATGGGGGGACCTACAGCTTAAGGTGGGTTCGAACCACCAGAACCTCGGTAAAGGTACATTGAAAAATTTCCAGAGGTACTGGCTCAGGGATCGAACCCCGGACCTCTGAGGTGAAGTCCAAGTGTCTAACCAACTGAGCCACCGAGGCTCAATGATTATTATTATTATTATTATTATTATTATTATGTTTTTACAAATAACATTTGTACTTTAGGAAATCTCTAAAGTCTGAAGGGTATTTCAAGACTGAACTATGTGATTAATTTCTACGAGCTTTTAGAATAAACTATAAATTTTATATTATTTATTTTACTTGTGAAATACGATACTAGAAATTATATTGTAAAGAAAAGGGATTTCGAAATAAATAAGGTTACTTGTTTTGAAATACTGTCTGGTTCAATCTGTACTTGCATGTTCTGGGTCAATAGTTATAATATTTATCTGAATATAAAATATTTAAAAATTGATAGTTACACGAACTCTTACAAGGTCAATCAGATATCGGATTGATAATTTTGTTCCGATTGATTCGGATTAAAAGTTCGGATAGAATAGGATTAATTTTAACCGATTTCGATCGTACGAAATGGAGAACTTTTCTTGGATTGGTTTAGGTATATTCGGATTGGTTCGAATAAAAATTTAAGAATGATTCGGATCGTTTCGGATTGAATTCCTATACGAAACTTTCACCAGGTAAATTCTAGGTTAAGTAGAAAAGACTTCACTCTATGGCCAGACGTTTTAAATGTTATTTTGCTCTGCACGTTTAAATTTGTCTGATTTGAGATGGATTTGGTCATAACCGTATTTATAAAAAACATATGTATCCTTATAAGAATTGCTATTCAACATTATCAAAAATTTTATTATTTTTAAAATAAATAATATGATTTTGCACATATGTTATCGAAATAAGGGTTCATAAATAAGTAAAAAATTAATTTAATGCCTAAATTAATTTGGATTGATATGATTAATTAACATTTTCTACCTTAAAATTACAAGACACTTCAAAGATTTAAAAACTCTTCCTTTCTTTATATTGAAATTGTAAATATAAATTACAATTATACATTTCTTTGCACATCTTTTCTAAACCGAAAAGCCAAGTCAGTGAAAACATAATAATTTTTAGTTATTTCTTTTGAGAAACTGAATGTTATTTGGAATTTATTGTTTTAAAAAGTTCATTAATTGGATATACTATCCCTCTCATAATCAAATGCTGAGGTAAGTCTGAGAAAATATCCAAAATATCAACCTCAAATGACCAAATAAATAATATAATAATAAAAACGAAATTACACGAAAATTACACAAGTTTGGAATATTAAACGGAAGAATGCGAAATTGCTATAGGGTGTAGAAATTTTCGTTATAAAATAGACATTTATGAGCAGCCGGTAATTTCACCAGTCTGGAGAATTTTACTACTTACACAATCACAGAATTAGGCCTATAAGTAACTTCATTTTAAACAAAATGTGGAAATTTGCTTTCTAACCTGTAATTTCATTGTGTCTAAAGTAAGATTTTATATGTGTAAATTTACAATTTGAAGTGCAATTTTAAAACGTATTTTTTACAGTGCACTCTTTTGAAAAAGAAAATGGGCTATTATAAATTATACTTGCATGAAAATTACAACTTTTGGCTAAAATGGATGGGCATAAATATGCAAATAATTTGTAGCAATTAAAAATTGGGTCTATTTTTATATACGTTGTAGATCATTTTAAAGAAAAGGTTTGATGAATATTGAGACCAATTATAATTTAAAAATTTCCCGTAGCCTAGCCATTTTAAAGAATTTAAAAACGAACTCATTCAATCTCACATTTTCCATTGTCTGCTTTTTTATAATTCTCTTTTCTACTTTTATCGACTAAAACATTGCGTTAGTCCTTATAATATCTACTGGATGATTATCACTAATAAAAGGAACTGATTTCAGGACAAAACAAGCAATGCAAGGAAATATGACATTCCAGCAATCTTTAAGTGTAAGATTAAACATCATACGACCAAGTCGAACTCAAGTTAAGGAATTCCTAGAAGCACATCCTCCAAAGCTGACACCAGGCATCAAGTATACATGTTTAATTTTATTTCATTTTGTAACCCCTTCTTCACACCACTCCCTTCCTCACTGAGTATATATATATATATATATATATATATATATACATAATTGATAGAAGCAGTAAGAATTAACCTATAAAATTTATAGAGCTTTGGTGAGTGCATTGCAAGCACGGAAGAAGGAAGTGTTTCTTGTTTCTGGTGGATTTCGTTGCTTAATTGGGCCAGTAGCCAAACAACTAAATATTCCTTCGGTGAATATTTGTGCAAATAGGCTGAAGTTTTATTTTACAGGTTTGTAAATTTTTTATATCTTTAGATTTAGTTTACAATTTTTGAACCAATGTACTACTTTTTAATTAATTTAAATTATATTATTTTATTTTATTAATTGTAAACAATGTTAGACTCATAAAATATTCTGACCTTTTTTGATAGAGATCACTGTTGTTGAAAACCCAATGTTAGTGTGTTCAATATAGTCTCTAGAAAAACAAAACCATGATTTACTTCAGGACGTTATTGCGTCAAATTATATGCTAACAAAAGTAAGTACGTGAAGGGTGTATCAGCTATACGCATTTGAAACAGATCGAGTGGACTTAATTTTTTAACGGGAATTTTTCTATTTTTGTGTAGTAAAATCTATCCAATCACTTTAATTGTCAGTTGATGTCACACGTAATTATTTAAAGAGTAAAGAACTCGATTTGAAAGAATAGGAGCTTTGAGTTTTAATTCATCACTTTGTAACATTTTCAAATTTAATTTCATTCAGTTTATACTGCCTAATCCTGAACTGTGTTTGTTAAAAACGAATATATTCAATTTTAAACATAGGAAATTGAAAATTTCTAAATTTGAGGCCTAACTTGATCATTTCAAACTAAAAAATTCAACAATTGTTAATCGGAATGTTAAAAAACTTAATGGCTATTCCAAAAAGCGTTCAGAATTATATCATTTTAAATTGGAAACATTCCACGTTGAATTATTCTCAACTTTGTTTAAAACCGAACACGTTAAATTAGTGGTGGGAATTTGGAGAATGCCCAAATACCTGCGACACTGGGTACGCACCCGGGGTTCCGGGTAATGGGGTAATACCCAAGGTACCCGTACAGTTTTCGGGTAGGCACTTTATAATAATCAACAACATTTTTGACGATATGTCAAATTAAATAGACATTTCTATTTTTTCAATCGTTTTCAAATTGTAATTAATTTTAATTTAATTTTTTTTTTAAATGTAGTAATATGTGTTGCCATTGAGATTGCAAAATCAAATAGCCTGAATAGTTGAACTGAGATGAACTTCTATTAAGAAGTTGATCCGAATAGCATTTCTTTATTATTGTAACAAATAATTAAAGTAAACATGGTGAAAAGGAATATTTATATCTAGTCATATTACAGTACCCTCTCACTTATCGCGAAAGGCTGGGACTGGTATCAGCGTCAAGTGAGTTCTCCCACTACATCAAATATCGATCACCCCTTGCGTTTTATCATCTGTTTGATGGGTTGAAAAAGTTGAACGTATTCAAAAAAGTTAATGTAAAATTTTGACAGTTAAGTAAACGGTTGGGAAAGACTATTTAGTGGTTATTATACAAATTTTACCTAAGAAATATTTTTAAACTTAGTGTTTTCTTACAAGTTTTCTTTGAAAAAAATTTGTGATACTTGAGAACTCTGGATAGGCATTAACTTTTTGTAAATGTATTTCAAATATAATATCGCGTCATTTTTTTTTGTCTAGTTATTTAACGTCTAGTTATTTACAATGGTAAGAAGTGATATTTAAAAAAAGTTTAGTCGTGAAATGCATTGTTAAAATACATTTTTGTGAGTTAGTTAAAAAAAAAATAAAATTGGAGGGTCCGCCGTCTAACCCGATTAACTGAATTTTTCAAAAATTTTACACGACGAAGGAAAATCGTTGTTATTTTTGCAATTTGCAATATTTTTTTAAATTGTAAATTTTGTTTTCATTTACTAGAGAAAAATAATACACGTTAGTTTTATAACATTTGAATCTAAATTAAACGCTATATAACAAGTATAAACTGCTTATATGTTATGTATAAGGAGTCCAGCAGTCTAAACTTGTTATCTTTAGTGTTATACCCCTGATTTTCTATTTTTTTCCCCGGGCTCGCATTTTTCTGCGTTGTTTTTCCAGCTGCCTGCAAGTTTTATATGTCAAAGTCTTTGGAATAGCAATTCAATTTCGAAAAATTGTCAGTTAACAGGTTCAGACCGCGACCCTCCAAGTGTTTTTTTTTAAATTACATTATCAGTAATATTGTTTACATTCTAAAAATGATAGAAGACGAATGTTTTTCAGACATCTGATTTTTGAAACAAGATGTTCCTTAATAAAAATTTTAAACAAATTGATTAACTGAAAATAAATATTAAAAGTGATTTTTAATTATATTTATTTTGTTTGTGAAAATAGGTCTATGATGAGTTGCACTTCAAACGTCAAAATATTCTCGCATATCTAACCTTACCTGTAAATGTTACTGGAAAGTTGTGGTGGAATAAATGGATTTGTTCGTTTGAAAAATTTATTTTAAACATTTATTTTGAATTGTTTTGTAGTCATTAGTCACTTTTTTGGTTATAAATTAGAAGGCCTCAAAGATTTGAAGATATTTGAAATTATTGTTGGGAATCCTGAATTCCTAGTAATTTGCCCTGAATTATTTTAAATTCTGTGGAATTCTCTTGAATTTTTTATTCACTTTAATTCTTTAAAATTTACTGAATTCCACTTAATTTATTGGATTTCTTTTAATTTTCAAAAGTTTTTATTTCATTGATCCTGAAGTCTTTTTCCTCGCCTTCAATTCTTGGACATTTTATCTAATTCTTTCGAATTCCCTTGCATTTACCTAAGTTTTTTTTAAAGGTACTTAATCCAGTGAAATTTTAAAATTATTTTCAATTCAATTGAATTTTTGTTTAATTCACCTTGAATCTTTATGAATTTCATCGAATTATCAAGTAATGAAGAAGAAAAAGAATCTGTAAATATTTGTCAAGACATAATAATTTGAAAAGTATTTTGTTTATTATTTAACGAACTTGAAGCAATAAATCCGATTTTTAATCATATATTTGCCTCATATATTTCCGATCCATTCTTTTTAAATAAAATATAAATATTTCTAATTAAATTTCTTAAGTTTTAAATCTATTTTACCATATTCAAAAATATAATTTTGCTTGTGTAAGATAATTCATAGTTTCATATTTATACTTCTGATGGGAGGGCCCGGTTTCATTAAATTCCAGTGCACCAAAATGTGCGTACTTAACCGCTAGGCTCAATTCGGACCTAGAAAGGTAAGGGTGGTTGACCGTGGGCTTAATTTGAGTTCGCCCATTTGTTCTTGACACCGATGCATCAGATTTACCATGTATAATCCATGATTTTTGTCGTTTAGGATTATCGTAATGTATCGATTTTTCATCACTGATAATGGTTCGATGTAAAAAACTCTTTATTTTGTATCGCACGATTCGTTTCAGCAGCACTTCTGCGAAGGCTGCTTTTCTGTAATAAAAGGAGACCTTTAGAAAAGGTGGAAACTTATGCCCATACTCATTAATTGTATTACTACAAATATGTATAATATTTGAACAATAATAGGTATTTTTTGCAACTAAATTTTTCAATTAAATTTTTTGCTGATTGCACAAAATGATATATATTATTTTTTGAAACATAGAAGGCATGATTTCGATGTGTTTTTAACACTGAATCCAACAACGGCCTCAATTATCTGATAGTCCTAATGGTTCTCAAGTTAATCATAAAAGACGAAGAAAAACACGGCAAATTAGGGTTTATTTTCTTCTTTTTTTAAATGCAAAAAAAGGAAATACATTCTAGCATTCACAGTTCTTAAAATATAGTGAAAATAAGAACGTTGTGAAATGTCGAAAATATTTGGATTTGGCTGAAATGAAAACTTGAACCCTAAACCTTTATTCTTACTTTAAAAAATTTCAGTACATTACTGTAGAGTTTTCAAGAACTATTTTTTTACTGGAGCGCAGTAGTAGGCCGAACTTTCGCATCGAGCGAAAATCATGGGCGTCGGAGCTCTAGCAAAAAAGCAACTCCCGAAAATTCTACAGCAACGTCCTATTATTTTCTTTAAGTAAGGGTCAAGGTTTAAAAGAGAGACAAGAAAGTTCTTTTTGTTGTTCACATTATACTCCGTTACTGTAATAACGGTAAATGATACATTTTTTTTAATTTCCTGAGGCATTTAAATACGAAGAAAAATCACATTTCGTTTGAGTAACAAATTGAACTTTGTATTAAGATTTCAATTTCCGTAAAATGCTCATTTTTCGTGTTTCTTCTTCGTTGTTTTTGAGAATGTCTCGAGAAAAATGCATCGAAATCATGTTTCACATGTTTAAAAAAGATGACCTTTTTCATTCTGCACAATGATTAAATAATTTAATACGAAAGTTAAGTCGAACATATCTTTTAAAGAAGGCCTTGTGGAAAAAAATTTAGGCCAGATTCGAATTAGGTACAAAGAAACGTTGCACAATGCAAGTATTTAAAAATCGGTCTGATTAAAAATCATATAATTTCATCTAATAATAAGTTAGTGAAATTTAAAGTGATAAGAAAGGTTTTTATCCAAAAATTTTCATTCCGAAAATAAATGTACTGTTAATGCACGTTTTCCCGTTCATTTTCCCTAATTTTCATTGTTTCCTGGCCACTTTAAGGCCATGTGATGAGTGGGTCACGTGGCCAGATTCCTACATTACCGACACTTTTTATTTCCAAAATTGTTTTCATACGAAGCGCCACATCGAGTTAAAAATTTCGGATAATAAATAAGAAGCACTAAGAAAGTTGGGCCTGGTCCTACATTTTTATAATAATGAAAAAAGTTTTTTTGTACATAATTTTTTGTTGTTACTTTTTTCAAAATTATTAAAATTTAAGACCAAACCCAACTTTCTTAGTGCTTCTTATTTATTATCCCAAATTTCCACTCTATGTAGCGCTTTTGTGAAAATAATTTGGGAAATAAGAAAAAGTGTCGGTAAGATACAAATCTGGTCACGTGACCCACTCGTGATATGGCAATAAATGATTTAATTTGTACTTTAATTTTGAATAGTTTCAAATAATAAATTTATCAGTTTCTAAAATCAAAAGCTTGAATGGTTTCATTTTTATTGACCGTGCATTTTTTATTAATTATTATAGATCTTCATTGTATTCCTGTACTAGCAAGGAGACGGCCATGCGAGTTTTTTTTTGTTTTGATTCGTTTTTTTTTGCATTAATAGTTTTTTATTAGATAATTTATTTGTTCAAGCGCAAGACGCACTCTTTAGTAAGTTTCTAGGAAATCCGTTTTAAAAATCCGAACGTTTTATATGGGTTGTGAGAGAAAATCTTTCAACGACGTGGTGTGTATTTATATTTATTCAAGAAATTATCCTACACTCTCAGAAATTTCTTTTTAACGATAAAGGAATACTTTTAGGGTTAAAGTGCCATCGTTTGAGAATTAAGTTTGAAAACAGATTCAACGTATGACGTATTCTGACCGAAAAATAATTTACGCGCATGCGTGTGCGCATGCGTGGAATCGCATCACCGCGCTTTTTAAAATACAATCGTTTAACCATTAAAGTGCCTAATTTTAGCGTTAAACTAGATCGTTTCAGAATGAAACGAATCCTCTTTTAAAGTATTCTACTTTAACGAAAAGGAATCTTAAGGATTTTATGCATTTTACAAAACTTAGAATGTACTGGAAGGCCTTTGTCTGCAGATTGTAAGAGGTAAATATATACTCAATAGCTTTTTTCTGAAAAATAGTGTATAGCAAATTATCTTCTCTTGGCGACATTAAGCAGACCAACCTTAAGTCTGCATGGAGTTATGTGTTCGTATTTAGGAAAATTGTAGATAAAACGGACCCAGGCATTTAACGCGCGCTCGAGCTTTAAATTTAAATCGTCGGACAAACCATCATATTCTAAACAACCGTAATCAAAGTGGGGCAAGATTAGACTTTTACGCAATAGTATTCGAGTGGAGATGTACACACAGATATACACCAGATCCGCGGTTTAGACACCCGTGCTTTAGCTATTCCTAGAAATTTTGCAATATTATATATTCCAATTGGAAAAGATTCAGGTGGCCCTGATAGTTTACGTTTTGATTCCGCTAATTTAGTTACAAGGTCAGTGCGAACCAACCCCGACACTGTAACTAAATCGAGAGTTAGGTTTAGCTGTTGTACAATTCTGTATATATTCCTCGAGATGCTCTTGTAGCTGCTCTTTAAGGATAAGGTACGTTTATGGAAATATCTCAGATCTTTAACTACTTTCGGAAAAGGGATCGAGAGATTCTCGATACAAAGTGTTGGAAATGATGTAAAAGTTTCAAGTGACGGAGATAAAGTAGGTTTACTAACAATTAGCTGAGTCAGAAAGACCACCACTAATATTAATAATTCTGTAAAACCGATTATTAAAATCGGATATAAACTATTTGATGACAGAATTTGAATCATTAAAAGATTATAACTTTTGTAGGAGTAGCTTATGATTAACCAGATAAAAAGCCTTCGAAAAATTAAACAAAACAACAATCGCGATTTCGCTGTTGTCCATTGCTAATTTGTCTTTTTCCAGATATCTGGAAAGATACAGACCTGAACCAAAGCATTCTAAATAGGCAATAGAATAGGTAAGATAATTGAAAGGGCAAGTTCAATAATTTTTATGGATATTTCATCAATCTCAATGGCATTTTATTTGATTTCCGGTATTTTTCCAAAAGTGTTTCAGGTGTGATGTCATCGAAAAAGAAGCCAGAGTAATTAAATGTTTAATTAAGAGGGATAGTGGAAGATGATAAGTTTGGGACTGGGAATGTAAAAAAAGTCTAAAATGTCATTAGGATTAGGTGTAAATGTCTAAGGAGATGAAAAAGATCTTTCTTTTTGTATCTATTTGCAATCTCGTTATAATTGTATTGGTTGAACTCACCTCTAATCTAAGTTTGAACTAGGTTCCTTAGTTCACGAAATTGAGTTAGTATTATGCTGCTTTATGTTCTTTTTTCAAGTCGGCGCTTACCATCACGTTCCCTTATCAGACTTTATTAAATTTGGTACGAACGTGTAGCGGAGAAAATTTGTTGGATAGGGTGACTAATTAATTAGTCAGAGTGTCGATTTTATTATTTATATCTGTATCTAGAAATTTTTTTCCAATCATACATCAATAAATGTTCGTGAAATTTATGTTCATAAACTTTAGAGTTAGACTAATTGCCAAAGATGCAAAAGATTAGTGCGAAATAAATCAAAGTTCCCGAAGATCCTTATCGGATTTCACCGAAAATTCAAAAGCGCTTATATCAATGGAAGGTTCTCGGAAGAAATAAAACAAAAAATTAAATTTTGTCACCAAAAAACCAGCCAAGACATCCATTCGTACCTAACGGAAATTAGAAAAAATTTTACTAACCTATACACAAGAAAAAGACGCGAATGGAAATTACGTAGAACCTATTAAAACCTTCGAATCGAATACAAAATGTACATTCGAAGGAATGATTTCGAAACTTTCGAGCAATTAGAAGATTCAGGTAAAGAATGGGAAACTGAGCTAGCCAAGTCAAAAATTAGAGGGCAAGTATTACAAATTACTGAACGTAAAATTAAGGATAGAAATGAACAAAAACGTAACAATAATAACGGGAATAAAAATAATTCAGAAAATAATACAGATTTCAGAGAAAATTAAAATGTTCGAAATTATAACCAAAACGGAAACCAAAATAATCAGGGTATAAAACATTACAAAAATCGATTTCCATTCTCACCATTTGGACTTCCATCCCTACCTTTTTTAAATCAATATCAACAATATTTCAGACCTAACTTCAGACCTAGATTACCAACTGGTTTCCAACCTTGATTTCAATCAAATTTCTAACCTAGATTCCAAAACAATAGACCAAGATATATATTCAGTTATTATAACCAAATGTTACCAACGTTTAACCAAATGACATGAGCCTCAATTCAAGGCCAAGATAACACAATCATCTAATTCCTAAAAGAAAAAGCGGAAAATAGTTCAGAAAATAATAATTATAATAAACAAAATATCCAAAAAAATAAATTACGGGATTAAAAACCAAAAACGTCATAATAATTCTAACGAGGATTTCCAAAATAAAATAAATTCTGACTAAGATAAAAATCAGAATTTAAATTCGTGCACAAACGATAAAATAAATAATAGTATTTGTTATCATTGTGGATTAGCGGGCCATTTTAAAAGAGAATGCCCACATTACGCGTACAGTCAGAGAAACTGGAATTGCGGGTATAAGGGCCAAATATAGTATAACTTAATACCGAAACGCCAGAATTTTTTAATTCGGATAAAGATGAAATAGGCATCCTAGGCACAGATACTCTAAAAACCCTACGGATGACCCTAAGCTATGACACAGAAAATTACAAGGTAGCGAAATCCCCTTAGCAATTATCAATCCTAACCAATCCTCAAAAATGAAAAAACGCTTAAACTCCTACGACAAATCCTACGAAGGATATCCCTAGCCTCATAAGCATCCCGACGAGCAACACAATTCAACCCCTCGAGAGCATTTAATTTAGGCAAACCTATAATTAGGAAAAAGGACAAGAAAAATAATTCAGGAAAAATTGATTATAATGACAAATATGAAAGCGAGTACAAAGATAGCGATTGCAATCTTTGGAAAAATAACAAAGGTACTATTCAGTAAAAATCCAAACTGGAATCTCAAAAAGCTAATGAGATATCGGAAATTGATAACAGAGATCAAGGGGTAATTTAAAAAATAAAGCGATCAAGCTCAATAATATTTTAGATAGATTATATCTCAGAAGCTATTGTTCAAAACAGTTTGAAATTTGTACATTGTTTTTTTTTAGGGTAGATCTCTTGAACGAAGAAATAAATCGTCCGTTCAAAATTAACAGAAATGATTCTTTACAATTTTGTCAATATTTACCACAAAATAAATCTATTTACTTTCTTCATGTTTTGTCGTGCGATAAACCATTTTTTATGTACAGCTTTGTTAATAATATAATTTACCTTTTCCTTACTTTTTATACCTATTCTTTATTAACAAAAAACCTTAATTGACAAAATTATTTTTTTTTTTTGCGTTTATTGCTATTCTCTCGCACCACGTTTTGTTTTTACTTTCTTAATATTTTCTCGTAAGATGAGCCATTATACATCCAAGACAAACGACATATTTGTTATGAAGCTATCCTCCCCTACAAACCACAATTTTTAAGTTATTCGCAATAACCTTTTCTTGTACCGTTTATTTTACCGTAAACAGTATCATTATCTTGGTTAGCGTTTCCGTACGTGATGCTTATTGTCTATAACATTTATCGTATGTAGAATTATTATTTATTAATGATCTTATGAGCAATATTGTTTTTATAAATCGACGCTTCGCTCAAATTTGTAAATTTTCAAGTCTATATTCGACTTTAAACTGGTACGTTGAACAGTGTATTTATCCGGTTCAAATTATTTTTCTGTCGTCGAATAAGAAGAGCAAGATCTTTGCTACTCGGTTTTAGCCGACAATAGGTTTAAGGTTCCAGACCGTTGTATATTCGACAGACAAGTATCTTATAATGAATATAATTCACTAGGTAATTGACATGGAATTTCATAGCCTTAAAATGTTAAATTTAAAATACAATATTTCGATATTAAATATTCTTTTCTCATTCCTATAACTTTCTACATTACTGAATTTGATATTTTCTTGTACGACGAGCCATTTTTTATTTACAGCCTTATAAATAGTAATTTTTTTATAATGCTATGATCAAGTTTACCATAGTTTCCATGGTTGCGTTCGAAACTTCAAATGGATACAAGTATTAAAACAACATAGGTTATGTTACATAGTAATTACAAATAATAAAAAAGTTTCAGGTCAGCCCTGAAGATGTGAACTGCAATGTTCACGAAACGTCGGCAAACAATTCGTAGTAGTTTTTTACACGAGTGAAACCCGAAATATCTCTTTTTATCAATAATAAAAGTGTTTAATTAATAATGCAGTGAGACATGTGTACTGAGAAGTAAACGTCAATTGTTTTCCGTGCCAATAACATTATGGAATGGCTGCTGAGTGACAAATACTATAAAATAGTAATAGTATTCTGCGATCCCAATGGGCGAAGAGTGAATTGTGTTTAACGCTTATTTGCGGCAAAAAAGGTATGTTATGAATATATAGAATATGTATTAAGTAATGTAAATAAAATATTACATGCGTAAACTTTAAATTTACATTACCTGCATTTATTTACAGCGATTAATACAAACACGTGAATCCGAAAATAACCTCGAAATAATGACAGATCGGCACGGCTTGTTTATTCTACTTTCTATTGTTTATTATTTGCCAAAGAAATGTTTTGTGGTTTTGTATGTTTATAACTGACAGTGCCGGCAGTAAAGTGGGACGATAGTCGTGGGGGCTAAAGCGTAGGCTTTGGACCCACTCCTTCGGCTTGCGGGTTCGATTCCCGCCTCGCACTCTGGAAGAGTCTCGGTGGACCATGCGGTGAAC
>NC_046666.1:96080853-96096365 GCF_010883055.1 Belonocnema kinseyi
TCCACCACCAAGTAAGTGTGTGAAGGGTGTGTAAAGGAATAGAGAAGGTGTAAGAAAAATGTAAACCCTTAGGGGACACATTAGAAGCTTCCATTCCATTCCTGACAGTGCCGGCAGTAATAATTTAAACAATAATTACTCAATAATAATTTAACGAACATGGATTATTAATAATTTTAATAAGTAACACTTTATTCCTGAAATTAATAACTGATTTCAATTGTTTTCTTTTCACAGATCGATCATAGATGAAATACACATCAGGAAATGCAGATGGATTTTGTGCATTTCAGCTGGTTCATTTCAATGAACATCATTGAAAAACCATTATCTCTAGACCTTATCCCAAGACGGGGGATTGAGCAGCCTAAAATTAATTCAAATTCAATCTGGTGGTATAGGTGTATCAAAAAAATAACTGGAAGTAATTTATCTTGTCTGAATTTTAATTAATAAAATATTTAGGGATTTTTTTTTGGTATTTTACAAAATGTTTTCTCTAGATCTCATCCTAAAATTTTGTTTGATCAACCAATAAAATAAATTAGTGACTCGTTGGTGATCGAATTGTATCAGAAATAAATCTAGACAAGATATTTTAAGCTAAAATTGTTTTTCCATTTTTTAGAAATTATTCTATTTTCGAAAAATGCTATCTTTGCATCTGATTTCCAAGATGATATTCAATCAGCCTCAAAAATTAATTCTAATTCAATGTGATGGTATAGGTGTACCAAAAAGATATCTCGCGGTAATTTATCTCATCTGAATTTTTATTAATAAAATATTCAGGGATTTTTTTGTATTTCAGAAAATTTTTCTCTGGAACTCATCCTAAAATTTGGTTTCATCAAACAATAGAATAAATTAGAGACTCATTGGTGATAGAATTGTATCAAAAATTAATCTAAGCAAAATATTTTACGCCA
Organism: Belonocnema kinseyi; assembly: GCF_010883055.1. Classification (NCBI taxonomy): domain Eukaryota; kingdom Metazoa; phylum Arthropoda; class Insecta; order Hymenoptera; family Cynipidae; genus Belonocnema; species Belonocnema kinseyi. The sequence goes on from NC_046666.1 coordinate 96,081,783, forward strand.
GAATTGTTATTCCATTTTTTTTTTTAGAAATTATTCTATTTTTGAAAAATGCTATCTCTGGATCTGATTTCCAAACTGGCATTCAGTCTGCCTCGAAAATTAATTCTAATTAAAGTTGATGGTATAGATTTCTCAAAAAGATATCTTGAAGAAATTTAACTTGCCTGAATTTTAATTAATAAAATATTTAGGGATTTTTTTATATTTTAGCAAATGTTTTCTCTGGACCTGATCCTAAAATTTGGTTTACTCAACCAATAAAATAAATCAGAGATTCGTTAGTGATAGAATTGTATCAGAAATAAATCGACAAGATATTTTAGGACAGAATTGTTATTCTAATTTTTTTCAGAAATGACTCTATTTTCGAAAAATGCTATCTCTCGATCTAATTTCCAAACTGGCATTCAATCAGCCTCGAAAATTTATTTTAATTCATTCTGATGGCATAGGTTTATCAAAAAGATATCTCGAGGCAATTTAACTTGCCTGAATGTAAATTAATGGAATATTTAGGGATTTTTTTGTATTTTAGAAAATGTTTTCTCAGGAACTCATCCTAAAATTTGGTTCAGTCAACCAATAAAATATTGACCAAGATATTTTAGGTTGGAATTGTTATTCCATTTTTTTAGAAATTATTCTATTTTCGAAATTGCTATCTCTGGATCTGATTTTGAAACTGACATTCAATCAGCCTCGAAAATTAATTCTAATTCATTTTGATGGCATAGGTTTGTCAAAAATATATATCGAAGAAATTTAACTTGCCTGAATTTAAATTAATAGAATATTTAGGGATTTTTTTATATTTCAGGAAATGCTTTCTCTAAACCTCGTCCTAAAATTTGGTTTGACCAACCTATAAAATAAATTAGAGACTTGTTAGTGTAGCAAAAATAAATGCAGAAGCGATATTTTGTTCCAGAATTCTTATTTCAATTTTTTCATAAGTTTTACTATAAGTGTGTATTTTATCATTTCTAAACATTAAATTCATACGTTATTGGTATCTTGTCAGAAAATCCAAATCTTTTAGTGCAATTGAAATTTACTCGAAATGTTATTTTAGTGTATTTCATTGAGTTATCGCTTAAGCTTAAATTAGGCCGTTAGAAATGAAGACACCAATTCCGTAAATTTTATTTCAGAATCCCTAAATATTTCATTAATTTAAATTCAGGCAAATTAAATTTCTTCGAGATATCTTTTTGATAAAACTATACCATCAAAATCAATTAGAATTAATTTTCGAGGCTGATTGAATGTACCTTTGGAAATCAGATCCAAAGATAGGAATTTCGAAAGTAGAATCATTTCTAAAAAAAAAATGGAATAACAACTCTACCCTAAATTATCTTGTCTAGATTTATTTCTGATACAATTCCATCACAAACGAGTCTCTAGTTTATTTTATTGGTTGACTAAACCAAATTTTATGATGAGGTCCAGAGAAAACATTTTTTAAAATAGAAAAAAATCCCTGAATAGTTGATTAATTAAAATTCAGGCAAGTTAAATTTCTTCGAGATATCTTTTTGGTAAACCTATGCCATCAAAATGAATGAGAATTAATTTTCGAGGCTGACTGAATGCCAGTTTAGAAATCAGATCCAGAGATCGCATTTTTCGAAAGTAGAATAAGTTATAAAAAAATCTTGAATAACAATTCTAGCGTAGAATATCTTGTCTACATTTATTTCTGATACAATTCTATCACTAACGAGTCTCTATTTTATTCTATTGGTTGAATAAACCAAATTTTAGGATGAGTTCCTGAAAAAACATTTTCTAAAATACAAAAAAATCCCTAAATATTTCATTAATTTAAATTCAGCCAAATTAAATTTCTTCGAAATATCTTTTTGATAAAACTATACCATCAAAATGAATTAGAATTAATTTTAGGCTGATTGAATGCCAGTTTAGAAATCAGATCCAGAGATAGCAATTTCGAAAATAGAATAATTTCTAAAAAAATGGAATAACAATTCTAGGCTAAAATATCTTATCTAAATTCATTTCTGATACATTTCTATTACCAACGAGTCTCTAATTTATTTTATTGGTTGACTAAACTAAATTTTAGGATGAGGTCCAGAGAAAACATTCGCTAAAATATAAAAAAAATCCCAAAATATTTCATTAATTAAAATGCAGGCAAGTTAAATTTTATCAAGATATCTTTTTGACAAAGCTATAACATCAGAATAAATTATAATTAATTTTCGAGGCTGATTGAATGCCTGTTTGGAAATCAGATCCAGAGATAGCATTTTTTGAAAATAGAATAAGTTATAAAAAAAATTTGAATAACAATTCTAGCCTAAAATATCTTGTCTAAATTTATTTCTGATATAATCCTATCACTAACAAGTCTCTAACTTATTTTATTGCTTAAAATAACCAAATTTTAGGATAAGTTCCTGAAAATACATTTTCTAAAATACAAAAGAATCCCTAAATATTTCATTAATTTAAATTCAGGCTAATTAAATTTCTTTGAGATATCTTTTTGATAAAACTATACCATCAAAATCAATTAGAATTAATTTTCGAGGCTGATTGAATGCCAGTTTAGAAATCAGATCCAGAGATAGCATTTTTCGAAAATAGAATAAGTTATAAAAAAATTTGAATAACAATTCTAGCCTAAATTATCCTGTCTAGATTTATTTCTGATACAATTCTATCACCAACGAGTCTCTAATTTATTTTATTGGTTGACTAAACCAAATTTTATGATGAGGTCCAGAGAAAACATTTTCTAAAATACAAAGAAATCCCTGAATATTTTATTAATTAAAATTCAGACAAGTTAAATTTCTTCGAGATATCTTTTTGATAAACCTATGCCATTAGAATGAATTGAAATAATTTTTCGAGGGTGATTGAATGAAAGTTTGGAAATTAGATCGAGAGATAGCATTTTTCGAAAATAGAATCATTTCTGAAAAAAATTAGAATAACAATTCTGGCCTAAAATATCTTGTCTATATTTATTTCTGATACAATTCTATCACTAACGAGTCTCTGATTTATTTTATTGGTTGAGTAAACCAAATTTTAGGATGAGGTCCAGAGAAAACATTTGCTTAAATATAAAAAAATCCCTAAATATTTTATTAATTAAAATTCAGGCAAGTTAAATTTCTTCAAGATATCTTTTTGACAAAGCTATACCATTAACTTTAATTAGAATTAATTTTCGAGGCAGATTGAATTTGAATTAACTTTAGGCTGCTCAATCCCCAGTCTTGGGATAAGGTCTACAGATAATGGTTGTCAATGATGTTCATTGAAATGAACCAGCTGAAATGCACAAAATCCCTCTGCATTTCCTGATGTGTATTTCATCTATGATCGATCTGTAAAAAAAAATGGAAATCAGTTAATAATTTCAGGAATAAAGTTTTACTTATTAAAATTATTAATAATTCATGTTTGTTAAATTATTGAGTAATTATTGTTTAAATGATTACTGCTGGCACTGTCAGTAATAAACATACAAAACCACAAAACATTTCTTTTGCAAATAATAAACAATCGAAAGTATAATAAACAAGCCGGGCCGATCTGTCATTATTTCGAGGTTATGTTCGGATTCACGTGTTTGTCCTAATCGCTGTAAGTAAATGTATGTAATGTCAATTTAAAGTTTACGCATGTAATATTTTATTTACTTTACTTAATACATATTCTATATATTCATAACATACCTTTTTTGCCGCAAATAAACGTTAAACATAATTCACTCTTCTACTTATTATTCTTCTCACTTTTATTATTTGTAATTACTATGTAACATAACCTTCGTTGTTTTGATACTTGCATCCATTTTAAGTTTCGAACGCAACGATGGAAACTATGATAAACTTGATCCGAAGATGCACAGACTTGACCGAATGGCCGATCCGAATGCAATTTTAAAGGCGCGAAACGTGAAAATACCCCTGTATAATGGCTTCTCCCCTGCTGTTGTGCAGTTCGGGTAGCATTCAGATCGCCATGTATGTAAGCCCCAGCATGTCCACCCTGTATAATAAGTGCAACAATAGACCTTTTCATTTAAGGGTGTTGGTTAAATCCAACTTCGAATTTTTTTATAGGTACGGCACTGACTAAATATATATTTTTTCCAAAGGATTTGACAACGAAAGAAAGAGAATTTGTCGAATATCCGGGGTTTTTCGAGATACTCAGGTCAATAAAATTTTGAAAAATCAAACTTTTTGTTGAAAAAATTATTACTTACACGACAAATATTAGCATTTGAACGGTTAGAATGGTTTGCAAATTAATTTTTTTACTCACAATTCTTACTTAATAGAATAATTCTCGAGATATAATAGGTTTTCAAATTGGCACATCTTGATTATAGTGATCCTACATTTTGGGAAATACGTTGCCAAATGGAGAAAAAAGGGAATAAACTGACATTTCTTGTGTGTGTGTTGTAACTCTAGTTATAAGCCACAAGGCAACCAGCACTAGCAGCTGGCCTCGTGGCTTGTTTGATTTTTCAACATTTTATTGATCTAAGGATCTCACAAAAACCCCGGATATTCGACAAATTTTCTTTCTTTCGTTCTCAGCTCCATCGGAAAAAATACAGATTGAGTCAGTGCCGTACCTATCAACGAAAAATTCGAAGCTGGATTTAACCAACACTCTTTAGGAAAACACCAGGACGCATGTTAGGCAATAATAAAATTTTTCGAGCAATGTTCACAAGAGGGAAAAAAACAAAGATATGGGAAGTCTTTTCCGCACTTACGAAACGGAAGTAAAAACGACCCGAAACATTTGAAGGTGTTTATGATGACACGTTTCCCCTTTTTCGAAATCTCTCTTTTCATTTGGCGCGATTTGGATCATAGCTGCCAAGGCTCGATATTTTAATCAAGACAAGCATGATTCACAAATAATACAAATTGTTGAGCGCCAGCTAATTGAATTTTCAATTAGCAAGGAAAGTAAATAAAGATTTGATTATAAAGCAAGAGAATGCGTGCACAGGGAAGGTTCATTGGAAAGACGCAAAATTAATTCAACAATAAATAGGAAATTCCAGAAATACATCATTTATATAAAGTTTGTATAGACAGGCTCCAAACATCAATTACGGTCAAGCTAATCCAAACTCGATAACGATATCTGCTGTGGTTCGACGATAATTATAAATAGGAACAATATCTACAAGGGTGGAATACCGACCCGTTCAATTTATTATGTTGCTTTGTATATTTACAAGAACTTTTAATTATTTAAACAATTTTAATTTAAAAATAAAGAGTTTGATTTTTTTCTTCGAGCCAATTTGTTTATGAAGTCAACTAAGAATGGCTATCCGATGACTCTTTTCTACATTGCTTTACAAATTTACAAAAACTATTAATTACACAGGCCCACGAAATAAAGTTGTCTGCACGAGACAACCGATTAGGCTATCTTTATGGATTTTGAGCCGCTGAATCCAAATCTGGCCTCAGAATTTCTCCTACACGTCTCAGTTTCCCCCTGGATGCAACAAGTAGGGAAAAGTTCAGGGATTTCTGGTCACACAGGCCATACACAAAATTTGTCGGCACGAGACAATTCACTAGGCTACCCTTATGGATTTTGAGCTGCTGAATCCAAATCTGGCTTTAAAATTTATCTTACGCATCTCAGTTTCCCCCTAGATAAAGAAAATAAGGAAACCCCTAGGGACAACTTGCACGTTGTTTTGATAATACCAGTATACGCGAAAATAGGCACATCGCTATTATATTCTTAGGTGCAACTACTTTTAGAAACTTCATTTGTACACAGAAATTCTTCAGTGTGCCTTTTATTTCCCCTAGCTTGGGCAATTCTAGGGAAATTAAAGGGCTTTCTCAGATTATATAGATTTGAACGGGGAAAAATAACAAAAACCTAATATCCGTTACAGTTTTGCGTGCGAAATCAGTCACTTGCCCCGTGCAGACAACTTTTTTTTGGTGGGCCTGTGTGATCAGGAATTCCCTAGGCCTTTCCCTACATTTATCATCTAGAGACAAATTGAAACAGACCCACAAAATGTGGGGTTCATATTTAGATTTAGCACGCAAACCTGCAAAGTATATGGCATGTTTGTTATTTTCCCCGTACAAATCTATATAATATGAGTAAGACCTTCAATTTCCCTAGAATTATCCAATCTAAGGGAACCGAAAGGCACACTATAGAATTTCTGTGTACAAATTAAGCCTATAAGTCGCGGCAATTAAGAATATAACATCTATCTGTCTATTTTCGCATATACTGGCATTATCAAAATAACGTGCAGAATATCCCTAGGGTTTTGCCTATTTTGTGCATCTAGGTGAAAACTGAGACGTGTACGAGAAGTTCCGAGGCCAGATTTGGATTCAGCGGCTCAAAATCCATAAGGGTAGCCTAGTAACTCGTTTAGTGCAGGCAATTTTTTGTTATGGCCTATGTGACCAGAAAATCCCTAGGCTTTGCCCTACTTTTCGCATCTAGGGAGAAAATGGTAGAAGCTCGACAGTTTTAGTGGCCAAATTTATATCGAGAGCGCAAAACTACAGAGGAAATGGCATTTTTCTTATTTTTTGCTCCATAAGTCAGTATAATATGCGCAAGACATTCAATTTCCGTAGATTTATCCTAGCTAGGATAAACAGTAAGCACATTGGAGAATTTTTGTGTATAAATTCGATCTTAAGGAGTCGCAACACATAAGAATATGACACCAGTACGCTTATTTTTCTGTATACTGGTAATATCAAACTAATGTCATAATTAAAACTAATAAAATAATTAAAACTAATGCAGTCAAATTTGTTGTATGGCCTATGTGACGAGAAAATCCCTAGGCTTTTCCCTACTTTTTGAATCTAGGGGAAAAATCAGACGTGTAGGACAAATGCTGAGGCCATATTCGGATTCAGTGACTCAAAAATCGATAAGAGTGGCCTAATCATTTGACTCTTGCAGACAACTTTTTTTTGTGGGACTGTGTTATTTAAACAATTTTAATTAAAAAATTAAAAGTGACCTTTTTTCTAGGATTCAATTTATCAAGCCATTGCTTTGTTGGAACAGTATTTTTTCCCATCAGGAAGCAATGCTTGATCAAAACACGAAATTCACTTTTTTCCACGGAAAACTAAAATAACAGAGGTAGTGTCCCTTCGAGAGCAATAACTTGAGAATGAGTTAATGAAATGCCATGAAGTTTTGACAGCATTCTAGTAAAGACTGGTACTATCTCGCAAGCCCAAGGATTTGTGGTTTGTAACGCCATCTATGTGCCAGGCTAAAGACTTTTCAGCCCATGTAGTACAATATGCTACATACGAGTTTATTTGAAGTATTCGGATTTGCCTCAATCCGGTCGTACGTCGTAGATGCTAACGCATCCAAGTGGTAGAGGTGCTCGAAATGGCTTCAAATTTGGACTCTTCTCGAGTCGAGATCATTTACCATGTATTTCTATGAAAATTTGTGCGGACCGACATTTTAGATGTTTTTTAAAAACTTGCATAAAAATGTTTAATGTTGCACAATAATTTATTCTGCATTGTGAGAGGGTCCCCCTGCGAAGCCGTATACAAATCAAAGTTATTGAAGCAAAAATTGATATCGCGGTATCATATTAAACTTTACTTCCAAATAAAATAATTGCAAATAAAGTAGCGGGTCGCGCGCGAAGCGCGCTTATGAGCTTCTAATATTATTAGAAAACTGCTTTGTGACATCGAACTCTTGTTGCAGTTTCTGGGATAAACAATCGTACAGGTTCAGATCATCCATGTACAGAAAATGGGTCACTTGATAACCATTCTCATTACCATGAATTCTGAAGCCTTGAGACATGCTGTTCAGTATTTTGCTCAATGGATTCAATGCTAAACAGAACCGTAGTGCGCTGAAGGAGTTTCCTTGAAATATACCCGTCGTAAAGCGTATTGATCCAGTTATTCTTGGTTGTCCATGATCAAAATACTTGATTCTTGTACCCCAGAGCCTCATCGCATGGCTTAGAAAGTCAATAATGCGTGGACATATTTTGTAAAGTTTTAAGACTTCAAGCAAATAGTCATGTGGAACGGAAGGAAACGCTTGCTTGTAGTCAATGTATGCCATGTGTAAGTTCCTTTGATGCTTACGAGCTTGAGTCATGGCAACAGAGTCTATAGTGACTAGATCTTTACAGCCTCGTGAGTTTTTACAACAGCCTTTTTGTTTTTCTGTAAGAATGTCATTATCGTCGCAATGAGAATATACTTTATCTGCAATGATAGCTATGAGACATTTATAGATTGTTGGAAGACAGGCTATCGGTGGGAATTCAGATGGATTTTGAGCGTACGGTTTTTTATGTAAAATATACGTAGTACCCTGGAGCATAAAGCCTGGCGTCAAAACTGGGATTTCAATGATCTTCTGAAAACACCTTGTCAACGGAAAATGCACACTCGTCAGGTACTTGTACCAGAAGTTGTGCACCATGTACGGACCTGGAGCTTTCTAGTTACTTGCCCTTTTTAAGACCGCTGAAACATCCAAAGCTGTGATATTTGCCAGCTGCATTTTAGGGCTATTGCTTGCCCTTACTTTCTCCAGTTCTAACCACGCAGTGTCCAAACTGTATCTGTTCATTTTTCCCCAATCACCCGACCAGTAGTTAGTCATGTCCTTCGATTGAGGCACTTCGGTGTCTTGCTAATTATTTTGCTTTACGATCAATTCACAATAGAACCTTCTTTTATCTGTCTGAAAGGTTCAATTTTGTTGCCTTCGTAGACTAATTTTCTTGTACCGACATAGTCTGGCAGTAAGAACATCAAACCACTGCTTTTGGGAGTCTATAATCCCATCCAATATTGATTGTGTTAATATCTCGAAAAATCGAGGGTTGATGATTTTAGTAACATGGTTTATCAGCTTTCTGATTCTCTTTCCTTCTTTATTTTGAGTTAATCGACCCAATTTACACCTTTCTTTGCTGACATCCATATCCAACTTGATCTTCCATCGTGGATCTCGATCTCTTGCTCGGACAAAGACTGCATTTGTAGCCCTAGTTCTCCGGCCCAACGTTCTAACGGTTCCCATAGCTACACAATATATAAGAGTTTGCACCTTTAACGCAGTTTGTGTTGTGTTCAAATACGTATGTAAAACCTTGCTGTTGAGGTGTTCTATTAGTGCACGCCGGTTACTTGTGATGTTCATCTTGCGCAGTGAACGCCTTTGTGTTGGTTCTATCTGAACTCTAGTAAAGCATGATCAAAATTCCTTTCAAGGTGCTGTAGTTTTTTTGGGGATTTTGCTATTGACATCATCGTTATTAATATCCGGATGTGGTTCTAGTGGATCCGGTACTTGATGTTCATTATCCCTAGCACCTATACCTTCAGCTTCATTAAAATCTTCGTTGTTCACATCTTCCATGGGGAGTTAATCAATAGGAAGCCGTTGTTCCACTTCCATTATGATAACAGCTATTTCAATGGCCGAAAGCAATCTGTTTGCAGATATTGAGCGTTTTTGATCTGCAAAATTCTGTTAATTTATTCTTGTGGCTAGCTCTGGGTATTTAAGTAAAAAGAGTCTATAATTTTCTCTCCTCAAACTTTGCCCAATTTCTCTGCCAAAAAATAAAGGCGCATAACATCTCTGTTTATATGGTATGTCCATTTCGATCGCCTTTTTGGTTGCTCAACCTCTGCTTCTGCCTTCTTCTGTTATATGCAGATTAGTCCTGATGTCCTTCACCTTAGCGATAATATCTCTTAGTGCGACTTTCTGTATATTAGAATACTTTGCAGCAAATTTTATTCTTAAATTGTATGCTTTTTCCATTTTCGTTTCAAACTTCACACTTTTATAATAGAGACGCACCAATTCCTCTTTCATCGTGGTATCCCACTTGATGCTCTCCCACAATATTTCTGTCGAGGTTGTTGGTTGCAAATAGCTAACACTAGCCAAAGTATCCTCAGCGGGCATAGTTGATGTTCTACTGCTTACCTTTTGTCACAGATGTTCTAGCTGGCCAGCTGTTTAATTAGTGAGATCAGCCTGATCATCTCGCAGCTCGCCATCACCACCTTCCCGCATGTTGCGGTCCCTAGCGTCGGCTCTAGGGGCACCCCGAAGATCCTCGGGAAACGACAAGCGTTTCAAAATCTTTAAAATACTCTTCATTATTGTTTATGGGTTTTGATATTCTTCTTAGTCCCTCTGCTCTTCGTTATCAGCTTATTTGGCATGAAAAACCCTGTCAGTAGAAGTGCTTCCCCCAACATAGCGGTCAAAGTCACGTGAGAAAAGCTCAAGCCCTACCGCGACACAAAAAAAGTGTGCGGATCTGGTAACAAGACACACGTATTCTTATGGATTTTGGGGCGCTGAATTTAAATTCGGTATCAAAAATCACCCAACACGTCATGGTTGAGCCATAACCTCAAAAAATGACGAAAAATTATGCACTGAGGAAAATGAATTTCAAAATAATGCCAGTGATGCAAATTTTCACTTCAAAAACATGTCGACAACTGTGAAGGATGAACTCCTGCCTGATATCAACTTATTTAACATAACTTTACCCAACAGAACCTGACAATTAAACTCATTGTGTTGTCTCGTTGTGTTTGCGGTACCATTTTGTTCAGCTTCGGCTTAACCTAAATAGAGGTGTAACCTATCCTAACCTAACAAAACCTGACCTAATCTAACCTAGCCGAATGAAATTCAACCACACGTGTAGCTATGTAAGCGTATGGTTCTCAGTCTTAAATATGTGCTATATTTAATAGGTTAACTCGATCTTAACCTACAAATGAAGAAAAAAGGACACGTTATAGCAGGCAGAAAATAGACTGAAGTAGGTCTATAAATCAATTTAATTACGATAAAAAGCAAGATAAAATGTAAGCACGAAAGGTAGTATAAACATATTCCTTAAGTTTAAGAAAAGCAGAGAGAAAATAATTTCAAATAAAACTCTTTTTCATTTGCATGTTTAAGTTACAGTTCTACATTTTAATTGATACAAACATTGTCAGATTAATTGAACTGGGGTCAATTCTACTTGTAGTTCTAAGTTTCTTCAAATGAGTAATGTGCCTCTAAATTTTTAACCACCTGTAGTACAATGAAATAAATTTTATTGTGTTACAAAGGGAACACTTAAGTTAAGTTGTGTGGCGTTAAGCAAAATTTCGTTAGGTTCTGTTAAGTTAGATTCATTTGTAGGTTAAGATCGAGTTAACCTATTAAATATAGCACACATTTAAGACTGAGAACCGTACGCTTACATAGCTACACGTGTGGTTGAATTTCATTCGGCTAGGTTAGGTTAGGGTAGGTTAAGCCTCTATGTAGGTTAAGCCGAAGCTGAATGAAACGGTACCGCAAACACAACGGGACAACACAATGAGTTTAATTGTGTTACTTGAAGTTAGGTTAGGTTAGGTCTGGTTTTTTTATGTTAGGATAGGTTTGACCTCTTTGCAGGTTAAGCCCAAGCTGATTCAAACGGTACCGCAAACACAACGGGACAACACAATCAGTTTAATTGTGTTTCGTGAGGTTAGGCTAGGTTAGATTTATTTCTAGGTTAGGCTCGAGTTAACCCATTAGATGTAGCACACATTTGCTAGTGGGAAAATATGCTTCCAGAGCTTTACGTGTAGTTCAATAAATGTCTGTTAATTCAGGTTAGGTGAGGTCAGGTTCTATTGGATAAAGTTATGTTAAATAAGTTGATATCAGGCAAGGGTTGATCCTTCACAGTTGTCGACATGTTTTTGAAGTGAAAATTTGCATCACTGGCATTATTTTGAAATTCATTTTCCTCAGTGCATAATTTTTCGTCATTTTTTGAGGTTATGGCTCAACCATGACGTGTTGGGTGATTTTTGATACCGAATTTAAATTCAGCGCCCCAAAATCCATAGGAATACGTGTCTCGTTACCAGATCCGCACTTTTTTTTTGTGTGGCTGTGTAATTAACAACAAAGTATTGTAGAAACGAAAAATGAGTACCGCAACATCACAATATCAACACGGGACATCAAATTTCAAAACGCTTCGGTCTTCAGTTTCTAGCAAATATGTGTGAAATTCGGGACTGCGGGTAAAACGGTTTGAGTTCAGACTGGAAGTCAAAGCAGATTCAAATCTAAAAACGTTTTTTCCCGCGATATAATATCAATTCGCTTCTACTTTGACAACACCTGGGCAACTCCAGCTACCACCCATTACCTACCTCAGAAATCGCTCATGCATGCTCTCTACTTTCCTATGTTCCTTCCATCCCCAGATCTCCACACCATAACAAAACACCGCCCAAACCAACGCATCAAACAACCAGACCCTCATTCTCCAATCGTTCTTGATCCTTCTCTTTCCTATACCCCATACTTTGTTTGTCCATTCATCTTCCAAACGTAGTCTATTATGGTGTTTCTTTTTCTGAAACACATCACCTTGGTCTTCTCTACGCTCACCGTCAGATCTTTTTCTCCCACATACTCTTCGAAGATTCTCATCATTAGTTTCATCCCCTTCTCATCATCTGCTAACAGAATTACATCATCCGCGTATACTAGAGAGTACAGTTTGCTATTACCCAAAACCGGTCCTCCTTTTCCTTTCTCCTTTAGTTTCTCCTCTAAGTCCGCCAGCAGGATATTAAATAGTAACGGACTCAAAGGGCACCCTTGCCTTAGACCTCTGCCTGTCCAGAAAACCTGCTCTTTTTTCTTTCCTATTTTCACCCTAATCCTGGTTTCAGTAAAAATTTCTTTTATCCTCTTTTCCTCTACTCTCCTCTCTTTCATTGCCTGCCATAGCACTTTTCAGTTTACTGAGTCAAACGCTACTTTGAAATCTACGAACAAAGTGACTAGTTTCCCTTTCTTTCTTCCCAAATTTCGGTCAACATAGTAATTAAGTACGTAGGTATTGTCTATAGCTCCCATCCCTTTTCTAAATCCCGTCTGATTATGTGGGATGCTTTCTTTTTATTCTACCTGACTCTCCAACATTTTTCTTAAGATTTCTGCATATATTTTATAGGCGACTGACATGAGAGTGAATCCTCTGTATTCCTCTACCTTTTTCCCTTCCCCTTTCTTGACAAGCGGTACCACCAGTCCCGTCGTCCACTCTTCCGGCCAACCTTCCCCTTTCCAGACCTTGTTGCAGATCTTCCACATCCCATCCCTTCTCCGCCATACTTTATCGCTTCGTTCTCCATCCCATCTTCTTCTGTCACCTTCTTTCTTTTTAGCCTATTTATTGCCTCATCTACTTCTTATCTAGTTGTCTCGTTCCCTTCCTCCATTTCTCCTTGGTCTATCCTACACTTCCCCTTTGATCTAATTCTTCTCTCCTCCTAATAGACCCTTGAAATAATCCGTCCATTCCTTCATTTCTATTTCTTCGTTAACGCCCTTCCTTTCCCCTCTATCCCTATTTATCACGTCCCACACCATACCTTCTTTGATCGCTTTTTCTACTTCTGCTTTATATTCTTCCTTTCCCCTTTGTCTTTTTCTTTCCAGCATTTTCTCATTACCTTTTTTCCCCCTGTTATACTCCTCCTTCTCCATTTCCACTTTTCTCCATTTGCTTACACACTCTTTCATTCTCTCTTTACTCTCCGAGCATTCCTCGTCCCACCAGCCTCTCTTTCACCCTACTCTTTCTTCATTAGTACCCAGCTCATCCTTTACCTTCTCAATCGACCCCTTCAACCTTTTAATTAACGAGTCTATTACCTCCTCTTTTTCATACCTAACGTTTTCCTTTTCCATCTTTTATTTAAACTCTTTTAATTTATATACCCCCCAGACTCCCATTTTCGTGTTTCTTTCGCACCGTATTTCTTTTCTCCCTCTGCCACGCTTACTGACGTCTCTTTTTAGTGTAGCTATGACCGGGAAGTGCTCGGACCCTATCTCATTTCCTACCTTAATACTCCCTATCGTATGCCGCATTCTTTCTTCAGCCAAGATGTAGTCTATTACTGTTGCTCCCTTTCCTATGAATGTGATCTCCCCTTCCTCATCTCCTTTCATATTGCCATTGCATATAAACCGTCCTGTTTCTCCTATCATGTCTAGTAACTTCCTCCCCTCCTTGTCCGTCTCTCTATGTTTGGAGTTCCTTATATGGGGATTTATTCCTCAACTGCCTCAACTCAAAAAGTCATGTTTTTCGATTGTCTCTAAATTCTGGGAATATGTTCGCCTACCCAACAGTAGTTAATCCACAAACTTATAGACCAGGATTACCAACCCTCCCCAAGTGAGGGGGGGGGGGGTTGAATTTTCAACCCCAATGCCTCCAGGGGTAGTTTCAAACGCCTGTAACTTCATTTCTAATTACGCGATTTAAAATTTTTATGAGGGTTTTGGAAAGTGCTTTTTACACGCTTTCATCCTATTTTATTATTTATAACAAAAAAAATTGTGTAAACAATTTTTTCAATAAATCAATTGTTTATTTAACTTTTTTCGCAATTTAGGCATCTACAATTTTTTTTTAAATAGTCTCAAAAGAAAGCTTGACTTTTT
>NC_046666.1:96096465-96099934 GCF_010883055.1 Belonocnema kinseyi
GCGTTAATTACTAATCCGTTAGTACTTTATTTACTCAAACACTTTATACGTGAGAAGTTGGTTGAATCATGTATTTGTTTTAAAAACTTGCAAGAGCAATAACCAATTATTGTCGGATAATAAATGATAATAGTGAGGAATCATTTATCTTCAGAAAAATACTGTTCATTTTTAAGAAAGTGCTTTCTACTTCATATTTTTTCATAATAACTTTAAAATTTTTTAACTTCTTCAAACTTACTGGTTAACATTACTGAATAGTTTTTTCCGATGACTTCATGCAATTTTGGATCAATGTGAGTAATACAAAAAAATGGCATACTTGAAAACTGTTCCGCGGTATGCTGCCGCATAACGCCCGAGTGCGAGCGCGAGGACTTTAACGTGTTCTTTTCTTGCTTCTTGCATTGACCACCCATAACCTTTCGGTAACAGCTTTTTTATCCCCTTCCAGTCTTTCTCATCTGCCCAAGTTTCACTCTTCATAATCACATCCCACTTCTCTAACTCCTCCCAAAACCCTTTATTCTTGTTCTTCAAACCTGGCACATTCCAGAAAGCTATTTTCACGTTTCTCTCTTCCCTTCCCTCTTCTTTCCTCTTCACTTTGTTTCCCCTTTGTCGTTTGCAAACCCCTCTGATTTATTTCCAGACTCTTTTTCGTCTCCCTTCCCCCTACCTTTCTCAAGACTTTTTCCTTTTTCCTTAATTCTTCTACTTCTTCATGCCAGCACCATTCCTCCCCATTTATCCATAACCTGTCTCTCCCTATCTACACCATATGGCCCTTTTTCCTCTCTACTCAAGCCCTCTGCTCTATTTACCATCTCACCATTTACCATTTCACTGCGTCTTCTTTTCAATCTTCCATTTTGACTTTGGACGTTCGTTTCATTCCCTTTTACTATATCCTCACTCTGTTGTTTTCCCATATGCTCATTCCTAATTTCTAGATTACCTACCCGTTCTTCCAACTGTTTTATCTCTCTAGATCTCTGTTCGTCAACCTCTCTCTGTATATTCTCAATGCTCTCTAGCTTACCCCAAACCTTGTCTTTCTCCTTCTACCAGCGTCTATCCCATTCTTTCCATTTTTCTCTTACCTTTTTCACTTTCCCCCTTACATCGTTTCCCTGCCCATTCATACCCCTATTCATGTCGTCCAATCTCTTTCTTTTTTCCTCTCTACAACCTTTTATGAGAGCATCCATTTTTGCAAACATCCCCCCATCCCCTTTATCTCTCTCTGGTGTTTTCCGTTTAGTTCTAACTCGCTTGTTATCCTTGTCTCTTTCTACCTCATCGTCCTCTGCCTCTCTTTTCCTTTTTTCCTCCCCTTCACTGCTAGTCGCGCTTGTCTTTTTTTGCCATTCGTCCAAACTTCTGTTCGAACCCGCGTTGCCTAGCTTGTTAAGGCGCTGTAAATTTGAGAGTCTTCCGCGTTACTCTCCCGTACCTGAGTCGGTTACCCTCCACTCCCTGGTCGAATGCTCGACAATTTCATAGCCGCTGCTGTCACTGCTATCAACGTTACCCTTCCTCCCACTGCGAATATTTTCAGCAACGTCAGTTGTTGCTGCCACTACGGTTTTCCGCTCTGTTCAAATGTCCAGTAACTGTTGCCCTCTGGCGCCAGTTTGTGGACTTCGCGTCTTCGGCATCCTACCTCACCCAAAGCTCCGTAACGTTTCCCGCCTTTATCACCTACCTCTTGCCCCCCTGACCAAGCAACTATTTATATAAGATGATCAAAAGACCTCCTACTGCTCACCTCAAAAAACTTCAAACGCTCCAAATTTTCACTTCAAAAACACACTTTCACCCTTCACACCTTTGCCTTCACTCACCCTTCTTTCTTTACACTCCGAAGCAGGCACAAACGTCGCATCCGACAGATTTGGTCTTCCGAACTGTCGGCGAGGAACAAAGTATCTGCAACGAACATGCTTGCCGTCCCGGTAGTACTCTATTCATTTGGAGTAGTTCCATGTACGAAGAACGAGCACAGATCCCTTGATATCGGGACAAGAAAGGTTATGCACATAAACAAAAGCATGCATCTTAAGTCTTCCGTTCCGCGACTGTACATTTCATGCCGTCAAGGGGGTCGCGGAATATTGAGTCTTGAATGTCTTCACAACAGGATTATTCTGGGTACAGCACATAGAGTTGCAAATGGAAGAGACCCTCTTCTTAAAATGGTCAGGAATCACGAAGAAGTGGGCAAAGGAGCGTTTCTGTACAAAGCAGCGGAGGAGGCTGCTGAAACACTCGGACAAGAGAAAAAAGCACAAGAGAAAAACTTTCGTCAACAGCTCCTCGATAAGAGGATGCACGGTATCTCTCACAGAAATGTGAAGGAACAGTCAATGTCTTGTGAGGTAACGTTTGCTTTCCTTAAATCGCCTGGATTGAAGTCTGGTACGGAGGATTTCATTTTTGCATGCCAAGACGGTGTCATTTCCACCTTAACATACCGTCGCCACATTTTGAGCCAAAATATTCCTGATGATAGCTGCTCCTAGGGAAATAGAGTCAATTGTCGAGAATTAAAAGTGCCGCATTTACTTCTTTCGAGAAATAAAATGAATCTATATAGATCGACCAAGGATAAAGTTCTTTACAAAATGTGGGTCACATCTCATTTTTTCCAGTTGCTTTATAAACGTGAAAACACACATTTCAATGTTTTCTATGAAGAAAAAAATAATCCATGAGTGACAGAATAAAAACAGAAAAAATAATAGGAGTCAATTTAATCAGAAACAAGCACTTTGAACAAAATTGAGCTTGATTGAAAATTCAATAAAGGGGAGTGTCGGATGGTTTCAACCATGTTTTGTTTTTTAACTACAAAATCTCACTGGATGAAGATATCAAGAAGTTGATATACTATTGGTGGTTACTAGTCGGGTGATTTGAGCCAGCTTAAAAAATCAAGAATTAATAGTAGAAAACTTGCAGAAATGAGATAAAAACGCACAATATCAAGAGAATTGTTTTTTTTCTTGTTCAAATTGCTCCAAAAAGGAGCATTTAGAGGAGCGATATTAAGTTTAATGCCGTAAGGGTGACATGGATGGTAATAAAGCACTCTTAGTGCCGCATTATGCCTTTGGATGTAGGTCGTTCCCGCATGAGTTTGACAACTAGATAATATGTGTGCTAAATGCTATGTATGTAAATGCTATGTATAATTAAAAATTTGTCATAAGGACAACCGCAGGATTTAGCCGGGAGCGGGTCCTAATCTGAAAAATTGCACCCGCTTCCAGCGAAATCGCGGTAAAATTTCAGCTATAACCACATCTCACAACCGTGAGATAGGTGGTTACAGTCTGTAAAGGAATCAATACGATGATCCAGTAAAAGCCTCGTGGAACCTAAGAACACGGAGCGACCCAAGGACAACCGCCTTCTGCATTTTTCCCGCAAGTGTTCTAGCATATTGTTGACACGCAGGGATGCT
>NC_046666.1:96100034-96111687 GCF_010883055.1 Belonocnema kinseyi
ACGAACATGGTTCGCTTCTCGATGTCAAGAAGAACCATGTCAGGCCTCGAGTGAGCAACAGAAACAATTGTCGAGAATATAAAGTTCCAGTATATACGGCACATTCCATTCTCGACAATTGACTTAATTTCCCTAGGAGCATTTAGAGGAGCGATATTAAGGTGAATGCCGTAGGAGTGACAGAGATGGTAATAAAGTACTCTTAGTGCCGCATTGTGCCTTTGAATGTAGGTCGTTCCCGTGTTGTTATAATTTTGCTTATAATACAAATACCTGCAAAATGAAGCTAAAACCTTATTCAAAGACGCCGTGAAAAATAAATTGTTTATTAGGTCGATGTGAAAAAAACATTGTTTTAAAACAGCGTGAAGAACACATGTCAGTAAAATGCTACGAAAAAATATATATTTCGGTAAATGATGAGAAAAATCCTTATGCCTACAATCGCCGTTAAAAGAAACCTTACTCATGAAAAAACCGTGAAAAAACCTTATTTTTGAAAAAGCCGTGAAAAAAGACCGTATTCGTTAAAACTTTTAATCAAACTGTTTTATTCCAATAAAAAAACTATAATAATCATTTTGCCGTAAAAAATGTTTTATTGGTGGACTATGTAAAAAACTATGAATAAATATGATGTTAAAATCGCGTGTTTTACGCTGCCACACTGATCAAAAATCGGAAGAAGGTGGCCAAAATTAGAAAATGTTCTTAAAATAGGCCAAATTCGATTACTTACGGGTTTTTGAGGTCGCTGATTACGAATCCGATGTCAAAAATTCCCCAAACAAATTGCGGATCCAGTATGGCGGACGAGTATGCCTAATAAACTTTCGATTCTTTTCAAAATTGGTATAACGGGCTTTTGAAGGTTGCTGATTACGAATCCGATATCAACAATTCTAAAAACAAAATGGCGGGTCCAATATGGCGGACGAGTATGGTAAATAAACGTTCGATTCTTTTCAAAATTGGTATAACGGAGTTTTGAAGGTCGATGATTGCGAATCTGAATTCAGAAATGATAAATATTCGGATTCAAGATTTTCTAAAGAAAATTATCCTTGGTCGATCTATATAGATTCATTTTATTTCTTGAAAGATTATTTAAAAATATCTTGGAAACGTTTTTATTACAACAATATTATTAAAGAAAAATATTTTAAAAATGAAAAAAATGGGGTTTTCCGAATTTATGTTTTTTTTCTGATGTTTTCAAAATTAGAAGAAAATAATCAAAAAGATTGTCTTAAAAACCCCACTTTTTTATTTTTCCAAATATATTTTTTTAAGTTTCTACTAATAAAAGAAAGGCATCTTAGAAGGATCATGCGTGCTAAACCATTTTGGAGGCCGGGAGAATTTTTTTTCCTAAAAATGTAGTTATTGAATTTTTTGTCTTGAACTATGAAAAATATTGCAAAGGAACAAAAGACATTTTATGTAGAAATTTTTCAGACGTGCAAGCTTTTATCATAACATTTTTTCGAAACTACCATTGTTTTGAAGGGAAAGTAGAAAATTCGTTTGTAACAAAAAACAATTCTCCTGACTACAAAAGTTATTTAGCTAGCATCAAACTTACAAGATATCTATTTATCTATTATTTATAATATTTTAGATATTGAAGAAGTTTCGTTTTTAAAAGTGATACTATAATCATTAATTGTCTTAATTGCTTTGAAATAATTCTTATCTCCCTAATCTATAATAGATACAATTTTACACTTGCGTTCAATTTCGTCTATAATTTTAATTAAAGTAAAACTCTTCTATAGCGCCGATTTTGGGGCTGACGGTGGGTGGGAACTGACTAATGAAGCTCGCTCCGCTTTTGTTTGTACAGGCCTGAATGCTCGCCCGAGTGACAACCGTAGACCCCGTGCACCCCGCGCAGTCCTGATACACCTACCCCCAGCGCGGCGTCAATTCTCGGCAGGGATATTGTAGGGTTTCACTGTACAGTCTAACCTCGTTTAGTTTAACTCCTTCGAAACGTAAACACCTCGTGTATTGCAACTCGAGAGGGGTCCCCACCACTCCACGTATACGGAAGGTGGTTTCACAAAACATTTCCGCTTCCGCGCTGTCATTGGCTATACGGAACATCTGACCATCAGTGGTGGAAGTTAGGGAAGTAGCGATAGACAAATATCTTGGATTGCAATACACGAGGTTTGCAATCCGCGAGGTTTCACTGTACTTGATTGAAAACGAATTTTTTATCAATCATTCTTTCATTTAGTAGTGTAACGTATTATATTATTGAGCCCCTTCCTTTAAATAGAAAGTAATACATAAAAATACTATCCGACTATTAGAGCACATGCTGCCTGACCACTAAAAATCTTGTCCGACTACCGGTGTTTTCTTCACTTTTTCAAGAAAATGTTTTTTCCTCATAAAATGGAATTTGACTAAACCCATTAAGCCCTGACGGGACGCATTTTTCCATTTTTGTAGCCTTCTTAAGTTCAATGAAAACTGTCAGAAAAAAGTTTTTAATAGATCAATATCTACGTAGAATTTCACGATCTTTCCGAATCTGCCATTTTTTTCTAAATCGATGCTTTCGGATCGAAATCAAAGACGAATGTGTTTTTGCACATTAAAATCAATTTCTCAAAAATTCACGTGAAAATTTGTAGAAGGGGGTTTTGGAGGTCGCAGATTACGATTCGCAGATCAAATTTGTCAAATTCAAAATGGCGGATGCAAAGTGGCGACCAAAAAATTTAATTACGCGTATTGGTATGATAATGTATACTAAGGGGTTTTGGAGGTCGCTGATTACGAATCCGAGATCAAATTTAACATATTCAAAATGGCGGATACAAAATGGTGGCCAAAAAAATATAATTACGCGTATTGTTATGATAATATATACTAAGATGTATTTTGGGTTGCTGAGGACGAAGCTAACGTCAGATTTGAAAAAATCAAAATCGCTGATCCAAAATGACGGTTGAAAAAATTTAATTTCATGTATGTGAATGATACATGTACTTTGGGGTCGCTTGGATCGCTGATTACGAATCCGATGTCAGATTCGACAAATTTTTAATATGAAGAATGGAAAAATGCGTCCCGTTAGGGCTTAATGGGTTTAAAACAGATCGAAAATTAACTTTATGAATAAACATAGAGTCTGAAAATCTAAATCTTCGTTAAAAACAAGTTAAAGATAAGTACCTACAACGATTTAAATATGAAATCTAGCCTTAAAATAGACACTGTACATTTTTCAAATTTTTCTGAGCAACAGCTTCTGAGATACAAGTGAGCAAATAGGTTAATTTGCATAAAAACTCATGTGTTTGTGACGCAGTTTGTGACCAGGTTTCTATAAAAATAACCAGGATTTTCGTAAACTGGGGACTTTTTTCAACTTCCAAACCCAGGTATCTGGGAGTTAATGCATACAGCTATTAGTGGCGACTCTATAGTGGTAATATCCTTTCATTAAATATAGTACGAATCAAAACAAAAAAATAACTCGTCTGGTATTCGCCTTGTACGCTTAATATAAAAGCTTTCATTATTAAAAAACAATCTTACATACTTACTTATTAAAGGACAATCTCACATACTTACAGAGGATTACGCTGGATTTGACGAAAATGAACCTACTTCTAAAAGTGGAGGAAAGGCTGAAGTGATTCGTCGGATCAAAGAACAAAGAGGGTTCAAAACGGTTATTCACGTTGGCGATGGAGCAACAGATGTAGAAGCATGTCCACCAGCCGATGCTTTTATTGGTAAAAAATTGGTCTAATTTTTTTTCTTACTTAATTCTTAACCTTAAAAGTCACATGAAATTGTGTATTTTATATTACAGGATTCGGAGGTAATGTAGTGAGGGAATCCGTGAAATCCAATGCATTGTGGTTCGTCATGAACTTTAATGATCTTATAGAGGCTTTAGAAGATACAGATGATGTATGAAGATATTTTTTAATCCATAAGGAATTTGTTAACGTCATACGCTTAAAAGTCAGTCAGAAACAAGCGCGGATCCAAATCCAAATTCAAATTTCTTAGATACGATATTCCTGGAGTGTAACAAGTTACAGTAGCTTGGCCTTATTTTATAGATAAATTTAGAAAAATCAATAATTTAGAAAGAAAATTCTAAAAATTCTAGTGTGCGCGGAAACAATGTTTTAAAAAATATTAAAATTATAATGAGGCCACTGGAGACAATAGAGCTTCATAATTATGTCGCGGAACGATGACGCTTTTGTTTGTATTAATCTGACGTGAAACCACTGTCTTTGAATCAATGGTAAGAGAAAAAATATTTTATTAATGCCGATATTTCTGAAAGGTAGAGATTTAAAATTTTAGACTACAATCGAAAATTATATTACGAAATAAACCTTTATGAATCGAACGATGTGTTATGATATTTGCCATATGATGTTTGTGCACTCGTTCTGCGCATTTATACCCGAGTTAAGATAGAATGGAACGGAACGATTCGCTCGACCTGCTGAGTTGAGATAGAATAGAACGGATAAAACTATAGTGTTTTGAAGAGTTAATACAAAGCACCGCGAGACCACAGAGTTGAGATAGTTCCCTGCGCGGCTTTAAAGATGAGATAAAACTATAGTGCTCCAAAGAGTTAGGATAAAGCAGCTAGGGGCCATCGATATAATTATGTTGATATAAATATGTAATAATGTTGGTAATTTAAACGAAAAGGTTTTTTACAGGGGAATATTTTTAGTCAATTTTACTACTTATTTAAATGCATGGCCTAATAAATTCCACTATTTAATTCATTTAAATAATGTTTTGCATGTTTACAGTAATTCTGCGCAATCTTTGAAAATGTTGACAACATTTTAAAAGTACAGTAGATCATATAGACAATTCAAATTTAATGGATTTGAAATTGTACTTTAATTTCATAGTCTACAAAACAATAATATAATATGTTGAACCGAATAACTTTACCATATATTAAGTCAATATTGTGCTGGAAGTCATGTTTATCTCTTTCAGACTTAAATGTTCGGTACTAACGGTACTAACTGCTGTATTTGAGTCTCGAAAAAAACGTCCTCTGAAGAAAAATCAAGCGATTTCAATAAAAAATAATAATTTTTTACATGCATGAAGCATCGGCTATGTTCATACTGTTATTTTTTCATACGGAAATTAGTTCGGGCTAGCGCTGAAATCGATACAGTTTAATTTTCACATTTAGATTTTAAAATACTGCGTTATGTTATGTCACTGATATTGTAAGTAACAAAATTATATGATAAATAAATCATAAAATTATATTATGTATTACATGCCAAAGAACTACTTATTATACCTGAAATAAATGTTTTTTTTTCAATTTTAAGAAATAGTAAATACCTAGTTTGGAAGTCTAACAGCATGCAGGCTTTTCTTCATTCTTAAAGTTGGGATATAAACTTGAAACTTGGCGGATCCCATCAAGTGTTGACGTTTTGGCGCCCCTGAATCAGAAAAAATAGGTTTTACGTCGGTGTCTGTTGTCGTTGTCGTAGTCGTCGTATGTGAACACGATAACCTTCAACAGAACTATCAGATAGGATTGCGCTTGGCACATTTTATAAGTGCCAGTCATTTTGGATGAAAATTCAAAAAGTTAGAGCATTTTCAAAATTTTTGAGACCATCTTTTTAAGATTGAAATTTTGTATGTACGGCTGTTTATAGCACTCAGTAAGTTAAAAAATTTATCCCTATGACTTTTTTCGATAAAAAGAAAATTATCAGAGTTATAGCATTTTCAACATGAAAAAAACGTAAATGAAAAATCTAAGCCAAACAAGGCACGATGTAAAGAAAGTCAAAAGAATAAAAACATTTCATTTTGAAAGCCCGACAGAATATCATAACTTTTTGAATTTTCTTAAAAAAGCGAAAATTTACATTTTGATATGTAGGAAATAACCTTTCCCAAATACATCTATATATGAATCTGTTTTTCGCCACTCCCAGCTTCCCTAGCGGAAGAAACGAAAAGGGTTCGGAAAGAGGTTCCGTTCCTTTCCGATTTTTATGGGAACTTTGCTTCCGTTTTCTTTCCGAACGCCTCTCTTTCCGAAGGCTTCCGATTTCTTTCCGAATAATGTGAAATGTCAAATATAAATTATTTATGTATTAATTATATATGTATATATATTCCTCTAGAATCAAACCGAAGGGCCTATGACAAAGCCACCGAACGCGTCCTCGGGTTGCGGATAGAGGGTCCCTGTACCAAGGGTTTCTGCTGAATATGGTTACAAAAATAAATAGGCAGTCGCGGACATTTGTCCAGGGGTGGTCCCGAAGGAATTAACCCCCAAGCGGAGGTGTGAAAACCGTGCCGAAAGCTGAATGGCACCTGGGTGAGGTGTCTAGAACGGTGACTCTGGGATACCGGGCGATCTCTCAGAGTACGCAGACTTATCCTTACATGCGGGGCTCTACAAGGATGGAAGAACGCCTTTCCCTAGCTTCTCGTGGGAACAACAATGACAACACCAAACATAGTTGTAGTACGTGCGGTTCAAAACAACAGAACGCGCAGGGCTCCCGACTATGGGTCGGCCAACAATGCCGACCAATCTAGAGCTGGGGGAGCCAATGAAAATGGATTCAATGCGATGTATCGGCGGGATCACGCGACCTTTGGGTGGACGGAGCAACTGAATCACGACTTGCTAGAGTGCTACGATGCGAGTGTGGCCCGTGAACGGGGTTACATGGCACGGCTGCATGCTCTGTGGTGCGAGAAACACCCGGAGCTATCGCACTTTTCGCAGCAACGTCTGCGAAACCATGCTGAACTACTCCGTAAAAGGGGCTATGTAAGCGGAACGCCTACTCTATCACAGCTAGAACAAGCCGGCAACAAAGAAAGAGAGGCGACATTAAGACCAACCGCGGGCAGGCATCCAATAGTTGAAGAGCGATGCTTTACGACCCGGAGAAACGTCAACACCAAGGTTTCTCTCAATCCTAAAGATCTGGCTGAAATGGATGACGAGCTTCGTGGACATTTTTCCGGTGAATCCGACCTCTGGGCTATCAATTATTGTGTGTATAATGCAGCGAGAGCCTTGGCCGATGCGAACCGTAAAACAAAACCAACGGCTGATCATGAAACCAAAAGACGAATGCATCAACTTGCCATAAAGATAGGCTGGGCAAGACGGTACGCGTCCCGCATTCAATGTGTGTATGACTATATCACATCTGGCAGGAATTTTACCGCCAAGTACTTGGCCGAGGAAGTGAAAAAAGTATTAAGAGGAATGAAGAACTATTCCGCACCGGGCCCAGATTGTATCGAAACCTTCTGCTGGAAAAAGTTTTCTTCAACTCATTAGCATTTGGCCCGTATTTTCACCTCATATTTGAAGTCGGAAGAGCCGATTCCAGAGTGGTTGGTGGAAGGGCGCACAATACTCCTACCGAAAATAGGCAACTTAGCCGGCCCGAAGAACTACAGGCCAATAGCTTGTATGAACACGCTTTATAAGATATTCACAGCTATCCTAAATGATAGGATTGTTCGGGCAATTGAACCTGTGTGGCAAGAAATGTATGAACAACGAGGCTCAAAGAAAGGCGTAGCCGGATGTCGGGAGAACCTGCTCATCGATAGATGTGTTTGCAAAGATGCAGCATTCTACCAGCGTGACCTATCGATGGCCTGGATTGATTATCGGAAAGCTTTCGATTCGACATCCCATAGACTTATCGTCTGTCTTTTGGAAATCTTAAAGGTTCATCCGCAAATAGTTGCGTGCATAGAGAGATTGATGCCGCTTTGAAAAACCAGATTTACTATCTCATCTGGAAAAAATCGTGTGACAACTAACAAAGTCACGTTTCAGAGAGGTGTCTTTCAGGGCGACACCATGAGCCCACTCCTCTTTTGCCTTACATTATTGCCACTATCTCTAGCACTGCGCCATTCCGACGGGTACTTGTGCGGCAAACCTGCAGATCGAAAGTACAAGGTCACTCATGTATTTTACATGGACGATCTTAAGATCTATGCTAAAACAGAGAGCAACTGCATCTAGCTCTGGGGATTGTCGAACGATATACTAAGGAAATTGGAATGGAATGTGGGTTAGACAAATGCGCCAAGGTTTATTTGAGGCTAGGAAAACTTAATGGCATCTCTGAAGATCCTGAGCTCGTTGATAGAAGCGCCATACGACACCTTTGCGCTGGAGAGACTTATACATACCTGGGCGTGCCACAGAGCCGCATTCAGGATGTGACGTCTATAAAGGATACTCTCCGAAGCAGAAACAAACGTCTCATCCGACAGATTTGGTCTTCCGAACTGTCGGCGAGGAACAAAGTATCTGAAACGAACATGCTTGCCGTCCCGGTACTACTCTATTCATTGGGAGTAGTTCCATTGACGAAGAACGAGCTCAGATCTCTTGATATCGGGACAAGAAAGGTTATGCACATAAACAAAAGCATGCATCTTAAGGCTTCCGTTCCGCGACTGTACATTTCATGCCGTCAAGGGGGTCGCGGAATATTGAGTCTTGAATGTCTTCACAACAGGATTATTCTGGGTACAGCACATAGAGTTGCAAATGGAAGAGACCCTCTTCTTAAAATGGTCAGGAATCATGAAGAAGTGGGCAAAGGAGCATTTTTGTACAAAGCAGCGGAGGAGGCTGCTGAAACACTCGGACTTGACTTCAGTATTAGGCGTGAGCAAAATGCATCAAATCTAATCTATCTCGAGTACTCACTCCTGAAAGCCCGGATTAAGAAAGTACAAGAGAAAAACTTTCGTCAACAGCTCCTCGATAAGAGGATGCACGGTATCTTCCACAGAAATATGAAGGATCAGTCAATGTCTTGTGAGCTAACGTTTGCTTTCCCTAAATCGCCCGGATTGAAGTCTTGTACAGAGGGTTTCATTTTTACATGCCAAGACGGTGTCATTTCCACCTTAACTTACCGTCGCCACATTTTGAGCCAAGACATTCCCGATGATAGCTGCAGGGCGTGCCATGCAAACCCCGAGCATTTAGCTCACATACTATCTAGTTGTCCAACTCACGCGGGAACGACCTACATTCAAAGACACAATGCGGCACTAAGAGTGCTTTATTACCATCTCTGTCACTCCTACGGCATTCACCTTAATATCGCTCCACTGAATGCTCCTAGGGAAATCAAGTCAATTGTCGAGAATGGGAACTGCCGCATATACTGGAACTTTATATTCTCGACAATTGTTTCTGTTGCTCACTCGAGCCTGACATGGTTCTTCTTGATTTCGAGAAGCGAACCATGTTCGTTATCGAATTTTCGGCACCAGCTGACAAAAACAACATAGCCTAGGAGAATGAAAAGAAAGAGAGGTATCGAGACCGTATAAGGGAGTTGCAACGATTGTCCCCGGAATATTCTGTTAAACTGATCGTCCTTATCATCGGCGCTCTTGGAGGTGCCAAGCTTTCACTTGCTAATGGCCTAAGAAGCATCCCTGCGTGTCAACAATATGCTAGAACACTTGCGGGAAAAATGCAGAAGGCGGTTGTCCTTGGGTCACTCCTTGTTTTTAGGGTGCACGAGGCTTTTGCTGGATCGTCGTATTGATTCCTTTACAGACTGTAACCACCTATCTCACGGTTGTGAGATGTGGTTGTGGCTGAAATTTTACCGCGATTTTGCTGGAAGCGGGTGCAATTTTTTAGATTAGCACCCGCTCCCGGCGAAATCCTGCGGTTGTCCTTATGACAAATTTTTAATTATATATATATATTTAAAAATAATTTTTTCACAGTATTCGCATTATCCTGTATTCGCAAAAACAAATATTTTTGTTAAAAATTCCCCAATACGTTTTTTCTGTGTGATGTTTGTTTCAAATATTTATAAAATTTAGTGGCTAAATATGACAATTCCTTTAATTATTACTATGTACTACATTAAACGTATACTAACGAGAAAAAAAAAATTTTTTCTTCAAAATTGTCAACGATCTTTACAACATTTATTTATATAAAGTCAGCAAATTAATCGGCTGATTAGGTCTCGTTGCTTAAAATATCATTGCAAAGGTAATTAAAAGAATGAAAATGTAAAATGATTTTTTTGGCTAAAATTACTGCTATATTCTAGGAAATTTTATTCTATTTACAACAGTCGACATTTTGACATGAAAATATTTTTTGCAATTCATTTTGAATTCGCCCTCAACTATTATTAATGTATCCTAAATTCTTTTGAATTCTTCTAATTTCAATTAATTCTATTCATTCCGTAGATTGTTTTAAAGCTTTTGTTTCATTCATCTTCAAGTTTTTAAAACTCACCCACAATTCTGAGACTATTGATCAAATTTATTTGAATAAGTTTGCTTTGAGAATAATAAATTAAAAAGTTTTAACTAATTGAAAATTCTAAAATTTATAAGGTTTGTTTTAATATTATATTTATTTTTGAACATATTATCTGAAAACTATGCAGCTTCAACGTTTACAAGTTTTTTTTAAATGGTTGCGCATGAAATTCCTCATTTCAGAAAGTCCACTTTTAATACTTTGAATTATAAATTGTTTAATTTTCATCTTTTGTATTTGAAAATGTAATTGAGAAAGAAGCTTTTTTGGAACTCAGAAAAAACTGGTAAATTTTGTAATGCTCAAACTAAAAAAAACGGCCTGTCTTATAAAAAAAAATTGTTTAAAGAAATTTTGTACCTACGTTTTGGAATATACGTCTTAATAAACATTTTAATTTGTCTTTTGTCGGTTTTCCAAACATTCAAGTCCAATCTAATATATTAATTTTTTCAAAAGTTATCGTGCTTAGAGACAGATATAAATACAGACAGATATACATACAGACAGATTTGTAAAAACCTGTGTTTCGGATTCAGGGGATCTCAAAAAGCAGACAAATGACAAAAATTGGGGTTAAAGTCAAATTTTACATAAATCTAATACCTTGTCTGATGAGAATGTGAAAGTGAATTAATTAGTTATGAATAATTTTTTGATAGTTCTGTTTTTTGGTTAAAAAAATAGCATTAAAACATTTTAAAAAATTAATTTTTTTAAACCTCACACACGAAACGAAAAAGAAATTAAAAGACAAAAGTTGTGATGAGAATGTGCACACGCAGCGGGCAGATTATTTTTTTTGCCTTTAATGTTCTGATAGTTCTGGTTTTTTGTTTTAATCGTGAAAAATAGCATTTTTTTAAAATTTTTGTTTGTTTGAAAAACACATTTATATAATTGAGAAACTTGGAAATACTGTAAAATAGTTGAATGAAATAATGTAATTTTTTATTTCCATTATTTTTTATGCTGTAAAAATTTCAATTTTAAATGTTTTAAGAAAATTCAAAAGGTTGTTATAATAATATTTAGGGAATTCAATAAGAAAAATTTTTCTTGTCTTAATTTTTTTTCACATCGTTCGTTATTTGGCTTAAAATGGTCATTTTTGTGTGTTTTGGAATTTTGTAAATGCTATAACTCTGATAATTTTTGGTATGATGAAAAAAGTCATCAGGATAAATTGTTCGACCTTTTGAATACTATAAATAAAAAAATGGCTGGCTAACCTATTTTTCGGATTCAGGCGGTCTTCAAACGTGGACATTTGACAAAAACGGGGGGGGGGGG
>NC_046666.1:96111754-96142176 GCF_010883055.1 Belonocnema kinseyi
AACGCAACTGTCGGACATTAAGTCATTTTATTTTCGGATTAAATGCCAAATACCAAATTTTGAAGTACTTTTAATTTCGACTCCTGGATCTTTTGATTTTTTTTAGTTCATTTCTGTACTAAAAATTTCATTCAATACCAAAATTAGATTTTGTTAAATTCGATGTATTCCCAGTTTCGATTCCTGGGTCTTGGCGATCATTTTTCTAGTACATTTTTGTCACTATAAAAGTTTGTATTTACTCCCAAAAATTCTTCTCGTGCTTACAAAAGGTGCTAACAATATTTTTGGAAAACAGGAATCATTATCTATTAGACACGATTCTGAAATTCCTGCAATCCAGGTAACGCGTTTTTTATTGCATTTCTCCTTCTACAACCGTCTCTACAGTTTCGGTTTACTACTCTACGTTCAACAGATGGCAATACTAAATACTGTAAGAGTTCAATTACTAGCTTTTTTACGAGGACTCGGTATGAACCTTTTGTATAGCCATAGATATAGACTGCGGCTTATCCATATATGCGGCTGACAGTAAATGCCCATTTTGTGAATAGTCCAGTCATCTGGCCTATAAGCTGAGGTGAATCCTTTAATGTTTGAGGCAGTAATTTATCTTTTTCTCAAGTTATTCATTTCGGAGTGTAGAGGCGTATGCCGTATAGCAAGGGGCCAAGTTTTGTGACAGGGATTTGGCCTCGGAACACGGAAATTTGTTTTAAAGAAGGTGGAAGATACCATACATCAGTACATTAGATAAAATTGTGCGTTTCTAAGTAAATTAAATTTAAATTAAATTTGTGCAGATATGACCAAAAATATCACGTCTTTTTTCGTTTCTCTGTATCTTGTATCCTCATTGTTATATCTGAACCTGATCAACGGATAAATGACAATCGGAAATAAGTCGGAAGTAGGTAAATGTCAAGCGTTTAGTTTTGTTAGAAATATATCGTTTCAATAATATCCGAGAAGGAAATTCCTAGAGGAAGAATGCAAAAGAACTAGATTCTGCGCAAGAAAAAAGAAAATATTCCTACCCCTGATAGGGGGCCGTTCACGTATTACGTAACGCGACGGGGGGGGGGCGATTTGTTACGAAGTGTTATATGAGGAAGGGGGGCATCAACTGCGTTACGTAACGTCGGTTTTATGAGTTTATGTGATAATCGATTTAAATTTTAGAGCAGCATTCATTAGGTTTATGTTGGCAATGAATTGTGTTGATATTGGCAGCGCTGTTTATGTGGTGCATTGTGTGTGTGTGTGTGTGTGTGAGAGAGAGAGAGAGAGTGAGAGAAAAACGACTACGGTTAATAAATAAATAAATAAATATTTTATAAACTAATCATTCTGAGTTTGAAATTATTAATGTAGAAAACATCAGACAGTAATATTTGAATATTCTATAAGTGAGATTAGGATGCACATTGTTTGAAACGCTGTAAAATAGCAGAATCAAGATTTGTTACGCTACGTTACAACGGGGGGGGGGGGGGGGGGGGGGGGGGGGGGGGGGGGGGGGTCCAAAAATTATTGGAAATTGCGTTACGTAATATGTGAACGGCCTCTAGGTCATGATTTAAATCCCTACAGAATGGCTGAATGGGTTACTTTTATTGTATTATTAAAATAATTGGATTATCTTCACTTCTTTTCCTTATGTTTTATACTTTCGTCGAGACAATAGAGTCTAGAGTCACAACGATCTACACTGCAGAGAGTATAGAGTGTGAACTGGGGTGGCTCAAAAACGCTTTTTTTTAGAGGGCAACGATCCCCCTAATTTCATTCCGAATCCGCAAAAAGAAATTACCTATTTTTTATTTTTTTATTTTTCGATTTTAACAGGTCCCGGTTTTGAGATGAAGTTTCCCATGTAAAATGCATGGGGAAAAATCATTTTTTTTTAAATTTTTTGAATAGTTTGTAAGGGTTTGAGAAAATGTGTTAAAATTATTACTATTGGTCTAGTGGCATATTTACTATCATTGGTTAATTAATTATTAATTATTTAAACAAATGAAATTTGTTTAAATATTTTTTTCGAAAATTTGGCCCCCCCCCCCCCCCCTTAAAATTATTATTGTTACTCTTGTGGAATATTTCATAACACAGGTTCATTAATTTGTAATTGTTTAAACACATGCAATTTTTATTTGAATAATTTTTTTTGAATATTCGTTTTTCCCTCAAAATTATCACTATTGGTCTAGTGGAATATTCATTAACATTAGTTCATTCATTAGCAATTATTTAAACAAATGAAATTTGTTTGAATAATTTCGTTTAGAATTTTTTCAAATGACAATTAGTACTGTGGGTCTAGTGGAATATTTATCAGTTATAATTAATTAATAATTTTTATTACAAAAGATTCTTAATAACAGTTGATCAAACAATGTTGATAAATATTCGACTTAAGAAATATTAGCAATTTTTATTTTAAAAATATTCAAACAAATTACATTTGCTTAAAGAATTGAAAATTAATGAACTCATGTTAATAAATATTCCTCTAGACCAAAAGTAATAATTTTTAAGGAAAAAAAGAATTTTCCGAAAAAATTGTTTCAAAAAATTCCATTTGTTTAAATCATAAACAATTAATCAACGAATGTTAACCAATATTCCACTAGACTAATAGTAATAATTTTTATAGAGGAAAACGAATTTTCGAGAAAAAAATTGTTTAAACAAATTCCATTTGTTTAAATAATTGAAAATTACTTAACCACTGATAATAAATATTCCACTACACCAATGTTAATAATTTTAACTTACGAAACACGAGAATACATTGTTCAAAAGGTCGATTTCTGTAAGAATTGACATTTTTTGTTTTAAGGGTCGTTTTCAGGTACTCGTGACGGTATGTTAGGGGTGTTAAACCCATATGTCTGATAGATGAAATTCTTTGTTGCATAATTCTGTACAGCTCCCCATAATTTCACGTCACATTTTTTCAAACCCTACAAAATTATGTTAAAAACTCAAAAAAGTGACCCTACAAAATTATGTTAAAAACTCAAAAAAGTGATTTTTCCCATGCATGTTACATGGGAAATTTCAAGTAAAAACCGGCACCTGTTAAAATCAAAAAATCAAAAATTAGAGAATTTCTTTTTCCGGATTTGGAATCAAGGGGGGGGGGAATTGCCCTCAAGCAACGTTTTTTTTAGTGTTGATTGTTTCTGATAGATAAAATACAACTTAACGCTGAGAATTGAATTTTTTCGAAATTCATTTTTGTTTTTAGCTATTTTCTGTTAGAGTTGAAAAGTCGCGGTTTTCTTTAAACATTTTCACATTCTGTCCAATTTTCAGTTAGAGCGAGGTAATATTTAATAATTCTTAACTAACATAATTGTTTAACAAATTTATTGTCATTGTTAATAATATTATCTTTGAATAATGCTAGACATTACGGTTATTCTAAAATTTGCAACTTTTAGTCCACTCTCACTTGGAGTGAGTTATTATTCATTTGAGTTGAGAAAAATAATTGTTTTATCAAATTACTATTGCTCATAGCTATCTTCTTCTATATTAATACTAGATAAATGCGTTTCACCAAAGATTTTTAACTTCTTGTCATTTTTTAATTACAATAAAGTAATTATTATTTCAGGTTAACAAAAATAATTTTTTAAACATTTATTATTATTGTAAATAATACTCTCTTTGTTTTCTACTTTGTGAGGTAAAAATTAATGCAATTTATGAAAAATAGTTGTTTGAACAATTTATTATTGTTGGTAACTATATTCTCTGAGAGCGACCACCCCCTCCAATTAGATCACTTACCGTAAAATGGGGTGTAGGGACACAAAATATCTTTACAATTTCCTGATGCCCCCCCCCTCCCCCAGGACACTTCTCTGCATTCGCGCCTGCACACAAGAGACAAAAACCAAGAATATGGAATGATTACGAGCAGGTCTCTGAATAACTTGTAAAAATTTTGTTTTAAATTACAAGAAGCTTATTGGAAAGTGAGAAAGAAAAATTTATAATGGCAAATATTTTAATATCAACCTCCCCCACCTTCCTTACACGAAGAGTGCACGTCTCGTCGATAATAAATATTCGTATTCTATGGTTAATTGTGAAAATAAACGTTGAGTTTCAACTCCTTTCAGCAAATATTGAGGATTCTGAATAAAATGTACAAATATGTCTTTGTTTCTTATGAGAAACATCTGTTAAACTTCATGGGTCTTGGCGCCACCTCTCAACAGCAGTTGGTTTTGTAATATAAAAAATCTGCCCCCTTCGCGGGCACATGCTCATCACGCGCTGCGCGCGTGGCTCGCAAGTTTGAGCGCACCGAGGGCGCGCGACGGTTGTATCTCGCGCTTCGCGCTCGGATACTTATTCTTTGCATTTGGAATGCTTCAATAAAACTTTATCAAAAATATCTCTTTTAGATGGCAGTATTTATATGCGTCTTCATATTCTGAATTGTCTACTTTATTAATTTTAGACAAAGATTAAGTTTCTCAAAGCTCTGTAGGCTTTGAGGTATATATTCTCACCATGACACTCGCGCTGCGCGCTCAATTTCCGACAGACATTTGTAAACAGGTTTTGTTGAATCTTTGTTTTTTTCGTAATTTTCGTCGTTTTTCCACACATTTTTATTTTATTTTTTTATTTTCAATGTTATTTTTCACAAATAAAACAAAAAGTACGCATCCTATCAAGAAGTGATTCTTAACGAAATTGTAGATCATTTTTGGGATAACAATTTTTGCTGATTGATCTTTTTTCGTATCTTACATAGTTTGTCCACAAAATGGAATTTTTGATTTTTCATTATTTTTGTACAATCAAAAATTTTATTTTTGATTTTTCACGAAAATACAAAATTTATTATGATAATATTGTAGGGGTTTCAAAATTAAATGTTTTTCTTTTCTTATCTTTTTTTCATATCGTGCGTTTTTTGGCTTAAAATTTTGATTTTCGTTTGATTGAAAAAATTTTGAAAACGCTATAACTCTGAGAATTTTTTTTATCGAAAAAAGTCATTAGGATAAATTGTTTCTTCTTTTTAATACAATAAATATTCGTACATAGAATTTTCAAATTCAGAAAAAAGTGGTCTCAAAAATTTTTTAAATGCGCTCACTTTTTGAATTGTTATCAAAAATGGCTGGTTAACGAACACGTCCTTTCTTTTGGGAACTTAAAAAGTGTGCCAAAGATGGATTTGATCCGGACATTTTTTCGAGAGTTATCGCGTTTACGGACGGACAGACAGGTAGACAGACGCCATTGTAAAAAAACTGATTTTCAGATTCAGGAGGTCTCGAAACGTGAAGATCCGTTGAAAAACCGTGATGTCAAATTTCGGACAATTCTAATAAATTCTCAATCATAAATGATGAGAATTTAAAAATAAATTTACCTGTGTCTGGATTAAGACAAATTTCCTGGCATTATTCATAAAAATTGGAAAAATGTGCTTTAAACTGTACCTTGTGAACTACCTTTCTTCCATTTCGAGGAAAAGGACGGTCCAGGTTTTTCATACCTTCGTAGAAGGAGAAGGGTTTGCACATTGGCCCCAGGGTTTATCTGAGGCGGCAGCAGAAGCACTTTTATTTCTGCTTTCTCTTGTATAGAAATTAGAACCGCTTCTGCATTTCGGCCTTATCTGCAGTATTACATAGTACGTAATATTTCTCCTTTCCAACAATAGGAAAGGCAAGCTTCCCGATGCATCAGTTTTATTATTTGGAAATTGCTTATTTCTTTAAAAGTTTTAATTATTTTTGTTTAAATAATTCTTTTTCTAAAAAATTCAAGTTTTTCCTAATAGAATCGAAATGAAGGTTGTCAACAAAAAGCTGGTTTTTTTCATGTTAAACCAGTCGGAAACTTCTTCGTCTTTGTGCAACCCCTAATTATTAACCGATTTGTCTCATGCTTTCAGAAAATGTTTTGGGAATTCTAACAAAAGTGTGGGGGGGGGGGGGGGGGGGGTAACAACTGAAAAATTCTATATCAAAAATTCTACCAAGTATAGTCCTTTTAAGGCCTAAAAAGAAGACGAGCTCGTTACCCAGACATTTTTGATTAGCAGTTCTGTTTTTATCCTTAGAAAATTATTTGTAAGAATAACAAAATTGCATACATGTACCAACACACTCTACGTATTTTGCATTTTGAAAAAAATCAATATTCGCGAAGTTATCTCAAGTTGAATTTTGAAAGTTGTAAAAAAAATACAACTTTGTATGAAAACCTGCATAACTTTTGATTTAATTGAGATATTCAAGTTGTCTTCCGAGAATCTGGTAGAGTTTCTGGTCCCCTTTCGAAATAAAGTAGAAAACATTAAAAATTAAGAAAACCTGTTTTATTCTTCTACATATTTTTGAGAAGTTTCTACTAACAGCTGAAAGGCATCTTAGCAGCATCATGTGGGCTTAACACTGTTTCTGACATCGGAAGAATTTTCGTTCCTAAAACTGTAATTTTTTAATTTTACTCGTAAACTATGAAAAATATCGCAAAAGAACAAGAGACACTTTAATAGAATTTTTGGCATGTGTAAACTTTTATCTTAACATTTTTTCGTATCTGTAATTGTTTCCAAGAAAGAGTAGAAAATTCGATTGTAAGAAAAAAGAATTCTCCTGACTACGAAAGTTGTTTAGCGTCAATTAAACTTGCAACATATCTTCAGTATCAAAGTAAAAGTATAAAAAAAATTGGCGTCGTCTTTTTTGTTTTAAAATTGTTAAAAATTTGACTGTTTGGCTGAAAATCAAGTTTTTTTTGTACAAATTAAACATTTGTGTATGAAAATTTATCTTTAAGGATAAAAATTCTTGTATTTTGTTTAAAATTGAACTATTTTGGTAGAAAGTCCAACTATTTGGTTGAAAAATCTTTGCTTGAGTCACATGTCTATTACTGGATTGGAATTTTATTCAAAACATATATTGTTGTTTACTTGTCCAAATATGTTGTGTTTTTTAAAATTTTTTTACTCTTATGTATTTTGATTTTGAAATTATAAAGTTCAGAAAGTGAAAAAGTGTTTAACTTTTATAAATTATAGAGTTCAAACATTAAGACTCAATTCCAAACATAGAAATCCATGTTAGCATTTTCAATGTTCTAAATTAAAGAATCAATAAATGAACTTTAAAATTTTCAAGATTTTATTATTTTCAAACATTTTAAGCTTGAAACATTGAGAATTTAAAAATTTAATGTTTTCAAACTTAACACTTCATAATTTAGAAGTAATATTATTTTTATTTCAAATAGTTAAAAAATCCTTAAAAGACTTAAACATTTTATTTCCAAATTTAGAGAAATCTAGAAGATGTTTAATTTTTTCCAATTTATAATTATTTCCGAAGATTTTTCAGAACTTTCAGATATTTTAATGAGTAATAAATGATAAATGATGAATGTTTTTTACCAAAAATTTTTAACTTCTAAAGCTTTTTATTTCTTTTTGTTGATGCCTTCAAGTCTGCATTATGAAATTCTTTAAATTAAAAATATCAGCTTAAAAATAAAAATATTAAATGGAAAATTTTTAAATTAAAAGATTTTCGAATTAAGCATTGCAAAGTGAATGGTGTCATAATTGAAAAAGATAACAATTCAACTCATTATTTTAAAAGCTGTTGAAATCTAACTTGGAAAACCTTTTCTTCTAAAGAATAATTTAAGCAAAATAGACTGTTTTGAGGCACTTAATTTCACTTCGTCTAAAAGCCTACACATATGTCGCTTCGAAAGATAAGCGCTTCCTCTTTTTTCCTTCCACATTCTTGTAAAGTCTGGGTGCGCATAACCTAAACACTGAGTGATTTGAAAAAAAAAACTGAAGAGAATGTCCTGCGACATTTTTGCCACTTTCTGAAAATAATTGAAGTAGACGAGTTGTGGAGTTTCTCCGCTGATGTAGCGGCGTCACTCGCTCGCCACTTTGGCCCACCTTGTCCTTTGAACTATATGCTTTCCCAAAAAAGTACTGTATTTTTAATTTAAATACAATTTCTATTCAAACAAACCTTCTTTTTTATGAAAATAAGGGGCATAAGTAAAAATATTGGAAAGAAAAATGTTTGAAAAAAGTTGCAAAGTCGTCTGAGTCGTCCAACATTATCGACTTAGGACAAAAATTTGACTTTTAGAAGAAAAATGCGGCTAAACGATTTTTTTTCCTTTTTGTGACTTATACTTTGTCGCTTACTTTTAATATTAGTTATATTGAGACTTTTAAGCTTGGCAATAAGACTATGAAAAAATGGTATTTGATAGGACGCGTAGTTCCTTAATTTAAAAGTAAACAATAAGTATAAAAATAAACAACTTTAAATTTTGAAAAAAATTACACAGGTACAATAAAATGTTTCATAACTACTACATTTTATTAGTTATACAAACAAGAACATGGAAATACATCTGTTTTAATATCAATGCACATTATGAATGGTAATAACTATGATAGTCGCTGGGAGAATTGTACAGAACTTAGATTTACACGGTCGGCTTTAGGTTTGGTTAAATTAAACACAATGATATTGCGTCAAACGTTTCGGCACACAATGGTGGCACTCACTACATAATTTTATTAAATCTGTGACCATTACATAAGTTCTAGTAGGCGCGCAAATTCCCAATTGGAAGTGTCATTCTTTCGTTAAGATCGGATTTGTAAAATTAGTTAAATTTTAAAACAATTTTAAATCTTAATTTAAATACAGCTTTTCAGACTTGCAGAAAAACATTTCAGTCACTGAAGCGAAGCAGATGTTGTGAAAACGTATGTATATTACAGTAAAAACACAAATTGTTCAAAAACATTACAGTCACATGATTATTTAAAATGGTTTTCACAAATCATTTTATCGATGAACATTTCATGAAAGAATTTACTCTGTTGTACAAATACAAATTGTCAAAAAATCTTATTGTTCAGAAAATTTTCCTTCAAAAACCTTGCGCAAAAATACAAAACAATAACATCTTCTGTCACCAGTACTCCACGAGTGACGGTGTTTCAAAAAACTTCAGCTTTATCGAAGATGTCAATACCTGCATTTAAATAAAAGAGCATTATCCTAACTGCAATAATTCGCGAGTTACCCAGGCGGAAATAGTATATATAGTCTATATATAGTTTTTTTTTTTTTTTTGTTTGTTAAAGGAGTAAAACGGGAAATGCTCATGCACTTACCACATTTGAACTTTGGGGACTATGAGCCCAATATGTGCGCATCATGCATATATACGTAACGCATATATACGTGAGATGCACACATGGGCACATAGTCCACAAGGAACGAATGTGAGTGTGGGACTCACCAAACGGCGCCTACCCACTAAGCCAAACTCCTTTCCCGCCAACCCATGTCCTTGGAACCGCTTTCGCATTACTTCAAGGACATGGGGGTAAGGCCAATAAGCCGTGTCTCGGCTTCTAACAAATCTGCCTGCTTGATAAACACCTATTTTTCCTCTTTGCTGAAGCTAGATGCTTTCAACGTCCTCAGTAGTACGGGGGTACCGAACTTCGGGCACGTCGGCCTTCAGCATCTCGCTTGGGCAATATCCTTTATCTTGGACGACAGGGAGGCTTCCTCAGCGAAGCTGCCTCCCTGAAGGCCAAACACCTCATCGTCCCCGGAAGATGGTCTGTCCGGGGTTTTCCTTCCTTTTCGGCGCAAAGGTAGCACTGTGGCGTGTTTTCACACGCCGCAGCCCTATGACCCTCTTTGCCGCATCTCCAACACAACTTCGTTCTGTCCGGCCCCTCACAGCCGGCCGCCATGTAGCCGAAGCCCAGGCAGCGGTAGCACCACATCTTCTCCATTTTATTTTGCACTCGACAGGACACCCATCCCACCTTCAGGTGTCCCGCACGTAGTAATCTCGCCGCTGTCTCTTCTTTCAGCTCCACGAAAGCCCTCAGATTACCTCTGAAGGGTCTTTTCGTGAGGGTGACCTTCACCTCTCCAACCTCGATATTCTTGAAGTGACTTTTCACCGCCTCTTCAACCTCTTCTGCAACTGTTGTAGTGTCGAGGTCAAGGACCTCGACCTCCGCACGAGGGATGAGTTCACTCATGGTACACCCATCACTGACCGCTCCTCTAATTGCTGCCGACAATTCGGCTTTTCCTTTTTCGGTGTGGCCTAACTCCACAAGGACCTCTCCCTTTCGGGTCTCCCTAACCCACTTGATTTTCACGCCAAGGGCGTCAGGACTCACCTTCTGTTTGTGGCCTCTGAGGACCTCTGCGTAGTTTAGACCCTCGGCCGGCTTTATTAGAACCGCCTCGGGTCTACCTCGTTTCTGAACACTCTTTCTCTTCCTCTCTTTGCTGACAGAAGGTTCTGCTGCAATTTCCGTTTTCATCGGTGTCGAGGCAACTACCTCCGCAGCGCTTTGTACCCTCAGCTTCTTGCTTACCGGCTTGGAATATCCAGCCTCAGCGGGACTCAAGAAGGACTCTCTGTCTCTTTTCCCGTGTTGGGCAGCGGGAGTCTCCACGGCTTCTTCAGTCTGTGTCTCGTTGTGGCTGGTGTTCCGTCTTGTTCTTTTCTCCGTGCGGGAATCCTCCATTATTTTCTTAATTTTATCCAGGTCAGGGTTGATAAGATTGTGCTTATCTACGACGCTATTTAAATTATTGAGCCCCTTCACCGTTAAACTCTGCGCCTTCTCTACATCCAAAGTTATCCTTTTAAACATATTGCTCGTGCGATCGCAAAAGACTTTCATGCCTTTCAACACTTCATGTACCTCTTTGAAGTGATAGAATGCTTCTTGAAGATAATCACCCATTTCCTCATAACTATCTACGATATCACGCAGCACGATCTGTTCTTTAGTTAAAGGCACATCGGCCTCAAACACCTCCTCACTAACACCTCGATCTTGGTTTTGTTTACTTGTCTTCATATTTAGTCCCACGAGTAGCTAGGGAAGTAAAGGTCGACCACCACAGAGCCCCGCATGCGGAGGTAAGGTCTGTATACTCTAGGAGGCGACCTGGTATCCTAGAGGCACCGTTCGAGACACCACTCCCTGGTGCAACTCAGTCCTCGGCACGGTTGCTCACGCCTTGACTTGGGGATCTTTGTGTGTTTGGTCGGCGGGGCGTATTTTATTTGGCCCTACCCTCTGTTTCCAGCGAGCATTCCCCTATCCGCCACCTGGGGACGCGCCAAGTAGGGGTATCACCTCCCCTCCACCACATACAACAGTGGTGGTACTTGGTATACATAGTGTTAAGTATTATATATAATATTAATTTGTTTTATTCTTTTTTCGTATAAAACAAATGAATATTATATATAAAACCTCACACTATATATAAACTATATACAGGGTGTCCCAAAAGTCTCGGGACTAACCTTCAACGAGGAATCCAGTGGTGACCTGAGTTTTCACCTTTTCCATGCCCTTCATGGTTATTTCAAGGTAACCTTTGTTTTTTGAATGTTATGGCCGATTTTTGACATTGGCAATCGAAAGAGCGGAAAATTTTACGTTCAAAAGTGTAGTCAGGTCATAGGTAAAGTGTGATCTTCATGGACGTATCAAGATCATTCAAACTTTAATATGGTCTGAATATTTTTTCGCAAGCTAGCTTGTGAAAGTCATCCTCTTACCCTACTTGCTTACTTAAACGATGTACATTAAATAGTGACCATCGAATGACCTTGATCACGACCGATAATCAATATGTCAAACAAAGAAGTTTCAATTAAAAAACAAAGAGTGACTTTGCTATGGCTTTGAAGGTCAAGGTAAATACTCAGGTCACCACTGGATTCCTCGTTGAAAGTTACTTCAAGAATGACCTCAACCGTCTCCAAAAAAATTGTACAAAAGGATTTATTTGGCTGTCCCGGGACGTTTTGTACGCCGTGTATAATTTTTCCTCCTGGGTCCACACTGCCGAAGGTAATCTTTTTTTACCTACTTTTACCGTCAAATGTTAAGTGCTCCATTTTTTAGAAATAGTACTTCGTTTCAGTAATGCCCCAGAAAAAATTCTGCATAAATGAAAACCCACGCGGAAAAATTATATATAGTTTTCATATGGTGTGAAGTTTTATGTATAATATTTATTTGTTTAATACAAGAAATGTATAAACCAAATGATTATTATATACAATACGTCACACTGAAATTTTATATGCTGAAAATGGGCCTAATAGGTCGCAGTGAGGATAGGCGGCTTGGTGTTTAATCAGAACCTACTGATACATTTAAGTTGAATACCTAATGTCCTCTGTTCCTCATCTTCTTCGTTTAAAATCGATCTTTTTGGTGAAAATCCAACTATTCCGGTAGAAAGTTGCAGTATATGCTGGAAAATCGAACGATTTATTTGAAAAAATTACGTGGTAGAAAATTAACTTTTTGGTTAAAAATTCAGTGTTGAGTGGTACATTCAACTTTTGTTTGCCAAAATGATGTCTTTTTTTGAAAATGCGTCTTTCTGAGAAG
The DNA here is from genome assembly GCF_010883055.1 of Belonocnema kinseyi. Taxonomy (NCBI): domain Eukaryota; kingdom Metazoa; phylum Arthropoda; class Insecta; order Hymenoptera; family Cynipidae; genus Belonocnema; species Belonocnema kinseyi. The sequence continues at coordinate 96,124,254 of NC_046666.1, forward strand.
AAAATTAATCTTTTTTTAGAAATCATCACTGAGTTTGGGGATTCAACAATTTTGTTAAAAGTCATTTAGCTAGTCAAATATTTTTTTGTGCAAATTAATTTTTGAAATTATATGGTAACTATTATATTTTTGCTTGACAACTTATTTTTTGGTTGAAAACTTATCTCTTTTGATTATAAATTGAATTCTTCGTGAAAATTCATCTTTGTAGGTTGTAAATTCAACTTTGAGGGTGCATCTTGCCGGGTACCACATATATGGTCCCCAATATTATATAATCCTACTGGAAATCGTCTTGCACCTCGTCGTCTCCAGCATACGGTCAGTTCCGTACTTTTCATGTAAGGTGTGCAGAACACTTATGGCCTTTGTTACCACACCTATATGATATATATTTCATATAATAGTATTGAACCTAATCCAGAAAAAAAGGAAATTATATTATTGTGTTGACCAAGAGACGCTTTCGCCCCGCTGTCGGAAAAAATATTAAATCAGTAATCGACACTAATTAAAACATCTGAGCATAAATATTAGACGAGTAATCGACACTAATTTTATATTGAAAATGAAACCAAATTATATAGAAAAGTTCGCCTTTTAGACACATTTCAATGGAGTGCGAAGCATAAGATACGTGATAATATATGATACAGTGTTCGATGGTTTGACCTTTTATTTTCAAAGTTCTATGTGCAAATGTGGGGAAGTACAAAAAAAGGAGCGCGTAGCGCGACCGAACCGCATTATTGAGAGCGACGCGCGAGATTCAAAACAGATGCGAGTCCTGGACGCGCTCAAGCTTTCGGGACGATAATGGGTTTGCTAAAACCGAATGAGACTTAAATAATGAGAATTAACAGTCACCAAACTACAGTTGTCGATCGTTTGACATTTAAAGTTAAAAGGTCTATGAACAAACGTGGGAGAAGTACAATAGCCTAGCGCGTAGCTTAACGTGAAAACTTTATCGAATGCCAAGCGCGAAATCCAATAGACGAGAGGCGTGCTCAAACCACCGAGCGAGCCAGCTGCGCACATGGCGCGCGATGAGAATGTGCCTGCAGATATCTAACTTTCAGTGATCAACATAGATGTAACCTATATATGTCTCCTTTATTGCGATATGTCACTTTCTGAGTCTTTTTACATTCTCATCATTTATGATTGAGAAAGTATTAGAATTGTCGGAAATTTTTACATCACACTTTTTCAACGGATCTCCACGTTTCGAGACCCCCTGAATCCAAAAATCAGGTTTTCACGATGGCACGATATAAAAAAAAGTCAAGACAAGAAAAACATTTCTTTTTGAAAGCCCTACAAGATCATCATAACAAATTTTTGGATTTTCTTTAAAAATTAAAATTTTATTGCAGAAAAAATAATGAAAAATAAAAAATTCCATTTTGTGGACAAACTATGTAAGATACAAAAAAAGATGAATCAACCAAAAATTTTCTATCCTAAAAAAGATCTACAATTTCGTTAAGGATCACCTCTTGATAGGACGTGTAATTTTTGTTTTATTCGTGAAAAATAACATTGAAAAAATAATAATAAAAAAAATGTGTGCAAAAACGACGAAAGTTACGAGAAAAAAAAATTTAACAAAACCTGTTTACAAATATCCGTCGGAAATCCAGCGCGCAGCGCGAGTGTCACGATGAGAGTGTGTACCTCAAAGCCTACAGAGCTTTGAGAAACTTAATCTTTGACAATACTTAATTAAGTAGAAAATTCAGAACATGAAGATGCATATAAATACTGCCATCTAAAAGAGATATTTTTAATAAAGTTTTTTTCAAGCATTCGAAATGCAAAGTATAAATATCCAAGCACGAAGCGCGAGGTGACTCATTATCGAGCGCGAAGAGCGAGATTCAATCGTCGCGCGCCCTAGGCGCGCTCAAGCTTGCGAGCGAAGCGAGCCGCGCGCGTAGCACGTGATGAGAATGTGCCCACGAAGCGGGCAGATTTTTTATATGCTGAATATGAATATTCTCTTCATTTGTTGCTAACATTTGTGCTAACTTTTCGCTATGCAGATTATCGTCTAATCAATTCATTTTCTCAGTAACAGATCGTTTTCGAGAACAAGTGGTGTAGATGGAGTAACGAAAAATGTCGGTCTTGATATTTCCAAACGGCAAATCACACGTGTGCATAATAAAAAGGCTTGCTTACTTATAGAAGGGGTTTTGAAATACATACAATAATATATACTTTTGTTGCAACTTGGATGAAGAATATTTAAAATTAAAATTAAATTAATAAATTTTATTAAATTAAGATAGTGAAATTTTGGATATTTTAACAATTTTTCTTAAATGCTTAAATTTCAAAAAATTGTATCCTACACGGAGAAACCTTTTGCTGCAATATTTTCTAAAAATCAGTCTAGATTTTACTATTTTTAGTTTGCAATGGAGGGACATAGCGGAACTTTTTTAATGTTTACTACTTAGAGTAGTAACTAGTAACTGCATGCCGAACTGCAAAATTCATTAGAATACAATTTTAAAATGTTACATTTATTAAAAATGTTACTTTTAATTTTTTAATTAAAATTGTTTCAATAATTATCATTTTTTGTAGATTTAAAAAGCAACATAGAAAAGAGTCATCGGATAGACATTTTTAGTCTTAATTTCAAAATTAAAATTGTTTAATTAATGAATATTTTTTGTAAATTTACAAAGCAACATGATAAATGAAACATATTCTTTAAAAAATAGTCAATTATAAAAATTGTTTAAATAATTACAATGTTTGAAGATTAAAGAAATATTTTATATTAATTTATATGAGATCCTAAGATCAATTAAAGTCTTTTAAAATCCTTTAAAGTCTCTTCGGTATAACTTTATTTGGTATATGGCACTACTTAAAATCACTTATTATCGAGAAGTATTATAACATAACTCGCCGGCAATTGAGGTTAAAATCTTAATTACGGCAAATTATAATTTTTCGTGGTGGATGGCCTAATCGTTGAAATTTATATGAGCACTAATTTATATGAGCTCCACTCGAATTCGGCACTATCGCTAGGAATGTTTACATCCATATGTAAACAGATCCCTCGAATGTACCTTGATGCCTTAGAGCTAGCTTTAAATGAAATGCAAGTCAAAATTGTACAATTCAAACTCCAGACTCGATTTGTGTCCGTTGTATCCCTCGCTTCACAACGTAGGTATTCGTTTGAAATATGTCACCATTGAACTAAAGCCCATTTGAACTAAAACAGTTGAGTATTCTAATAATACGCTACGCTCGGGCCTCAGCGGGTAACATCCGGGACGTGCATGAGTGTTTCGTCCTACCTTTCGGATCCACCGAATAATATAAAGAATTATTCTTTGATTGGTGGATCCTTTTCTAGTCGTAAGGTTCACTGCTGACTGGCGTTGATTTGAAAATCAACTACCGCGGTTATTTAAATCCTTATAATAATCACAGGCGATGAAATTAAGAATCTTACAAGTTAAATGTCATGTTAATTAAATAACTTTATTTACTAAACTTTACACATTAATCCATGGGACACACACACAACAGTTAATATAAACTTTTTATATTATTATTATTAAATTCTATATCTAACTTCACTTAATGTTAGATATAAACTAGATGCGACGATTACACTAAGTTACGCGGAACTTCTACATTTTAGATTCTACTTTCTATATCAAATATTTAATATTTAAGATCTCGAGTGACGCGGGTTCAATGAATATCAACGATTCAGAGATAACTGCCGTTCCTCCCCGAGTCACATATATTTATAACCTTGCATTTTTGGATTACGTGCAAGGGTAGCATTAGAGTAGGGGAGTCAAGTGCAATCCCTTGACGTTGAGCCTGACGTTAGACCGCTAATGAATGCCGTAACGTATTAAGCAGACCACGGAGGCCCCGGCGTACGTAAGTTTTAATAAGGCTACATTTTCATGTATACCATTTTATCTTATTAGGTATATTAAGCAAATTATTTTATCCTAAAATTAAAGAAGAAGGGAGAGAGAATGTTGAAGACTTTATACTAACACCCTAAATAACTTTAATAAGCAATTTCATAAAACAATTATTAATTTTTTATACGAATTTAAATTAACTCGTATCCAACGATAAAGAAAGTTTCTTCTTTATCGACTGAGATTATAAAATCAACGAGTTTAATCGACGGCAATACGCAAGCCGTTACAATGAGGCATAACCTGAAAGTGTAGTATATCATTTGGAAGGAGAATATGAGCTTAACTTTGACCACACACTTGAATTTGTCATTGTTTTTTGAAAATGGGTTATTTAGTGTTTCCTGTTCTATCTTTCCTTTTGCATTTACTTGATCTTTCTTTTATCACCAGCCCCCTGCCTCTACCGTGTATGTGTATGCAGTAGTAGTTTTCTTACGATCCGGAGGGGAAATGTCGGTCAAACTAGGCCAACAGATGGCACCACAAAAAGTAGGTCTGTCTTTTTCATTGAATTGCATTAAGAAAAAGCAAAAATAATTAAAAACTTGATGCTGTTTGTAAATAAACAAAAAAAATATATGAAAAAATAAGAGTAACTATTACCAATTATTTCAAAAAAGAAAAAGTCAGGAAAATATGTAGTTTAATATGAATAAAATTTAATTTTGGGATACATTTTGAAAGCATTTCGAACTTTATTTTTTTGTGATTTATTTTGCTCATATTATTGATTTTATTACTTGTTAAAGTTAAACAAAATGATTTATTATTGAAATTATTAATGTAGCACATGATCAGAAGAATTAATGAAAAATATATTACTTATATCCAATAGAAATATGATAATAATTTGAATATGTAAGACAACAACTTAAGTTGCGAAGCAAAGAATCTTTGTTTCTTTAAAATCTTAAAAATGTCAAGTTTTGAAGGAAATATTTTTAAAAAGTAGTGGGAATTGTAATTAAAATGTTTAAGGGAATTATTTAGAAAAAAGTCAATGACGCGAATGATAAATGAGAAAAATGGTATAATATAATGTATACATTTATTTAAATTGAACCAAACATCATATACATTTATACAGTTCAATAATTTATTTGTTTCTTAATCTTGAAAGCCTTTTTCTCGCTGTATTCAGCCCCTAATCATTTTATTGAAAATTTTAAATTTAAAGGAGATTTTAAATTAAATAGTTAACTATATTATTGCAAACCTCATTACTAAAATAAACAGACTATAAGCTATTAAAATCTATAAACAAGCGTACTGTACTCATGACCCACAGTTGGGGGAAATGCACTTTTTTCATTCAGAAATGTATAGAGCCTTCAATTTTCTTGCGATTTTGAATTGAATTGAACAAATTGAATGATCTTTAATTTAAAACAGTTAAATTAAAGATCATTCAATTCTATAGATCTTGACTCTCCGAAATTTTGTCTCCTCTATTTTTTTATTAATAATTTTTCCAGTAAAGGAAGAACAAAGTCTTATTATCAGTGAAATTTCTTTTTTTTGCTGAAAGTGCTTCCATTAATGTAGGAATGACATTTAATAACCAAAATAATTTAAAAGTTTATAATAACCACTGTGAGAAACAATTTTTGTGTCAAAATATTAGAATTTGAGATTTTTCAAATTATAATTTCCTTCAATGGCAAGAACAGCTTCAGGTATTCCTTAAAATAATAAATATTTAATAATATTTGATAAAATATAACAATTTAAATTTTTCTAAACAAATTAGATAAACAAATTAAAAATGTTTGTCCTTTCGCATAGAAATTTTTTTTGCACTGGAAATTTTTTAAACTATGGGACGAATGACTTCTAGTCACAAAAATATTAGAAGAGTTAACAATAGCCACTGTTATTAGCAATTCTTGTGACAACATATTTAAACTTAAGGTTTTATCAAATTTAAATTTTCTTTGATGGCCAAGTCGGTGGGTTATTGTGAAAACATTTTGTATTGAGTGAATCTTAGCATGCAGTGTTATGATTCATTTGCAATCTATTACGATTGAAACCCCAACTTTTTTCAAGTGAAACTGCCAACATTGGGACATTTTTGATGTAAATTGTTTATAAACATGTAAGTTGTTATATTCCACTAAATATGATCAAAGATACATTGTTTAGGAATATCCGTAGCCATTGTAGCGATTAAAGAAAATGAAAATTTTCATAAAACCTTACATTTGAATATTTTGTCACGAGAATTATTTATCACAATGTTTATTGTTAACTTTTAAAATATTTTTGTGACTAGCAGTTATTCGCTCAATAGCTTAAAATATTTCCAGTGTAAAAAAAACTTTCTATGCGAAAGGACCAAAATTTTGAATTTCTTTATCTAATGTATTTACAAAAATTTAAATTGTTATATTTTATCAAATATTATTAAATATTTATTGTTTCAGGGAATACCTGAAGTCTTCCTGACGCTTGAAGGAAATAATAATTTTAAAAATCTCAAATTATAATATTTTGCCACAAAAATTGTTTATAACAATAGCTATTATAAACTTTTAAATTATTTTTGTTATTAAATGTAGTTTCTACATTAATGTGAAGCACTTTTAGCACGAAAAAATTTTACCAATAATGAGGCTATTTGTTAATTTGCTTATTAAATTTGTTTCGAACAAATAAATGGAATGATAAATAAATTATTAAATAAAATAAATGATGCCTTATTTCCAACACATATTCAACAAAATTTAAGTTGAGAACCTTTGAAAAAGGTACGCATATGTACCGAAACGTCAGGAAGTTTCAAAAGGAGTTTTTTCTATTAAATAAATATCTGAGTTTCGAAGAACATGTTTTTTTGACTCATATTTATTTTTCGATTTACGATTGGACCGTAAGACATACATAATTTGAAATCTACGATTTGAAATCAATAAATATCAACGGTCGAAGAAAGGATTGATTTTTTTCATCAAATCATTTTACAATTAACAAGTCAACAACGTTTTGGACAACATGGGTTATTTATCTTACATCCTTGAAAGGTATGGCGCCGTCACAAGACAACAAATTGGAGATTGGTTACACACCAATAGAAAATTAGTTATTCTTAAGGAACAGCGTACTTTTTTAATAAGATGTAGAAATAATGCCTTATTTCCAACACATATTCAACAAAATTTAAGTTAAGAACCTTTGAAAAAGGTACGCATGTGTACCGAAACGTCAGGAAGTTTCAAAAGGAGTTTTTTCTATTAAATAAATATCTGAGTGTCGAAGAACATATTTTTTTGACTCATATTCATTTTTCGATTTACGATTCAACTGTAAGACATAAATAATTTGAAATCTACGATTTGAAATCAATAAATATATATCAACGGTCGAAGAAAGGATTGATTTTGTTTCATCAAATAATTTTACAATAAATTATTCGTATTTTATGAGTCTCTAAACATTAATTTTATACAATATAAAGTTTTCCTGATCAGTTATCAAAGCGTAAAAAATTTTTATGTACAAAATTTCACTTTTTCCATGCTTTGAGTAGAAAAATTATTAATAAACAAATAGAGAAGACAAAAGTTTGAAACGTCAAGCTGAACGAAAAAAGTGAATTTCCTCCTACTGTCCGTCATAAATACGGTACATTTGTTTATAGAGTTTAATAGTTTATAGTCCGTTAATTTTATAAGTGAGGTTTGCAATAATGTAATTAACTATTTAATTCAAAATCTCCTTTACATCAAAAATTTTAAATAAAATTATTAGGGGTTAAATGCAGCGAGAAAAAAGCTTTCAAGATTAAGCAACAAATAGATGATTGCACTGTATAAATGTGTATATGATATTCGGTTCAATTTAAATAAATATATACATTATATTATATAATATTAAATCCACTTTCTCATTTATTATATTGGATATAAGTAATATATTTTTCATTAATTCTTCTGATCATGTATATGTTTTAAATATTTTCGTCATTGAGGTATTTAATATTATTAATTTCTACATTAGTTACATTAACAATTTTAACAAAAAATAATTTTGTTTAACTTTAACAAATAATAAAATCAATAATATGAGCAAAATAAATCACAAAAATATAAAGTTCGAACTGCTTTCTAAATGTATCTCAAAATAAAATTTTATTCATATTAAACTACATATTTTCATGACTTTTTCTTTTTGAAATAATTAGTAATAGTTAGACTAGTAATAGAGTAATAGTGGCGCCATCTGTTGGATTAGTTTAACCGACAATTCCCCTCCGAATCGTGAGAAAACAGAAAAGTGGGGGCGATGCATGGGACTGCCCTGGCGGACCGAAGGAACCGAATGGAGCCTCTACAAAGTACCCGTAAAGACCCCATTGGGTCCCCATTCGGTTCCTTTTTAAAAAACTCGAAAAAAACAGCCAAATCAACTTTTGAATTGTTGAAACTCGGATTCTACGTTAAAATTCCCTATAGAAGGTCACGGAATAATCGCAATAGTTTTTTTTTGTAACACTAAAAAGTTTTAAAAAATAAAGACGTATAACGCCTGCAGACTGCTACGCACAGGCGATGCGTTTGAAGTGTAGCAGACAACAGACGTTATACGTCTTATATTTTTTTTAACTGTTTACCGTTGCAAAAAAAAACTACTGCGATTATTCCGTGACCTTCTATAGGGAGTTTTAACGTAGAATCCGAATTTAAACAACTCAAAAGTTGATTTGGCTGTTTTTTCGAGTTTTTTAAAAAGGAACCGAATGGGGACCCAATGGGGTCTTTACGAATCCTTTGTAGAGGCTCCATTCGATTCCTTCGGTCCGCCAGGGTGCTTATCACTAAGAAGACAAGGCATAACCTCAAAGTTTAATTTGAAAGAGAATAAAAATGTAGCTTTTTTCACACACTTGAATATGTAATTGTTTATTAAAAATGGGTTATTTGGTGTTTTCTATTTTATCTTTCCTTATAAATTTACTTTATCATTGTTTGATCACTAAGAACATTTTCATATAGTTCTATTTGTGGGAGTTATTGCCAGTTATATCTTTAAAAGTGTATAGACTATTGATTAGTATTACGAATTGTATTCATTGTAGAGAATATTTTTAACAATACAGTAAGCCACGTTAATGATAAACAATAAATTTAAAATTATAATTGTTGTCGACAACGAATAAAATTAACAAACACTAACTAAGCTCTTTTATTTTGGAATGTAATTTTCATTTCATACAGAGAGAAGGAATATTAAAGTAGTTTTCAAAAATGTACTTCGAATCAGCGGCGGACTGGCGTGGACCCTCAGGGTGGGTGCTGTCATGCTGTGGGTCATGCTGTCCACCTTTTTTTTCTTTGGTAATTTTTGTTTCTATGTTTAAAAAGTGCCCCCAAACATGCTTCCCAACCTGCGCTCAGAGATCCAGTCCGTCGCTGCTTTGAATAAAGTTGATTCAATAAATGGAATCCTACTATTTAACAAGTTTATCACCACAATTTTAACAGGCTCGTCACAAGAAAATAGGAAACGTACCCGGTAATAAGCGTGGAATAGAGAAAAAATAATATTTTAAGATTTCAGAACAAAAGTGAAGATTATTCTACTATTTTGAATGCGCGATTTTTCCATCTGTCCAAAATGTCACCATAAGAATAAGATACCTCCTAAACTTATTCACTTCTATTTGCATAGCGACCGCCACACAGTTTTCTATTCTCCCAAAGAGAACGTGTTTTCAGTATATTTAATTCCTTCTAATTGTACTGGTAACACACCTCACAGAGATATTTTTTATTCCTCAGAAGTGGTCATATTTTGATTTTATTTAATTCCTTCTAATTAGTTCATAAAATATGTGTAAAAAGTTGTTTTAATTCCTTCATGTGGAATGTAAGTTCTGAAATTTTAATTCTAACTAATTCAACTCTGCCTCTCCAGAGTTCAAATTATTTAAATTCACACATTTTAATAGATTTCTTTGGTGCATTTTTTAAGACATTTAAATAAATTATTAAAATATAAATAAATATAAATTCGAATACTTTTCGAATTTATAAGTTATGAAAAGATTTAATAATGAAAATTAGGTGAAGTAAATGCTTTCGTTAAATTTTACTAAGTCGATTGAGAGGAATAGGATTTGCACCTTTTCTGTTGCCGTTGGGGGATTTTTAGACGGAGGAAAAATCGCGTATTCATAGGAATACAAATTTTTAATTTTTCTGAATTCAACGCTTATTACTGGGTACTAAGTCGAATGCCGTACTCGATGCTGCTGTCCGACAGACTTCGCTCACTGCTGTGCAACCAATCAGAGCAATATACCATATACGAACCTAGCGCCCGGTACCGGATATCTATACACTGCCTTAAATAATCTTTCAATTTCCTACAAAATCATTCAATTTTTCCGCATTATTTGTTTTCCTTTCGAATTTCGTTTAATCATTTTGAATCCTTTTTCCAAATTTTTACAGCATTTTCAAATAGTGTTAATATTAACTAATTACATTATTTAAACTTTTATTGTTACGTACCCTTGACAATTTATTAAGTATTTTCGAAAATAATAATAATAATATGACTGATGAGCACAAGTTCCCTTATTTTCTATCTTTTCTATTTTCACGGCCTATCACAAGATTTAAATTTGATCAACAAGAATTGTACATGCCGCGTCACATAACGCCAGGAACTGAAATTAACTCTATCATTTGAAGTAACTAACATCCCATCTGTCTTCTCTTTTTCTACAGGCCAAACATATTAAGCGTTATTCAACTGTTTTAGTTCAAATGGGCTTTTGTTCAATTGCAACTTAGTTCAAACGGATACCTACCACTTCATAGTAGATTGCGCTGATCTCGATTCTTATATCGATTCTAAAGAATAGGCGGCGAGTTTAAATTCAACTAATGGGTGAAGAGATAATGTGGCTTCAGATTTCGAGATATAATCGCAACCTCCTTTTTATGATAGGATAATTAATGTTTATAAATGTCTTGGAACAAAACAACATTAATCATTTTCTACCTTTGAAAAGAAATGTAAATTTTCATAATTTAGTTTAATTAAGCGTTAATTGAAATTTTCAACAATCATCATAAATGTTAACAAAAAGAAAATTCAAAATATAATGTACTAATTTCAAAGTTGACAATTTTTACATATGTTAATGCTAAAGATGTAATATTTAATGTGTTACAAATTATTTTCGTTCTAAAAATACGAGTAGAAAACGTATTTTAATAACACAAACAAATTAAATTTGTATTTTCCCCATGCATCTCAATAAATTTCGGCCTGCAAGTACAGCCAGCACCGCCACTCGGCCGCGGGCAAATCATCGACATATAGAAATGGATAGGTAACGCGGTAGGGAGTACAGATATGGGCTCTAGAGAGACAAAAAACATTTAAGATGTAGACCTATCTTTTTCTATTGCCGGACTGTGTCAAGTGAATCGGGGGCCCCGGGTATTGCCTTAATATTCTGTACGGTTAATTTTTTTATAACAATTATAAAAAATAGATGATAAATTTGTAATTATAATCAAATTTATTTTTAAAAAGATTTATGCAAAATATCCTGTTTCAGTTAGCTTATAAAATGAACTTGCTAACCTTATATTCTTCTTGAAATTGGATTGAAAATGCTACAATAAAAATCCTTTTGTAAGATCAAAAATAGCGTAAAAAATACCAAAAATTTGAAATAAAGTGACATACAATTTTTCAATTATTAAAATTATGTGCAGTGTGAAATTAAAAACTGTGCATTGAAAAATTAACTTTATTTGTTAACAAAAATTTCCAGTTTTGTAACGTTATATTTTAAAACTATTAAAAATAAACTTTTACGTTTTTACGAAGCCCACAAACTGCACAGGCTACCATCATTTTTAATATTTATCACACTACATTATAATTAAGTAAATCCTGAAAGATAAACGTCAATAAAAACTAAAAGTCAAATTATTTGGGCATTCGCGATTGTGAGCACGATAACTTTTGAAAAAATCATTCTATCTGATTGGCCTCTGGTACACTCTTGTAGTGTCCGAAACTGAATGTCAAGTTTGTTAGCCAGTTATTTTGGATATAAAATTCAAAAAGTGAGCGCATCTTGAATATTTTTGCGACCACTTTTTTCAAAATTCAAAAATTTTCCGTACGGGTGTTAAAAGTATACAAAAAGTTAAACAATTTATCCCGATGAGTTTTTTCATAAAACAAAAAATTACCAGAGTTAAAGTATTTACAAAATTCCAAAAAACACACGAAAATGAACATTTTATGCCAAATAACGGACGATATGAAAAAAGGCAACAGAAGAAAAGTATGATTTCTAAATGCCCGACAAGATTAACAAAATGTATTTGTTAAAATTTTTTTTTTTGAAAATTCATTTTTTCTCAAAAGAGATTACTATTGGTATAGTGGAATATTTATTATGATTAGTTCATTAATTTCCAATTGTTTAAACAAATTAAATTTGTTTAAATAATTTTTTATTGAAAATTATTCACATTTATTTAGTAGACTATTTTTCAACCTTGTTTAATTAATTTTATTTTTTCGAATTCTTTTTTATCAAAATTATGTTTACAAATTTTACATACAAAACTTTTTAAACAAATGCAATTTGTGTACATAATTAAAACTTAATTAACTAATATTGACAAATATTCAACTAGACCCAAAGCAATCATTTTTATTTAAAAAATTAGAAACGAAATTATTTAACAAAATTTCATTTGTTTAAATGATTGAAAATCAATGAACCAATGTTAATAAATATTCAACTAAACCAGTAATAATAATTTTTAGGAAAAAAAAACGAATTTTGAAAAAAAATTATTTGAAGAAATTATATGTGTTTTAAGCAATTAAAAATTAATGATCCAGTGTTAATAAATATTCCGCTAGACTGATAGAAGTGATTCTTAGGGGGAGGGGGGAGAAATTTCCGAAAACAACTATTTAAACAAATTAATTAAATTAAACAATAAAATTAATGAAATTCTAATGGAGTATTTATTATCGTTGATCAAATAATTACAAATTATTTAACCAACGGTGATAAATATTCCATTAGAGCAATAATAATAATTTCAAGTAAAAAAGACGAGAATACAGTGTTTAAAAGATCGATGTCATGAAGAACTGACATTTGTAGTTTTCTAATAATTATCTACAGGCCCCTATACTTTCCTGTCATATTTTTTCAAACCTCAAAAAGTTATTCCAAAAACTAAAATTTGATGATTTCGCATGCATTTTACATGGGAAATTTGAAGTCAAAACCGGTACCTATTAAAAAAAATAAAAAGTACGGAAGTTCTTTTTCGGATATGGAATTAAAGGGAGGGGGGGGGTCATTTCCCTTTTAAAAAAGCCTTTTTGAGCCACTCTAATACAGAAGTTATACATAACTTTATTTCGAATTATAATAAATTGTTTTTAATTGATTTTTCTAGAGCCATTTCATGTCCTTGTGACTTTTGATCGTGAAGATTGCGAAGGTCACAAAAAAAGAGACATAGTTCTCAGCACCTCAGTACATAGGTTCTCTGTCCATTTTGGCGATGGACCGAAAGGCCCGAAAGAGATTAAAAAGAAAAAGAGCAATATTTATTGTAGTGATTCCATATGTACAGGTTTCATCGAATCAGTACACCGTAAGTTATATCGTATTTTCTTCTTATTCTGTACAAACTATCTTGTGAGTGAGTTTAATTAAAGAAAATTTGTCAACCGATATTCGTTTCTAATTTTGTTCAAAAAATTATATTAAAAAATGCCTATTATCAGCATTTGTGGACAAAAAATTGTTTTTTATTATTCTGAGCAAACTGTCTTGTCATTGATGTTAAATGAAGAAAATTTGTCAACCGATAGTTGCTTATAATTTCGTTTAATATATTATGTAAAAAATGCCTATTACCGGCATTTATGGACAGAAAAATCATTTTTTTCTTATACCGTACAAACTATCGTATCAATGATTTTAATGAAATAAAATGTGTTAACCGATATCTGTTTATTATTTTTGTTAAATAAATTATATAAACAAATGTTTATTATCGGAATTTCCCGGCAAAAAATGTAGTTTTCTTGCCAATTGTCTTCAAATATAATTGGTCATGTTGTTTGTTGATATAAATTCATCATTACATATTTTTTATATATTATTTAGTCAATTTATATGAGTAAATGTTTTATCGGTATTTATGGTCAGACGAAGATCGTTGTTTCTTCGAATTGTCTACAAACTATCTTGCCAGTGAAGTCTTCTAATAAAACCCTTGGCGGACCGAAGGAATCGAATGGAGCCTCTACAAAGTACCCTTAAAAACACCATTTCGGGTCCCCATTCGGTTCCTTTTTATAAAACTCGAAAAAACAGCAAAATCAACTTTTAAATTGTGGAAATTCGGATTGTACGTTAAAATTCCCTATAGGAGGTCACGAAATAATCGCAATCTTTTTTTTTTGCAACAGTAAAAAGTTTAAAAAAATATAACATAATATAAAAAGTATAATGTAGAATCCGAATTTCAACAATTTAAAAGTTGATTTTGCTGTTTTTTCAAGTTTTTTAAAAAGGAACCGAATGGGGACCCAATTTGGTCTTTACGGGTACTTTGTATAGAGGGGACATTGATTGAATCCACTATACTTAGTCTAGCTTTGCAGTTAGAGTGCACATTATTTTATCTGGAAGGTATTTTATTCTAGAACTAAAAAGTGAAGCCGAAGAAATGCTCCCTAAAAGAGGAAGGATACCTCCACAGAGACTTCTTAACACTGCGTCAGAAGTCTCAAATGATGAAGAATCTTCCTCCAAATCTGCAAAGCAGCGATGCAAAATTGTATCCTCTCTAATTCTGCCAGCTGGCAAAGAATTTATAAAAGCAGAAGAAGGCTTCCGGAAAAGGGAGTATGGAAATACTGAGGAAAAGGTGGAAGATTTTTTGGCGAGGCTGGAATCTGATATAAGATTGTTCACCCTATCAGCGTAAGGTAAAATCATTATAAACCGATAATTTAATGTATCTACGATTTTATGATTTCCAGCTTTCACCTGTAAAACGTATAAAAATGCAGTCAATACCGGCTTCCTCTTCTTCATCCTGTTCTTGCCCAGCTGCAGGGTTGCTAAATAAAGCAGAAGAGAAGCTCAGCAGTGAAACTGCGGTAAAAACTAATTTGATGGAGCTAAATATGGCCATTCAAAATAATTGGTTAGAGGAAACTCGAGAGCTAAAACGTAAGTAAATAAAGTCTTCTTTAATATTTGTTTTTATAGCGTAGAAACTATTACGTGAAGAGTTTAGTCTTTCACTCACTTCAAATAGCTG
Organism: Belonocnema kinseyi; assembly: GCF_010883055.1. Taxonomy (NCBI): domain Eukaryota; kingdom Metazoa; phylum Arthropoda; class Insecta; order Hymenoptera; family Cynipidae; genus Belonocnema; species Belonocnema kinseyi. Next base: position 96,139,579 of record NC_046666.1, read on the forward strand.
ATAAATAAAATTATTCATTCTTGCAGATGGAATAAAGAAGCTCGAGAGGAAGTTCGACTTATTCGCCGATGCAGGTGACATTGGCGCTTTTAGAGGGGTAGAGAATCTCGAAGTGAGTTTTTATGATACGTGTGAACTTGGCCCTTCATACTTAAAAATCAGACATTTTTTTATTAAGTTCTGACTTCCTTTTGAATATTTCTACAGTCCCTGATAACATTTGGAAATAGTTCCCGCGTATAAATACAATGAAAATGGATTTTTCAAAACTGGGGGTAAGTTCACGTTTCCCGCACCTTTTAAAAAATGAAGTTTTTTAGAGTTCTGGGTAGAATTACAAATAAACTTTTAGAAAGAGTTCCGGGAGTTCTGATCAAAGTTCTACTAGCCCCCTAAATAGTTCTACAAAAAAGTCTAATAATATTTTCCGATAAACTCATAGTTGGAAAACCTACATATATAACTTTTTTGTAGAACTATTCAAGGGGCTGCCAAAACTCTGATCAGAACTCCTGGAACTCTTTTCGAACTAAAGGAATATTTAAAAAAATGTTAATTTTTATAAAAGTGCTGTTATAAAAATGATAGCACCACTCTAATGTTTAGAATTGGTTTATTATAGAGACATATTGGATATGGCGAGCACGTGTGTACAAAAACATCCAATAAAATTATAGCGTACATGCCGAAATATTCGATGAAGGCCATGAAACTCATGGTAGCGGCGATGTTAGGCCGGAAGAATTTGAAGGCCCATTCTGTGTGCGGTGTTAAGTCGAACAGGACTATAAATAAGCCAAATGGGGCCACACGCCAGCAAGGCCGGCGATCGAGCCAAATAAAATCTCGGCCATGGAAGGTTTGTGCCAATTTAATTTTGTTTGTGATAATACGGTTTCTATTATTAATCTTAAATTTGTTACGATAATTAAAATATTCTTTTTCAGTTTTCATATACTTTTGGTGCGACAAGAAGGGCATTGCTGACCCCAAAAAGTCCTCTATTGTCTTCAACATCAGATATCATTTGGCGAAGTACATAGATGACATCAGGAGAATGGACAGTGGAATAAGAAAAAATGCAGCCAAAAGAAAAAAAAATCCCAATTGGATCCAGCGGAAGCTCAAGCAGAAAATCTTGATGAAGACTTTTTGAATTTATAATAAATTAGTGACCTCGTATATAAGTCGATTATAATTTCATATAAAGTTTTAAATGTAGTATAAGTTAGTCGTAAGGTAGAAAAACAGTGTTGTGAGCAATTCCATGTCAACTCATCTGAATAATTTAAGGCCATGTAATGAGTGGTTCACGTGAACAGATTTCTACCTTACCGATACTTATTTTATTTCGTGACTTATTTTCACACGAAGCACCACATTGAGCTAAAAATTTGGCATAATAAATGAGAAGTACTTAGAAAGGTGGTCTTGATCCTACATTTTAATAATGATGAAAACAGTCTTTTTTTAAATTATTTTTTTTTATTTGTTCATAATTATTAAAATATAGGACCAGAACTACCTTTGTTAGGGCTTCTTATTTATTATCCCAAATTTTAATTCAATGTGATGCTTCGTGTGAAAATAAGTTAAGAAATAAAACAAGTGTTGGTAAGGCAGGAATCACATTTTATACCCTTCTTAATTGACTTTGAAGTTCCAAAAGATCGAAAAGTCTACTTTTTCGCTATTTTCTTAGGGTTATTGTAAATTTATCGACTGTTTGATCATACTGTGTGGGATATACATTAATGGGAATGTATTTTCAATATGTTGCAGCAATAATATATAAGGAATGTTGGCATTAAAATAATTTTCATTGCCTTTGAAGTACAAGAAAAATATTTTAAAATGATATATTGCTGTTTATTTGACAATAAAATTAATTTTTGGTATATAAATATAAGAAAAAATAGTTCCAAACCAGTGGATATGTACGTACAAAGCTATGTAGGTACAAAACGACTTGCTTCGAACTATTTTTTTTTATAATTTATATACCCAAAATTTATTTTGTTGTGAAATAAAAGAGAAGTGTATCAATTCTAATTAATTCCTTTTAATTCTGAGTCAATACAAATTTTTTTAAGTTCAACATTCTTTATATATTTTTGTTCCATAATATATTCCCATTAATTTATGTGATACATTATATGCTTAAATATTCGAAAAATTTACTTTGACTCTAAGAAAATAGCGAAAACGTAGGCTTTTTCCGATTTTTTGAAACTTCAAAGTAAATTAAGGATAGTAAAAAATATTCTAACGGATTTATCGTTATACAGATCTTAATCGACTTGCTTTGAACTATTTTTATTGATGACTTACATCTAAAAAAAATGTTCCTGTTAAAATTTGAAAAAATGCTTCGTTTTTTGAGATTTTAAGCTATATCCACAGCGGAGACAGAAGGAATTTTTTTATAAAACTTTAGGGGAGTGTTTTTGATTCCCAAAAGAAGTTTTTATTGCTATTATAATATCATTAAAACCACCATTGTTCTAGTCCTAAACAAAAAAACGTTGTCTGGTGGTACTTTTCATAAACTACTTTACTGATTGGAGGGGGGGAGCTAAAACTTATGATTTACAGGGG
>NC_046666.1:96142186-96149131 GCF_010883055.1 Belonocnema kinseyi
AAATAGCAAATTTGGATGAAATTTCTATTATTTTCTTCAAAATGCAAGTGCATCCTTAGAAAGTGATATTTTGTATATTTTGTTCAACTTTTTGGTTGAACATTCATGTATTTTGTTAAAAGTATGTTTTTTATTGCCTAAGTTATTTTCAAACTAAGTGACACATCAAGTTGAAAATTTTGGGATAATAAATCAAAAGAACGAAGAAAGGTAGCTCTGGTCGTGCATTTGATCAATAATGAAAAAAAATATATATATTTACAAAAATAGAATGTTTTCATAATTATAAAAATGTAGGACCAGATCCACTTTTTTTGTTGCTTCTCATTTAGTATCCCAATTTTTCAACTTGATGTGTCACTTCACGTGAAAATAAGTTAGGCAATAAATAAAGTTTCGGCAAGGTAGAATCTGGCCACGTGACCCACTCGTCACATGATCTTAAGAAATTATTTTGTTTCTTTGAAAATTTAACAACTTCAGGTTTATTTCAAACCTTATGTTGTATATTCTATAAGTTCAAATTTCAACCATTTGGTAGATAATTCATGTATTTTGTTGAAAATCGTATGTTTGGGTAGAAAATTATTCCTGTTTATTGAAAGGTCAACTTTTTATTTGAGAATTAAACTCTCTAGTGAAGAATTGATCTTTTACTATTTAAAAGTTCACTGTTTTCTAAAATATTTATGGTAAAAAAGTCATCTTTCTTGTTTGAAAAGTGAACCTTTTTTATTAAAAATTTAACTGTTTAAAATAAATGGTCTTTTTGTATTGAAAATTCAAATATTTCATTGAATTTTAATCTTTTTTTGTTTAAGCGGTTCACCATTTTAGTAAAAATGCATCTTTGTATGCTGAAAGTTGAACTATTTGGTTAAAAATTGAAATTATTTGTTAGACATCTAATTATTCTTGGAAAATTTAACTATATTCTGAAAGTCATCGTTTTTTTCGACAATTTAATTAGTTAAAAATTCCTTTTGGATTCAAATTGATCTTTTTTGGTACAATTTTTTAAAAATTTAAGTGTCCGATAAAAAATTAATATTTTTGTCTTGAAAATTTTAGAATCTAGTTCAATCTATAAGTATTTTTTGGAAAACTCATTATTCAAATTAGAGAACAATTCTTTTTTTGATTGAAAATTTAACTATTTTATTGGAAATGCTGTATATTTCGGCTTGAAATATTAGGAATTTAAATTGTTTCGTATTGAATTAATTTATTTCTCTAAGTTAATGTTATTTAAATGATTTGTGCGCGCGCGCGTGTGTGTGTGTGTGTGTGTGTGTGTGGTACCCTGCACAAAAAATATAATAACCTTATTCACAAATAAAACATTATTACTCATAAATCAATAAAACTATTTCCTTCATTTACCTTAACCACGATTAGAATAATTAATTTATTACAAGTGAATTCTGAATAAAATCGATTCAGAAAGAAATCGGGAAGAAATCGGAAAGAAGGCGGAAAGCGGAAAAATCGGAAAGAAATCGGAAAGATGGTGGAAAGTGGGACATTCGGAAAAAACGGAAAGAAATCGGAAAGAAGGTAGAAAGTGGGACATTCGGAAAAAAATCGGAAAGAATTCGGAAAGAAGGTGGAAAGTGGGACATTCGGAAAAATATTGGAAAGAGGGCGGAAAGCGGGAAATTCGGAAAGAAATCGGAAGCAAAGTTCCTATACAATTCGGAAAGGATCAGGAGGGAACCTCTTTCCGAACTCTTTCCAAACCTTTTCCGACGCGGTCTTTCCGAAACCTTTCCGTTTCTTCCGCTAGGGTTTCTCTGTAATTTTTCACAACGGACTTGAGGACCTAACAACTGTAAGAAGAGGGGGTGCTGGTCGACGAGCACCCTGTGACGGTTTAACCCTCTATTCGACTCCACTCGTCATTTAGTCTAGACGCCATACCTAGTCCAGTCGGATCTTATATGTCTCCAAAATATTTTGAATAATTCGTATGCAGAATGATCTTCTAATTCCGAATCGGTGTGGTACGTCCTCGGCGGATTGTGCGTTTTCGAGATATTCGCAATTAATAAATTTTTTAATGACTCCCGATTAATGCTTTTCCATTAAACTTCTATCTATTCTATCTATTTTTTTCTGCACTTTATTAGCTAATTGCATGACGAATAAAAATGTTCAAACATATTTGCCCTCCGACGAATATTGATTGCACAATAGCAACTAATAGGCGAGAAAATTGAAAAAAAATTCTGTCTGCAATATCTTCAAAAATATCATCTAAAAGAGACATATTTTTAAGTTCTGAAACTAACAGCTAAAATACACACTTTTTATAATAAACACTATTTCTCTAAAGTTAATAATTTCCTGCCAAAATGAAGTTTTATTGGGTGAAATTCTGCGGTGTAATAATAAATAGTCATTTTTAATAAATTAAATTTATGTTATAGACAATATGTTTGCTCAAATATATTTTTGCTGTTCCCAGGCACAAAGTTCCTGTGAAATTATAGTGAAATTGTTTACATTTAAGAAACTACGCATGAATAATCAATTACGGGGTTTCAAATACTAACAACTTTCCAACAAAAAGTTATAAATGTTTGAAATTTAGCATGATAATTCTGTAAAGTACCACTAAAACAATGATGTTAAGAAAAAATTGTTTAGACAATAATTGTAACCTGTAGAACAATCTAAATTCCAATTATTTATCTACAGTTCTATATGTAGTGGGTGCTTGGCACGAAGCTTAAACAACCTTAGATATTATTTAAAATTCAGTCATGTAATTTAAATTTCTATTCATTTAATAGTTATCAACATCCCTTTCTTTAAGAATTCGACCATGGGCTCGATAAGTGACATTGTAAACTCGGAAGTGCTCATCTCACCGGCGGTGCACGCGAATTGAGCCAGCTGTCAGTGTTTGACCTGAGCATCGGAGGGCCTATTTTTTTCGAACCTGATTGAGCCAAAACGGATCTCTCTTGTTTGCTGGATGCTCCCCCTAGTGGAAAACAATATGGAAATATACACTACTCTAGTGACTATAGATGACTAGGTAGACTAGACGGTCCAAAAATGCTTTGAATAATGCTAGACAGTAGTAGCTTTTTCTTAAATTTTCCTCTTTAGGTCCACTTTTCATTCTGAGTAGATAGTAAATGATCAAAGTTGAGCAACTTGATTGTTCAAACAATATAATGATTATTTTTAATAAAATTCTCTTTGAATGATGCTAGGCAGTCGTAGTTTTTTCTTAAATTTTCCGCTTTAGGTCCACTTTTCATTCTGAGTAGATAGTAAATAATCAAAGTTGAGCAACTTGATTGTTTAAACAATATAATGATTATTTTTAATAAAATTCTCTTTGAATGATGCTAGGCAGTTGTAGTTTTTTCTTAAATTTTCCGCTTTAGGTCCAGTTATCATTTTGAGCAGATAGTAAATAATCAAAGTTGAGCAACTTGATTGTTCAAACAATATAATTGATCTATCTCTGAATTGTAAATTATATCTATAACTATAGTTAAAAGATGAAGAAAGTGTATAAAATTAGACCCATTCCATAATCGAAAAAATAAGTTATTGAATCTAACAAAACTCCTGGATTCTACGAATATCATTCTACTAAGCGAAGGATATATTTATTTAAGTTTATGAAATAATTTTTGGATATTGCTATTTTTGTGATGTTTCTTGCAATTATATGCTGTTATTTATGCAAGATTAAATGTTTTATAAATGAGAAAAATTTATTTTATGGTTAAAGTGTGATACAAATATAAAAATAAGCGAGAAGCATTAATCTTACACATATAGAATTATATCGATATCTATATTAATGTAAATTTAATTATATTTATAATGTTCGAAACAGATTATTTAAAATTTGAATAAATTAAATATATGTACATAAGTAATTATGTTGCCTCATAAATCATTTTTTGTTCTTATTAAGTATTATTTTTATTCTTGTTGTTTAGTATATTGATTAAGTAATCTGGGATTTTTAGACACTTTTTTATGTTCTTAATATTTTTTAAAAATATCTCAAATAATTACCTAAATTTCATTACACCTCTAAGTTAGGTAATATATGTTTTTTTTTTAATTTAAGAAAAAAAGTCTACGAATGCATTCGTATTTGATGCTAGTTTGTTTGAAATTTCATAATTTTTAACCTTAATGAGATATTTTGACTTTATTTCCAGATTTTAGTATAAAAGTTATCAACTTATTTCGAAATTCTCCCGAGAATTCGAAAACGTTCAAACATGAACAAAATGGCAGTGTTTTTTCTAAAAGTCACCACAGGAGAATTTTTCTTCATACATTGAATTTTTGAATTTTTTTCGCAAAGAACGGCACTTTGCACATTTAGAAAAGAGCTACTTTTACAAAAAGTTTTGTTAGTTATTTATAATATCTTGTACCATTTACAAGAAAAATAAGAAATTCAATTTTCATAAACAAAAAATAGTTTAACCCGCATAAAACGAGTTTTCTACTAAGTTCTCGAATTTCGAAGTTGAAAGAAAGAATTTCCTACAAAAACTGAATTTTTATCCAAAAAATAAACACTTTAAGCAAAAATCTTAATATTTTAATATTATTATTTAGCCATGAAGATGAATTTTCTACCAAGATGGACGAACTTTCAACAAAACACATAATTTTTCACCAATCAATTTAAGATCACTTTTGAATTGCCAATGAAATAATTTGATTTTTAGACTATAAAAGATTACTTTCTATCCAAAAATTACATTGTTCAATTTTCATTATAAAAAATAATAATTTTCAATTTAAAAAGCAAATTTATTATAAAAAAGTTAAATTATTTACTAAATAGTTAAATTTTCAACCAAAAAGACGAATTTTTCACAAAAGAGTTGAGGTTTTAACCCAAAAATACGAATATTCAACTAAAAAGTTAAATTTTTTGACTAAAAGTTCAATTTCTACCAAATGTTTATCCCAAATGTATAATTTATTCTAAAATATAATAAATTCTCATGATAAACAAGCGCAAAAAAACTGTTTAGACAAATAATAATTATTTAAACAACTTCAAATTAGTGAAAAAGTACTAGGAAACTTTTCACTCATCGAATGAAAATAGTTTATGTTGGGAAAGTTCCAAACAATACCGTGTTTAGCATGAATTTGACATAAAGCTGCTATTTTGCAGTTTCAAGAGCATTTCACGAGCACAATACAAGAAATTGAAAAGCAAAAAAAAATAAAAACAAAAGATAATTCATAGCTTCATATTCATACTTCTAATGGGCGGGGCAGTTTTGGCTCAATTCAGGACCACCGAAAATTGCCTACTTAAGGCCATGTGATGAGTATAACAGCTGATCAAGTCAGCTCTAAGATCAATATTTTTTCACGCATATCGAAAAATAAAAGTTTAAATAACGCGGAAATTTTTTCGGGAAATGTTAATAAATGTTGAAGGATCGTTTGTGGCCTTGCAAAGAGTTGGAGGAAGAAAAAAGTTTATTTATGCAAATAATGATTATCGACAGACACATTTAGGTTTTATAGCAGAAGTTTGACTTTTAACTTTCTCTGACGGTAATCATGCAATCTGTTTTACCCACAGACCCCTAGAAGTTCGAAGTTGTCATGGACATAGGAAAAAAGGGAATGGCATGCCATTGCGGGGGTGATGCAATGAGGGGGGAAGTCCGCCACCTTTTGATGTCCCGCGACAAACATGGCAGCGCCCACATGTTTATGTTTTCATGCACAGTTTGTCGGAAAAAACGCTCGTGCGCATAATCAAATGACACATCGTAAGATGGCGGCTCTCCCCACTCATGGAATTCTCCCCCCTCCCGTGAATTCAACCCCGCTCGCCCAATTTAGGATGGCATGCCTAGTCCCTTGTTTCCTATGTCCATGGAAGTTGTCCACTCGCTGCGCTTTGACATAGCTGATACCAGACTGATACGTACTAGGCAGTCTGATAAGTCCCTGAAAAATGAAACACGGAGACGTTTTTTTGGCCAAAGTCGGTTTTATTTTTCAACATACTCTTCTTTTAGGTCGATACAGCGAGGCCAACGATTTTCTAACTTTTTGATACCGTCCGAAAAGTACTCGATCGGAAGGTCTCCAAAATACGTTTCAGTTTCAGCTAAGAGCTCCTCATTTGAGTAAAAACGCTTATCGGTGAGCCATCTCTTCAGGTTAGGGAACAAGTAATAATCGCTGGGGGCCAGGTCTGGTGAATACGGTGGCTGAGGAACCAATTCGAAGCCGATTTCATGCAATTTTGCTTGTGCAACTAAGCATGAATGAACAGGCGCATTGTCGTGACGATAAAGCGGTTTTTTCTTCTTCAAATGCGGTCGTTTTTCGGCGATTTCGATTTTTAATCGGTCCAATAATGATGAATAGTATGCTCCGGTATGGTTTTACCTTTTTCTAGATAGTCCACGAATATTATGCCATGTGCATCCCAAAATACGGACGACATAACCTTTCCGACCCATTGTTGCGTTTTTGGACGCTTCGGAGCACTTTGGCCCGATGGAACCCACTGTTTTGCCTGTTGCGTTGACTCAGGAGTGTAGTAGTGGATCCAGGTTTCATTCATGGTTATGAATCGGCCCAAAAACTCGGTCGGCTTACGCGAAAATAACACCAAATTCTGCTGGGAAGTTGTCACACGAATTCGTTTTAGGTCCACTGTGAGCAAACGCGGCACCCATCGCGCGCAGAGCTTCTTCATGCCCAAAACTGAATGCACGATATTGCCCACACGTTCCAATAATATGTCTACAGCATTAGCTACCTCTCTCAATTTCCTTTTGGGATCATTCAACATCATATCATGGATTTTTGCGACATTTTCTGGTGTAATGACCTCTTTTGGGCGCCCAGATCGTTCAGCATCAACTGTGCTCGTACGGCCACAACGAAACTCGGTAAACCACTTATGAATCG
>NC_046666.1:96149231-96152774 GCF_010883055.1 Belonocnema kinseyi
CGTCATTTGAAGGATCAAGCTCGACGAAAATGGTTCACATTAGTGAATACTAATGCCATCTCTTAGAATTTTCAGGTACTTATCAGACTGCCTAGTATGTCAGACCATATATGTTTATTTGCATTTCAAGTACAAACATTAGTTTTTGCATTATTGGTGCATAATGCTCGTGAGCGATTTTTGTTGTTTTGTCTCACTTTGATTAATATAAACCTTATAACTAGCCCATTGACAACATTGCAGATTGCTTGCAGGCATGGACACAGGAAACACGGGACTAGGCATGTCATCCTAACTTGGCGAGCGGGGTTGAATCCACGGGAGGGGGGAGAATTCCATTAGTGGGGTGAGCCGCCATCTTACGATGTGCCATTGGATTATGCGCACGAGCATTTTTGCCGACAAACTGTGCATGAAAATATAAACATGTGGGCGCTGCCATGTTTGCTGCGGTACATCTAAAGGTGGCGGACCTCCCCCCTCATTGCATCACCCCCGCAATGGCATGCCTAGTCTCGTGTTTCCTATGTACATGGCTTGCAGGGTTTGACGACAGCACGATCGGTATTTCTCAAAAGTAGAAATTAAAAAAAAACTTTTTTCACTATTTTAATTATTTAGAACCAGAGACAAATTCTTGCATGCCTTCTATTTATCGTGCCAAATTTTTAACTCGATATTTTATTCCGTGTGGACGTAAGTTGGGAAGGAAAACTTCCACTGGCATTTTCTTCAAAAAAAAAATTTTCTCAAAATTTCTACCGGAACAAAGCAGAGACATGGAGTTTATTACCTCCTCTTTCATTTCCTAAACTTTCAGAGCGATACCTCATTTAATTTAGACGTAAGTTGGGAAAGAAAAATCGAAGACCAGGTTTGGTCACGTGACCCTCTCGTCACATGGCCTTAACCGCTGGGCTCAATTCGGGACGAGAAAGGCAAGGGTAGTTGACCGCTGGCTCAATTCGGGTGCGCCCCTGACAGGCTGATTCGGAGCCTATAGGCGTGGAAATAGTAAATGCTAGCAGAAGGGTTCATGGGTCCATTCGGCACGGTGAAACTATTTTGCTGTTATAAGAAATAAGAAATTATTTAATTTCCACAAAAATAAGTTTATTTTATTTCCTTGTAAAAATAGAATCAAAATAAAATTAAATAATCTACATTTTGTTTTAAATGAGGCTGCGGCAAATGCTCGAAAATTTCGGTACGAATAGGCGAATTTTGTCAAAACATACAACTCGTTTAAATTATTTAAAATCATTTTAAATTTTACATTAATTCTGAAACTGTTTAAAACTTAAAATGAATCAAGTTTTTTCTATAAATAATAAGCAGGATTTTCTAAAAATTGTATTAAAAATGTCATTAGTTTTAAAAAATATTTAGAATTAAATTGTTTAATTGAAAAGTGTTAGTACCTAACTTCCATTTTGCTTTAATTTTAGTTTATTTTTTGTTACTTCAAATGGAATTTTTTTAGCTTTGGAGACCAAATTTGTTTATTTTATTGATCATGAAAAATGTTTGCGAACTGAGAAAAAAACCGGGAAATTACCGGGATTTTTCTTCTTCGATTAAAATGGCCACACCGACGATACCATAAATATATTAGAGGAATGATAAATAATTTAGAGATATTACTATACATACTGACATGTTATGTAACTGAATACTGACTCATCGACACCTAATAAAACATTGTATAAGAAAGAAACTCCTGAATTACAACATATATTAATACTAATTATACAATAATAAAGTACATGAAAAAATTATTTCATAATATTAATGTTGTAAATGAGTCTGCATCGTTTTTTTTTTACTTTAACAAAACATAATTTCTTTTCAAAATTAAGTAAGTTTTCCTGGAAAAATAATTCAGTGCATATTATTGTGGCTGAGTGGGCCCCCAACCCTTGCTCAGTATCTACGACGATTCGACGCCAAGGGTTTCTGACCTGGGCCGTTTTTAGCACGTTTCCTAGTTTACGGCATCACTTATAGCCCCATTGTCAAACTCTTCCAAAAAAAGGAAAGTTGATAACTAATAAATTAATAAAAATTGAGAAATTTAAATTACGTGACTGAATTTTAAATAATATCTAAGATTGTTTGAGCTTCGTGCCAAGTTCCCACTGCATATAGAACTGTAGTTAAATAATTGGAATTTAGATTGTTCTACAGGTTACAATTTTATTCTAAAAAATTTTTTCTTAACACCACTGTTTTAGTGCTACTTTAGAGAATTATCTTGCTAAATTTCAAATATTTATAACTTTTTTTTGGAAAGTTGTTAGTATTTGAAACCCCGTAATTAATTATTCATGCGTAGTTTCTTAAATTTAAAAAATTTCACTATAATTTCACAGGAACTTTGTGTCTGGGAACAGCAAAAATATATTTGAGCAAAAATATTGTCTATAACATAAATTTAATTGATTAAAAATGACTATTTATTTACACACCGCAGAATTTGACCCAATAAAACTCCATTTTGGCAGGAAATTATTAACTTTAGAGAAATAGCGTTTATTATAAAAAGTGTGTATTTTAGCTGTTAGTTTCAGAACTTAAAAATATGTCTCTTTTAGATGATATTTTTGAAGATATTGCAGACAGAATTTTTCACAATTTTCTCGCCTATTAGTTGCTATTGTGCAATCAATACTCGTCGGAGGGCAAATATGTTTGGACATTTTTATTTGTCATGAAATTAGCTAATAAAGTGTAGAAAAAAATCTAAATACGTTTCATGGAAAAGAATTAATCGGGAGTAATTAAAAAATTTATTAATTGCGAATATCTCGAGAACGCACTATCTGACGAAGACGTACCACACCGATTCGGAATTAGGATATCATTCTGCATACGAATCATTCAAAATATTTTGTGCGACACATAAGATCCGACAGAAGTGGGTATGGCGTCTGGACTAATTACAATCCTGTAGCTTTCCAAATAAACATCGTTTCTAAATGTACTGTGGCCTCTCCCTGTGTAAATTTATTTTCACGCCCTTTTGTCCACAGATTCAGAAGTGGGATCGAGGCTCGCGAACTTTTTAATTATTGCTGCGTACTATTTTCAAGTTTAAGTTAGGAGGCTGTGTGCCTAAACAATTTACGTGCTTTGCGTAAATTTTTAAGAGCCTGTGTGCCTAACATTTATGTGCTGCGTAAGTTTTTGAGAAGCTGTGCGCCTAAAATATATGTACTGTTTGTAACTTTTTGAGAGGTTGTGTGCCTACAAGTTGTGCTTCGTGCAACATTTACAATTAGTTCTGCTTTGTATGTGATATTTTTAAATTTCTAGTGAACATTTGGTATTTGGGAAGTGAGAAATGGCTTCGGAGTTCACACTCGCTGAGTTGAAGGAGATGGTTAGGCTCAATGGTTTCGAAACAGCAGGGACTTAAGGTGAAACGGTAACTTCCTCCAAATTATAATTTTGTTTAAGTTGGGTTTTGGGGAATTTTTCACCTGATCATAAAATTAAATTTTCGTTCAAGTAGAGTATTAGGGAATTTTTAATTTCTCCAGG
>NC_046666.1:96152874-96156331 GCF_010883055.1 Belonocnema kinseyi
TTAATATCAATAAAATAAAAGTGATTATTAATCAATTTATCTTTCCGTAGATTTCGGTAAAAAAGTGTTTTCTTCTACCAAAGCACTCGAAAAATAATGCAAAATTTGCACTTTTGATTATTTACTGTTGATTGATGTACTTTTCTATTTGGCGGGCTTCTCTCGAAATTAAATTATATTCGAAACTACATTTTTAATATCAATAAAATAAAAGTGATTATTAATTAATTTTTCTTTCCGTAGATTTCGGTGAAAAAGTTTTTTTTTTCACCCAAAACACTCGAAAAATAATGCAAAGTTTGAACTTTTTTAATTAAAAAAAAAATTTTGAATTCCAGGAATTATAAAGTTGACCACAATTTAAAATTCTCCAATTTAAAAATTACTAAATAATAAAACTTCCTATACAGATTATGATATCACTGAATTTGAAAAAGAAGCACAATATAAAATTTACGTAATATAATTTCTGAAATAACAAAATATCTGATACTGTAATTTTCTAATTACTACATTTTCTATTTGGAATATTTTATTTTTGTGGAATTTTCAGTCGTCCTCCTGAAGCGGATTAGGTTTTAGCATTTTAGGTGCTGAATGAAATTGCTTGATCGCGCCACGCCCCGAAGACCCGAACAGTGGCCGAAATATGACAATTTGTTCCAAAACAGCCTAGCCTTAGAGCAGTGGTCGGCACGTTCTTGCCCTGGGCAGAGTAGCCTGCCCTGGCTGCCCTGTGACCTACTCTCAGGGCAGTACCTGCTTGCTTGGCCAGATCATCCCTTTCCTCAGGGGTCCTTTGTTATAAAATGGGAAAAAAATGTGAGATTAAAAAATTCGTAATTTTGCGATCAGTGACTTAAAAGTAATATATTTGGCATCTACGTATTGTTGCGATTCCAAAGACATGTAATTTGTCTATAAAGGTTGAAAATTTGAGAAGTATTTAGTATTAAATTAACTGTAAAGCTGATGTTTCTTGATTATAAACTCCTTCAAATTTTTCACTTTTCTAGGCAAGTAGTATATCATTGGAATCGGAAAAATTCGTAGATGCTGATAATGCTATTTTCAAATCGCTAATTAAAAAAATTAAAGTTTTAAAATTTCCTTACATTGACATGCCTGTGGACAAAATACCCTTGCTGGAGTAAGCTCACTCACACTAAGGTACATGAATAGACCGAAAAGTAGTAGAAAAAATTAAGTCGAGTGGAGCCTGACCATACCTGAAAATGAAGCAAAAAGTTTGCCGACCACTGCCTTAGAGCAGTGATCGGCAATCTTTTTGCTTCATTTTCAGGTATGGTCAGGCTCCACCAGACTTAATTTTTTCTACTACTTTTCGATCTATTCATGTACCTAAGTGTATGTGAGCTTACTCCAGGTTAGCTAAAACCTGTAAATCGGAAAAACGAATGGATTTTGTTGGCTGGTTAGAGTCAGTGACTTAAGACAAAAATCTTGTAAAAGTCAGGAATTTGCTATTTAAATAATTATCTATGATAATAAGTTAGATAATTTAATTTTTTCAATTAAAATTTTGTTATTCGGTATATAAAAGATTGTATATTAAAAACTTTCCAAAAGATTGTATTATTTTATAGGCCAGTGAAAATCAAGAAATCGCCAGAGTTAGCTTAATTAGAGTCATCATTTGTGTTTGAAATATCAACTACACTGAAACTTTGATATTGGGTCGATTTTGGGACTGGCCTTGGTGGGGAATTACCCAGATAGAGGGCGGCACACACATCGCAACTCTTTTTACTCCTATTTTCGGTGTGGCGTCAATGTTCGGAAGAACTTTATCAGGGGTCCGATAACTAGGGTTCAGTGTGTTATGTTATTAGTTTAAAATTAATTTTTTATTTGAAAATTGAACTATTTCATATTTAGCTGAACATTAATTTTTGTACAATGAAAATTCAACTACTTGAATAGAAGTTGAACCACTTTGTTAAAAATTAATGTTGTTTTCAAGTTTCCAATCTTTAGTTGAAAATTGAACTATTTTGTTTAAAATTTAGTTTTTTTTCTTCAATTTTTTTATTCCAATACAATTATTCACCTAAAAATGTCACTTTGTCAGTTTCTTCTCTTGTTGGTTAAAACTGCAACTTTTTGTTTAAAGATTAACTGTTTTGGTGATAAATTAATAGATTCGGTTTGAAAATGCAACTGTTTTACAAACCAACTGGTCTTTTGACTTGAAAGTTCAATTACTTTTTTTTCTTCTGGACTGAGAAATCTTTGTATGCTGAAAATTCGTCTTTCTGGTTAAAAAATTGAATTCGTGGCTTAAACTACTTTGTTAAATTAATTTTTCCACCACCAATTTCCTTAATGGAAAATTGAACAACTATATATTTTGTAATAAATTCATTTAGTTTGTTGACAATTGATTTTTTTCGGTAGAAAATCAATATTTAAACTTAAAAATTCAGGTTTTTGGTTTGAAATTCTATTTTTTTGGTGAGAATTTAACTATTCCATTTTTGGTTGAAAATTCTTTTTTTATTGGTAAATTATTTTTTTAACTCATAATTTGACTATTTTCTTAAAAAAGAATTTCTTCCTTTAACATTAATTGCTTTAACTGAAAATTTAACAATTACTTGTTTTGGTAAAGATTTAGTGTTTTCAGTAGAAAATTATAATTTTTAATTGATACTTAATCCTTTGAATTAAAAATATATCTTGGCTGAAAATTCGATTTTCTTCTTGGCTGAAAATGAATTTTTCATCTTAAATATAACTTCCATTCTGGGTGAAAATGTTACATTTTTTGTTTGAAAATTCAACTATTTGCTTAAATATTTCTTTTTTTTACGGAAATTTGTGCTCAGATAAAAATTAAGGCATTTCGTAGAAAATTTATTTTTATATAAAAAGTCAACTATTTGAGTAAAAAAGTGCTTTCTTTTAGTTGAAAATTTGTCTTTTTTGGTAGAAAATTAATATTCTAGGTTAAAATCTCTCCTTTTTGCTTGAAACTTTATTTCTGTCGTTGTAAATTGAAATATTTGATTTTTGATGGAAATTTTTTTAAATTGAAAATTGGTATTTTCCGTAGAAAATTAATATTCTAAGTGAAAAAGTTAGCTTTCTAAATGAAACTGCAATTCATTCGTTGAAAATTCAACTACTTTGTGGAAAATTCTTTGTATTTTTTTCATTGAAAATTGATTTTTTTCAACTGAAAATTTTACTATATTATCGAAAATTAATTTCTTTCTCAAACCATAAATTATTTAACTTTTTATTTAACAATTTATTTTTTCAGTAGGAAATTAAATCTTATGTTGATACTTATTATTTTGGATTGAGAATTAATTTATTTTGTTGTAACTTCATTTTTTTGGTTAAATATCTACCAATTTAATTAAAAATCTATTTTTCTGGTAGAAAATTTAACGACTTTGCTGAAAATTCGATTTTCTTCTTGGATCCAAAA
>NC_046666.1:96156431-96158225 GCF_010883055.1 Belonocnema kinseyi
TTCAGAATTTAGATGGGTTTCGGTGATACAGGCAACATCGATGGATTTATCATTAAGGAATTGAATTAGTTCTAATCTTTTGGAAACGGAAATGCTGTTAGCCTTCCAGGTAAGGATAGTTAATTTATCTTTATGAACGACCGGGGTTTGGGAACTGAAGGACAGCTGCGAAGGAAGAGAGGAAGTCTCGAAAAAGCTGCTGTAGTTGTGGATTTTGTAGGTGGTCGGTGATGGGAGGGGATTGAATCTGATTTTTAATTTGCGATAGAGGACGCGCCGAGACTACGTTCGCGAAGGACCTTTGAGAGGAGGCGGGAATGGTCACAATACGAGTTTTAGGAAGGGGAGGAGGGTTGGCAATAGGATTGGGTTTAGGGTGTTGGCAATTTAAAGGTGATTTGAATCCTGGTTTTTGTGGAACTTTAGGGCATCCGCGGTAGGTGGCCCAGTGCGGGCCTTTACAATTGGCACATGAAGGAGTAGCATCTTTTTGGTTGCGAAAGGTGCAGGAAGCAGTGGCGTGGCTACGTGCGCAGAAGGCGCAAGACCAGGGAGCATGGCAGTAGTTTGCCGTGTGGAAAAATTTGAGGCAGCGACGGCATTGAGGGATGATGTTTGATTTCCTTTTGGCTTCAACTTTAACGCTAAGGCCAGCGACATGTTTAATGTCGAAAATAGATTTCACTGAAGGAGAAAAAGGTCCAGATGGACGACAACTAGGGGCCAGATTTTGTCATTCTTCCTCATGCGATGGACTTGCTTAACGGAAGGAACTTTAGTCTGAAGTTCCCCAAGGATGGATTCTCCAGACAAGGATTCGATTACACCTCTGATGACAACGACAAGGTCTCTGTCTTGTTGGAGCTGATTTGTGGTGTAATTAATTTGGTGCTTATTCAGTTTTTGAGTGATAGCGCGGAAGCTATCGACATTTAGGGGATAGACGATTATGGCGTCAGACGTGTTTTTAGCAGATCGGATAGCAAATAGCCAATACTAAGTCGGTAAATACTAAATACTTAAAAATATAAAATACAAATTTTATATCGAGAATTTTGATTTATTATTTTTAAATAATAAATCAATTATTTGAATAAATTTTGCATCAAGAAAATATGTAGATACATAAGATTTATTTTTAAATTGAATTAAAATGTAATTGTATCGTAATAAATATTTTTAGGTGACATCTTTTATGGAAAAAATTAGTCATTTTGCAATTAAAATTTACTGTCTATGAATAATATTATTTTGTTGTTTTGAAAAAAGCGGTAGAAATTCTACTAAATGAAACTATACGTTTGAAGACATTAAAAGTTTTAATTGATAAAAATATTGAGTTCAAATTTAAAATAATTAATTTTTTAAATAAATATGATCGTACAGCGTTCTCGCATGTATAATGAGCGATTTGGAGTTTTTAGATGTAGCGTTAAATTTTATAGGAATACCGCCTCCCTCACGATTATTAATTTAAGTAAACAATAATTCGTAAATTTCTATGTTTGTGTAATTAATTATGAATTAAATTATAATGGAACGATAAAATTATATAATAAATATATTTTTTATTTTATTTTCTTATACAGTATTTTATAGAACTTTATGTATCTTACTATGTATGTAAATTATGTCCCGATTTTTTAAATTGAGAACCTCATAATTTCAAAATTGAACAAATGTATTTTTGAGTTTTACTCGAGTGGTTGATCAGAATAAATAAATATTTTGCCTAACATTTATCAATTTGAACTAAAAGATAAGAAATTATTGGAAAGTTTCAAACACATTTAT
>NC_046666.1:96158325-96162068 GCF_010883055.1 Belonocnema kinseyi
TAAAATTAATGACCCTATTGTAATCTGAAAAAAAACCAAGAAAAAAACAAAAAAAAAACAAAAAAAATAAAATAAAGTTTTTGGAAAAAAATAAAAAGAGGAGAGAAAAATGAGAAGGCAGCCAACCACATCCCCTTCCTTCTCTTTTTCTTTCTTTCGTCTTTTTTATTTTTATGATCATCAAATTACAATAAAATAAAAATAAAAAACATAAATAAATAAATTTGCATTACCAACGTTTCGGTACTCGTACAGTACCCTTATCAAGGCAAGAAAATTTTAAGTGGTAGAAATTGACAGCACCCACGAATAGGTGCTCTCTCTTTGATACCTGAGAATCGAATGAGGGTCAGTAGGCCAATCTGTTGTAAACACAATATAAATATCTGTCACAATTACATCAGAAATAGAGAAAGTAAAAGAAAAATAGAATTCATGAAACATCTACGTTATATGTAATTAATCATATTAGCATAACTTTTGTTCATATTTGTTTATATTTATTATTATGTTGAAATTAATTAATTTCTTTTACGGTTCAAATCCTAAAATATTTTATTATTTTTTCACATAATTAAGGTATAACTGAAGTAATATTTACACTTCTCTGTAGTGTCGAATTAACAATTTACATTTAATTCCGAGGAAAAATTTAAGGTTTTCACTACTCATTTCATTATTTATCAAAATTATATGAAAATTCTGTTTTTTGTTTGTTTTTGTTTCTTGATTATTTGAAACGTATAATCTTTTTCCTCATAGGTCGTTTAATTACAAAAACCAGTACCTAGACTATGCCTTGCACATTAAAATATAATTTTAAAAGTTTGAGGGCCGTTAGCCACTTGTAATTCTTAAGCTCATCAGAATTCATAACTTCAAAGAAATCCAAATAGTTTATAAAAATTATTCAAAGAATCGAAGAATCCAAAAAAATTCTAAAGAAATATAAGGCGTTTAGGGGTGCATCTCAGCAACTAAGGCTATTACAAAAAAAATGGAAAAGGATAGAATTCCAAAGAATTAAAATAATTCAATAATTTTTTGCGAGCCGGGAAATGACCGGAAATTTACTTCCTTAATTAAAACGGCCACCTGGATTTCTTAGTATTTAAAAAATTATTATACTCATTGGTGTTTTTCTGTGAAAATAGTTATACTTTTTCGTATAATTTTCACATTGTACACATCATCAATTAAAATTACTTTTTATAAGCAGAAGATTAATTTTCTAAAAATAGAATAGTTATATTTTCGACCAAAGAGGTGAATCTAAAGCCAAAAGAATAATTTTTTACAAAGTAGTTCAACTTTTAACCAAGCTTCTGAATTCCTAACGAAACAAGATGACTTTTAACAAAATAATTGCATTTTTTAAAGAATAATAAAATTTGCAACTGAATACTAGAATTTTTAACTAAACGAGTTGAATTCCGAACCACAAATATAATAGTAGACTTTCTACCAAAAAGGATTTAAGCGAAAAAACGAGAAAAGGGGGTTTTTAGCATGACCCCCCCCCCCTCCCCATGCAATTGGTAATGCAGTTTACTGACGACCCCTTAAAGTTTCGATTTTTGTATTTGATGAAATTATCCTTACAATGTATAGTTTAAAATTTGTTTAGCATAAAAATACACAACGAAAAATTGACAAGACTCAGAAAATGAAAATACAACAATTAAAAGAATGACAGAGAACAAGTATATTGAGACTATACTCAAGAAACTTTATTTCCAATTTTATTTATATTGGATAAAATATCAATATTACAGAGAAAAGTAACAGCGTTTTACTTTTAAGAATTCAAATGATTTAAAAACTGAAATTAATAACAAAAATTAAAGGGCCTCTGATTTTTCTCCTTCTCATCATTTATGATTCAGAAAGGATAAGAAAAGAAAGGGCGAGTTAGTTAACAGCCAGTTTGAATAAAAATTCAAATTTTAGGAGCATTTTTTTATACATAAAATTTTTATTTACTGCTATTAATAGTACTCAGAAGGCCAAACAATTTATCCTAATGACCTTTCTTTATACAAAAATCTGCCCGCTCCGCGGGCACATTCTCATCGCACGCTATGCGCGCGGCTCGCTTAGCTGGCAAGTTTGAGTGCGCCGAGGGCGCGCAACGGTTGAATCTCGCGCTTCGCGCTCGGATATTTATTCTTTGCATTTGGAATGCTTGAAAAAAACTTTATCAAAAAGATCTCTTTTAGATGGCAGTATTTATATGCGTCTTTATATTCTGAATTGTCTACTTAATTAAGTATAGTCAAAGATTAAGTTTCTCAAAGCTCTATAGGTTTTGAGGTACATATTCTCATCGTGAGACTCGCACTGCGCGCTCGATTTCCGACAGACAATTGTAAACAGGTTATGTTGGATTTTTTTCTCGTAACTTTCGTCGTTTTTCCACACATTTTTTTTATTTTATCTTTTTTTCAACGTTATTTTTCACGAATAAAACAAAAAATAGGCGTCCTATCAAGAGGTGACTCTTAACGAAACTGTAGATCTTTTTTGGGATAACCATTTTTGTTGATTCATATTTTTTCGTATCCTACATAGGTTTTCCACAAAATGGAATTTTTTATTTTCCATTATGTTTTGTGCAATCAAAATTTGAATTTTCGATTTTTGAAGAAAATCCAAAAATTTGTTATGATAATCTTTTAGTTTTCAAAAATAAATGTTTTAATTCTCTTGACTTTTTTTCATATCGTGCGTTTTTCGGCTTCAAATTTTGATTTTCGTTTGATTGAAAAAAATTTGAAAATGCTATAACTTTGAGGATTTTTTTTTTCGAAAAAAGTCATTAGGATAAATTGTTTCTTCTTTTTAATACTATAAATATTCGTACATAGAATTTTCAAATTCAGAAAAAAGTGGTCTCAACAATTTTCAAAATGCGCTCACTTTTTGAATTTTTATTTTATTTTTATTTTATTTTATTCGTTTATTTTTTCCAGAGTTATCGTGTTTACGGGCGGACGGACGCCCGGACGGACAGACAGATAGACGCCATCGCGAAAACCTGGTTTTTGGATTCAGGGGGTCTCGAAACGTGGAGATCTTTTGAAAAAGTGTGATGTCAAATTTCCGACAATTCTCATACTTTCTCAATCATAAATGATGAGAATGTAAAAAAATTCTGAGAGTTATAGCATTTTCAAAATTTCTAATATCAATCGAAAATAAAAATTATAGCCAAACAAAGTATGATATGAAAAAAGAAGAGAAAAACATTGCTTTTTAAAAGCTCTACAAGATTATCATACAAACTTTTTGGATTTTCTTGTAAAATTGAAAATTCTACTTTTTATTCCATAAAAATAATGAGATATGAAAAATCCCATTTCGTGGTCAGACTATGCAGGATACGAAAGAAGATGAATCAACAAAAATTGTAGTCTCAAAAAAGATCTACAAATTCGTTAATAATCACTTCTTGATAGGAGGCGTACCTTTTGTTTTATTCGCGAAAAATAACATTGAAAATATAAAAAAAAACGTCGTGAAAAAATGATACAAGTTACGAAAAACAAAAGACTTAACAAAAATTATTTACCCGAAAAAGAGCTACAAATTTGTTATGAATTACTTTTTGACATGGCACGTAGTTTTTGTTTTGATCACAAAAATGGTATTAAAAATAAAAATGAAAAATTTGTGGAAAAACAACAAAAGGTACAAAAACAAATTAATAGAAAAAAGTTATTCGCCCAAGAAAGTGATACAAA
>NC_046666.1:96162168-96167649 GCF_010883055.1 Belonocnema kinseyi
TTTTACTCAAATGAGGAGCTCATAGCTGAAACTGAGGCGTATTTTGGAGACCTTCCGATCGAGTACTTTTCAGACGGTATCAAAAAGTTAGAAAATCGTTGGTTTCGCTGTATCGACCTAAAAGGAGAGTATATTGAAAAATAAAACCGACTTTGGCCAAAAAAACGTCTCCGTGTTTCATTTTTCAGGGACTCATCAGACTGCCTAGTATTATCAGTCTCACATAGGAACACACAGATGTATGCTCACCTCGTACGCTCAACCTCACACCGAAACGCGCGCTACACGTTCACCTCACACAGATACGCACTAACACTAAGTGACCTAAAACACCCCTGTATATATACTGACGTGTTTACAACATTTAGTAGTTTGGAAGAAACCAAGAAATATTTGAGTAAAAACGACTTAAATTCCTGAAAATATTTTTAACTCGCCAAAATATTTTTTATAATTCTGAAAAACCATTCAAGATGTAAAAAATTCACTTATAATCTTCTAAATTTTTGCCAGGAATTGTAAGAAAAATAGCTTTATCTCCTTGAAATTTTTCGGAATTCCTTTAAATCTTTTAAGGTAAGGGCGCCAATTATCGGAAGCTTAAGGCGAATTTCAGATTTCAAATGCTTAAAAAACTATATTAAACATATTTCAAGCTTCAGAAATGGGTTTAATCGAATAGAGTGTACCTTTAGAAAGGTAAATTACTTATTACTTGTAACATATCCTATTTGAATACATATTATAAGAAGTTCGAAGTTATAAATAAGAGAATGCATGGGTTATAGGCAAGTCAGAAATTTGGCTGCTTCAGTTATCGGCACTTCGATGTGTGAGTGATCGGCAATAGCGTTTCGGAAAAAACATTTTTGCTGAGAAAGAAGAACACAACAGCTTAGTATATGTAAAATACTGCCCATCTGCCAACAACCCGTCCATTCATCTTAATATTTCTTGAATTTACTCGATTTTTATTCATTTATTATAATCTTACCAAATTTAAACATTTTGCTTTAAAATCATCTACAAACTTCTTTTAAATTTTAGGAAATCCTTTGATATGTTTATACCCTTTTTTAATTTTCTCTTAACGCACATTTAAATAAAAATCATTAAAAATTTTTAAACGAATATTAGAAAAATAATTCTTTTTTCTAATATTGTCAGATATTCTAATCTTCTCATTTTTACAAACTATTCGAAATTTTCCTGATTTTTTTTATACTACAAAAGATTTTACCTTATTTTCGTGAAACCTTACAAAATTTTTAACAAAGTGTTACAAGTTTTTATTATTTTTTAATCCAATTATGTTTTTAAAAATGTAACCATTCTGTTTTAAATTCGAAAGTTTATTTTTTTGGTTCGACATTTTTGGTTCAAACTGTATCATTTTTGGTTGAACATTTTTTTATTTGAAAATTTAACAACTTTATTGAGAATTTGTTCTTGTTTTGTTGAAAATTGACCTTTCTCTGTTAAAAATTAATTTCTCTTTAGTAGAAAGTTATTCGCCTTGTTTAAAAATTTATCTATTCTCATTAGTAATTCATTTCTTTGGTTGATGATGCATTTTTTGGTAAAACTTCTTTTCTTTTAGTATAAAATGGTTAAAAATTAATGTATTTTTTTGGAAATTAAACTATTTTGCAGAAAAAATTTTTGTTGTAAATTTATTTTTTTAACTGATAATGTAACCGTTTTTTGTTGAAAACTGATCTATTTTGTTAAAAATTAGTTTTTTTGTTTTCAACTTGATTACAAATTTTTTTAATTTCTGTTTTCGTTAGAATATTAGTGGATTGAAAATTAAATTAGTTGTTTACGAATTCAATTTTCTGTTTGGGAATTAAAATATTTTGTTGAAATTTTGGGTTGAATAATTATTTTTCAACTGAAAATGTAACCATTCAATTTTTCGTTGAAACATTATCGTTTTAGTTGAAAATTCAACTATGTGGTTGAAAATTCATGTATTTTGTTGCAATTTCGTTCTTTTTTTAGAAGAATATTAGTCTTTTGTACATAAATTCATTTCTTTGGTTGAAAATTTGTCTATTGTGCTGTAGATTCGTTAGTTTTTTTATTCAAAATTAATTTTTTTTAATTAAAATTTAACTGATCCATTTTTGGTTAAAAATTAATCTTTTTTACTCGAAAATTAATCTCTTTCGTTGAAAATTCCATTTTTTATCCGAAAATTTAACTAGTACATTTTTGGTTGAATATTTACTGTTTCAGTTTGAAATTCGTTTCTATAGATGAAAATTCAACAATTTTGTTGCCATTTTTTTTCTTGAAAAATTATGTTTTTAATTATAAATTTATCTTCTAAATTCTTTCGTGGCGAATTATTCTTCTCCCTGTCCAGGAAACAAAAATCCATTCAATAGCATTTGAATGATTTTTGAGGTCTTTTGAATAGCGTATCTGCCACTGGAATTCCAGATACCCGCCCATAGGCTAGAGTGTGTTTCAAATGAGAAACAGGCTTCTTTAATCGGCCGCGTAATTTTTTCTCGTATCCATTCAGTCGCGATTATGAATCAGCATTAACCAATAGAGGAACAATAGTTCCGATAGAAAATTATTAATTTAAATATAACAAATCTAATTGAAATAGTTTAAATTATTTATTAAAAACTAGTTAAATAGGCATCTTTCAAGGAAATCCTGACATACATGTAGTTTTATTTCATTTATAGAGTATTTACTTTCAGGCATTTTAATATTTTGTTGAACATTGTTTTTCACATATTTGCATAACACAGCCGAATGTTGAAAAATTTATTTATATATTATACACAACAAAAACTAAATTTGTTCTTTTAATTTACGTTTATAAATTCTTGTTATCACTGAAAGTCAAAAATGAATACGTTACAATCTGTAGGTTATATGAAACTTCACATTTACCTGATATCAATCTTGAATTCACAAGAACTATCATTCTCGTTTTATTTTATAGAAATTGCCTTTAACAAAAATGCGGATATTGAATTTCTAAACATTTGGATGCTTGTGATGTAAACGGATGAGAGAATTGCAGAGTTCGTTTCTAACAGATGGACTCCCTGCAGCCATTAGCATGTGTACTGAATAAATTGAATGTCACTGACGCTTAATTCAATACAAATCTTATAATTCTTGCACAAAATAATCGATTTAAAACTATTGTAAAAAGAGATTTACAACTGAATAATCATTAAATGTAGAAATAAATTGTCGCATCAATTATAATATATACAATAACAATATTATTTAACTTGAATTTCTTTAATTTTTGTTTAATCAGAATTGTCCTAATCAAATGTATTACTTCATACTTCTGATTCGAAAGAATTCTTAAAAATTTTAATGTGCATATTCTACTCAGTTAAACATAACCTTCACGCTTATTGAAAATGGGTGTGTGTGCATCGTATTTTTACTATTCGTTGTGATCTTTTAAGAACCCCATTTCATATTGAATCTCAACCCATTCACGTGCACATGAATTAATCGTAGAATGCCCATAGGCACTATTTCAGGTTAGTCAGTTTCATTCGTTCTATTCACTAAGCATTTTAACGAATGTGGAATGGTAGATTTAAAGCACCGCGCTCAGGTGACCGATTCAAAATATGGCCCGAGGGAATAGAAAAGAGCCTCTACAAAGTATCCTTATCGACCCCACTGAGTCCCCCTACGGTTCCTTCTTTAAAAATTAAAAAAGCCAGCAAGATCAACTTTTAAATTGTTGAAATTCGGATTCTACATTAAAATTTCCATTAGAAACTCACGGAGTAATCGCAATACAAATCGCCTAAAAAAACTAAAATACCAAGAAATCGTTGTACTTCTTTCGCGTTTCGATGTGTCGGATAGCTTAGAATTGCTTCTACATTTTCGGTACTCAGGCTAATACCGTTTTTGTTGATCTAATATCCTTAATTGGTGATCTAATTTGCTAAAATATTTATTCTTTAACTGATCTAAGTGATCTTCTATTAAAGGCGTCGGAAAGTTATCCTAAATTGTAATTTTAATAAACTCCCTAAAGTCGATACACAGACGGATTTCATCATTTTTTTCTAGTTAAAACAATGGAACTTGCATAATGTGACGTTCGTTTTGGACAATCCTTAATTTGGTGTCCAGTGTTACCACACTCATAACATGATCCTTTTTCTCAATTTCTTTTCTGCATTCAGATGCGACATGCGATGTTACAGTCAAAGCTCCTTAAGCTGCCTCTTCGCGAATCTGGTGCTGATTCCCGTCCTTCCTTGAGCGATTTCGCATCTCCCTCCTTCGGTGCTCGATCATTTTTATAAGTCTTTGGTAGGGTAATTTTTTCAAAATCTTTTAATAGATCAGTAGATGTCTTAAAGCCATGCATTCTAGCCTGATTGCGTATTCTAATGTCAGGAATACCATCTACAATGTAATCGACCGTTTTCTGATCTGGAATCGGTACTCTGTTAGCCAGAATTACTTTATCGTGGTGATAATCATTGAACGGCTCATTTACACTCCATTTTCTTTTCAAAAATTGTCTTTGTAAAGATCATTTGTTTGGACTTTGATCAAACATTATCTTCATCTGTTCTGGCAGCTGATTCACACTCAACGTACAGTACAAGTCAGATAACTTTCCAATCTCGGGGCTGTAGGGGGCACAAAATGCCAGGAATTGCGGTCTTAACGGATGTCCCTTCTAATAGCACGATATTAGGTGCGCGCATGCGTAAATCATGTGCGCAAATCAGGAGCCAAATAGCACACGTAGTGGGAAAACCACAATTAGTGTACGTGCCGTACCGGTGATGATGTTTTAAGGGGACTTTACACTTATCGGACGCCAAGTTTACGCAAAGATATTATAAGCCTAGATGCGGCAAAGATATTATAAACGTAGATGCGGTGCGAGCTTAGTTACCCGCCATAAATATAAACTTAGCTTGGACAAGAACCATTTAAATTGAAATTAAATTGCCAACATTTCATAACAAACTTAAAACATCCACGCTTTGTAACACATGGTTATTTTAATAGATACCAGAGAGAAAATTAAATGTATAATTTATATTTCTGTTTCATATATTTTGTAATAATTCTAAAGTTATTTGATTATTTCCAAATATATCTTTGTTATTTCTCATATTTTGATATTCGTTTATGAGTAACAATTTATTTACTTCACCATATTATATTTTTATTCTAACAGATAAAACTTTTAGTGCAATATCTATACATTGTTCTTTAATATTATTAAGTGTTTATTTTTATATTTGTACAGTTTGCAATTTCTACAGATATTTTAGTCTATTCGACTAATGAATTTCCCGCATTTATTTTAAAATTTCTTAATTATTACGTTCCGATCACTGACAATGATTGAATGGCAGAGTAATAATAAGTTCATAAATCTATAACTGCTCTCTGGGTCAAACCTGTATTTGATGTTAGGATTTCTCTACTTTGAATCAGAAAAATTTG
>NC_046666.1:96167749-96169085 GCF_010883055.1 Belonocnema kinseyi
ACTCCTTAATATGTATTCTTTATGTATGGATTCTCCTTATGTGTGCTTATCGAATGTCTCGAAGAAAATGTTCAGATTTCCGAAATGTTGCGACATTAGTAAACAACTTTTATCTATTTATTTTTTTCATTGCTTATGTCGTTTGTCCAAACACTTATATCTTATATTTTTAATGTTGTTTTTTTACGAATAAAACAAAAGCTACCCTTCGTATCAAAAAGTAATTGATAAAAAACTTTTAGATCTTTTTAAGGTGCACAATTTTTTATTTCTCTTCTTTTCTCCGCATCTTGCACAGTTTGATCACTAAATTAAATTTATGATTTTTCATTATTTTTGGTTCTTTCAAAATTTGAATTTTCGATTATTCAAAACAATCTGAAAAGTTGTTATGATAATCTTGTAGGGCTCTCAAAAAGCAACGTTTTTCTTCTCTCAAGTTTTTTTTTTCAAATCTCGCGCTCGTTAGTTTACAATTTTCATTTTGGTATTTTTTTTAATATGTTGAAAACGCTATAATTCTGGTAATATTCTTTTTATCAAAAGAAGTCGATGAGGTAAATTGTTCGGATTTCCAATTATTACGAATACCCGTACATGGAACTTTTAAATCTAGAAAAAAATTGTCTCAGAAATTTTGAAAATTCTGTAACTTTTTGAATTTTCACCCAAAGTAGTCAATCAACTTGATCCTTAGTTTCTGACACTTAAAGAGTATACCGACGGCCAATATAATAGATTATTTTTTCAAAAGTTATTATACTTGCAAACAAACATGTATATGGAAAGGCAGAAACACTCGTAAAAACCTCTATTTCGTGTCCAGACGTAAAATTTTAAACAAATGTAATAACTTTTTTGATGAGAATGTAAAAAATATCTGTACTCTGAGTACTGCCGGGATTTGAAATGTTGAAGATTTGGAATTTCAAATTATTTAGTTTTCAAGATTTATATTTTAAAGGTATAATATGAAATTTTGTTTGAAAAGTTCAATTTTGAAGACTTGCAATGGAAAATTGTTTAATTTTAACGATCTGCAATTTAAAACTCTTTAATTTAGAATATTTACAATCAGAAACTCTTGAATTTTAAATGATGTATAAATAAAATAAATAACAAATAAATTAATTTAAATCTAATACAATTTTAATTAAATTTAATTAAATAACAAAATAAAATAAAAATTCATATAAATTGTCATGATTTAGAAGATTAAAAGTAAAGAATTCTAAATTATAAATCTTCCTAATTCATGAAATTTGACATGCATATCATGAAAATTAATGAATTTTAAATTTCGAAGTATTGGGTTAAAAGTTTTAATTAATTTGGG
>NC_046666.1:96169185-96172127 GCF_010883055.1 Belonocnema kinseyi
TACCTTTTTCAAGATAGTCCACGAATATTATGCCATATGCATCCCAAAATACGGAGGCCATAACCTTTCCGACCCATTGTTGCGTTTTTGGACGCTTCGGAGAACTTTGGCCTGGTGGAACCCACTGTTTTGCCTGTTACGTTGACTCAGGAGTGTAGTAGTGGATCCAGGTTTCATCCATGGTTATGAATCGGCGCAAAAACTCGGTCGGCTTACGCGAAAATAATGCCAAATTCTGCTGGGAAGTTGTCACACGAATTCGTTTTTGGTCCACTGTGAGACCAAAAATATTTTTAAAAACTCGGAGATTAGTCGCTTCTCAGTGCTGTAACTTGTAAATGCGTAAACATAAATGGCTGAAGTTTTGACAGGCGTCATTTGAAGAATCAAGCTCGACGAAAATGGTTCACATTAGTGAACACTAATGCCATCTCTTAGAATTTTCAGGTACTTATCAGACTGCCTAGTACCTTCCTACCACCCTTACAAAAAAGTCTGATAGGAAAATCATTATAGGCCTATAATACATTCCCCTATAATGAATTTTCTATAGTTTTTTCGCGATTATAGGAAAAATTATAGAAATAAATTAGAAAAATTGTAGGAAAAATTATAGGAATAAATCAAGTTAAACAACGTATGTTACCGATAAAGATAGAAGTTCCAACAAACCTAAACTGTTAGAAAAAATTCGTACAACGTCACACCGAAGTGCGAAGTAGTAATGATACGGTGCGACGTTTTGGTGCGAAAAAGAAATTTTCCCACTGAAATACACTTCTTCGGTGTGAAGTTGGTAAATTTACGAACTCTCAACTTCCCAGTGTTGAAAATACTAACGAATTACACCGAGGAGATGTGAAAGTCTTAAACTAAACGTGAAATTTCGCTGGACAGTTTAAAATGAAACACTAAGCCGGAGCGAGAATAGTACATTTCGATACGTGTGTGAGAGGTGATTATTTAGCGAATCAGACGTTTTTCGCACGAGCGAAGCTAGTGAGAAAAGTCTCATTCGCTAAAAATCACCTCTCACACAAATAGCACTTGTTTGAATATTTTGCACTGTTTGAATATTTTGTGTTTGTCGGTCTGCGGTAGCTACGGGTGTTTTTCTTTTGGCGCGTCGATGAGTCGACTCCGTTAAATGTTATGAACACGAGCCTCGTGTAAAACCGAAAATGCACGAGCCGGAATAGGAGCTCTCCCGACTTAATGAATGACGATCTAGCTGTTCCTAAAATTTATTTCGGTTTAGAAATCCCGAATTACATTAGAACCATTTAACTTATTACAAAGAGGAAAATTTTTGGGTCTAAAATGTCTCAAATTTAGTGCTGCATATTTTAGTCATATTTTTAACAAACAATTAATTCTTAACAATAAAAAAACAAATTTTTGACAAAATAGTTAAATTTTCAACCTAAGAAATGACTTTAAAAAAATACATTTTTAACTGGAAATTGTAGTTTATACTTAAGCTTACAATTCAAAAAATTAATTTTAACCCCAAAAAAATGCAAAATTTAAACCAACTGAATAAATTTTTAAATAAAACAAATGAAATTTCTAAGAAGAAGAATAATTCTCCACTAAAGGAGTTAGAAGATAAATTTATAATTAAAAAGATAATTTTTTAAGGAAAAAATGTCAACAAAATTGTTCAATTTTCATGTTTAGAAACGAATTTTAAACTGGCACGATAAGCATTAAACCAAAAATGGAACAATTAAATTTGCATTATAAAAATTAATTTTGAATAAAAAAATAATTAAATCTACAACAAAATAGTCAAATTTTCAACCAAAGAAATTTATTTACATATAAAAAGACTTCTTTCAAAAAATACAAAATTGCAAAAATATATATAAATTTTCAACCACATAGTTGAATTTCAACTAAAAAATAATGTTTCAAGGAAAAATTGAATAGTTACATTTTCAGTTAAAAATAATTATCAACCCCAAAGAATCAGTTTCAAAAAAATATTAAAATCTTCAAACAGAAAATCGAATTTGAAAACAAATAATTTCCTATAGAAAACAGAAATTCAAAATATTATAAATCAATTTTAAAACAACAAAAACACGAATTTTTAACAAAATAGATACATTTTCGACGAAAAACGGTTACATTATCATTTAAAAAAATAAATTGACAACAAACTTTTAATCAAAATAGTTTAATTTCCAACTCAATACATGAACTTTCAAAAATTTCAAACGAAAAGAAAAGAAGTTTTATCAAAAAATACATTTTCAACAAAAGAAATGAATTTTCAATTAAAATAGATGAATCTTTAAACAATAGGAACACATTTCTACCAAAAATGATTTATTCTTTTTCTGGGAATGGTCAATTGTCAGTATAAGAAAATATTTTTTCAACAAAAAAAAATCGAATTTTCAACAAAACAGTTAAATTATCAACCAAAAAATCAATTTTCAAACAAATTAATGTTTAGTTTAATTTTCGACTTATGAAATGAATTTGCATCTGAAAAATATTTTGAATAAAAAAAATAGAATTGACAACAGAATAGTTAAAATTTTAAACATATAGTTGGATTTTCGATTAAAAAGATACATTTATTACCAAAAATAGAATGGAATGAATTCTGAAAGAAAATTGAAAAAGGAACACAACATTTTTTTATGTTTTTGTAAAAATTTTAAAAGGTGTATAAAAGAGTGTATAGACAATTTTTGCAATTTTACCATGTTATATATAATTTTAGAAAAAATAAAGAACTTACTTCTTATATAGCCTTCTCGCGCAAGAAATAAATTTTTATTTAAAATATAGAAATTTCTGACAAGAAGAAGAATTTTCTACCGTACAAGATTAATTTTTAACTGAGAAAAGTCAATTTTCAAGGGAAAATATAACAACACATTTTCAAAACAATTAAAAAATTTTTAAATACAATAAATTTTGAAACA
>NC_046666.1:96172227-96175149 GCF_010883055.1 Belonocnema kinseyi
AGATTAATTTTTAACTGAGAAAAGTCAATTTTCAAGGGAAAATATAACAACACATTTTCAAAACAATTAAAAAATTTTTAAATACAATAAATTTTGAAACAAAAATTATACAGTGAAATTTTCAGTATAAGACAATTATTTTTTAACCTAAGAAAATCGAATTTTTAACAAAAATATAAATAATCAATCAAAAATAAATTTTCAAACAAGAAGAATTATTTCTTATTAAAAAAAGATAAATTTTCAACTAAAAAAATAATTTAAAAAACATTCAACAAAATGGTTAAATTTTCAACATTGAAAATGAATATTGTCACTAGAAAATAAGTACTTAACCAAAAATAGAATATTTACCTTTTTAGATAGAAAATTTAATTTTCTTCAAAATAGTTTAATTTTCGATGTAACAAATGAATTTTCAACTGAGAAATATTTTGAATTAAAAAAAAACTAGTATACAACAAAATAGTTATAATTTTAAACATATAGTTGGATTTTCAGTTAGAAAAGATACATTTTTTACCAAAAATGTAACGGAAAGAATTCTGAAAAAAAATTGAAAAAATAACACAACACTTTTTTATTATTTCTTTAAAATTTCTAATTGAAGTGTAAAAGAGTGTGTAGAAAATTTTGCAATTTTGCCATGTTATATATAATTTTAGAAAAATAGAAAACTTAATTCCTATCTAGCCATCTCGTGCAATTTTGCTGCACAATTTCCTTAAAAGCTTATTTGGTTTAAAAAATGTGTGTCCCAATTTGAGTAAGTTTAGGATATATTCAGAAATTTTGAAACGATTTAAAAATAACTAAAACTTGTAACAATTTATCTAAAATTTTGTATGGTTTCACTTTAAACCATTTCAAACCAAAAAAAAAGAAGTTTTATCCAAAAATGCATGTTCCGCCAACGTAATTAATTTTTAATTAAAATAGATGAATTTCTAACAAGAAGAACAATTCTCTTCCAAAAAGATTAATTTTTAACTAAGAAAGGTCCATTGTCAAGCAAAATAAAACAACAAATTTTCAAACAAAAAAATTTTTTACCAAAAAATCAATTTTCAAACATGAAGAATCATTTTATATTAGAAAAGGATCTATTTTCAACTGAAAAAATAATTTAAAAAAAGTTTAAGAGAATCGTTAAATTTTCAACTTCAAAAATGAATTTTCGACTGCAGAATATTTTGTACAAAATAAAATTGAATTTACAGCAGATTAGTTTAATTTTTAAATCTATAGTTGGATTTTCAATTAAAAAAGATACATTTTTGACCTAATTGCATGTTGGTGGCGGAAGTGAGAAAGTGTGCAGTGACAGGCGGTGAGAAGTTTTTACAAAGTTTGTGTGAAAGGTGTGAGTGGAGTGTGAGGGTGGAAGTCTAGGAGGTGAGTACGGCTGTGAGGGGTTCATTGGCAAGATAAAAATTAATTTACGATGTAGTTGGGGGGTGGGATTTGGTTAAATAGGGAAAGTGAGGTTAGGGTTGCAAGGGAGCGGGGTAGTTTTGTGTTCAGAATTTTGGGCCTGCATGGCGGACAAGGGTGGTTCTTGTAGTGCTGAGGGATGTAAGGGTTGAGAAAAGGGTGTCTAAAGAGGATGTGAGTGATGAAATAGGGCAAAGAAACTGAAATTTTAGGGCGGTAAGCGACAGCAGCCTTAAGAGACATCTGTTGACGGCAGTGCGTACTTTTGTCTATGGATAGGTTACAGTTACCGAAGGACGAGCGGGAGGTGGGCAGCGAGAGTACTGGCAGTGCTGGTAGTGAAGTAGACCGGGAGGAAATATCCAGAAGGACACAACGGACAGTTGTGCGTGGCCTGGTATCAAGTGGCACGTCAGGGAGGGGGAAGAATCGGAGCGAACGAAGAGATCAGGCAAGGGAGAGGGCGTCCAGTGCAAGTGAGGGGGAGGATTTCTTGAAGAAGAAAAGGGAAAGCAAAGAGAGTGCGGAGAAAAGCGCGCTAGAGAGTCCCTTTAAAAAAAGCGTACGAACACGTAGGTCATCCCCCCCCCCTCCTAAAAATGGAGGGGCAGACGGAGAAAGAAGCTATCGGGGTGCTGATAGGCGAGATCAGAGGGTTGAGGGAGGACGTAAGGGGGTCTATGGAGCAGATCGAAAGTATGAGGGAGGACCTGATGGTAAGAGATGAGAGATAGGAAAAGGAAGTAAAAGAACTGAGAGGGAAAGTAGAAGGATTGCAGAGGGAGTTGGTTTCGGTAAGGAAGGAAAAAGAGGATAAAATAAAGGAGATGGAAGAAGATATTAGGGTGTGCAAGGAAAGGACGGAAAAAAGGATGGAGAAGGTGGAGGGCAGGTCGGGAATGGAAGAAGTTGACATGGGGGAGGGCGAGAAGCAAGATATATGGGAGAAAGAGGAGATCCTGATAGAAGAGAAAGTGGGAGAGCGTAGGAATGAAAAGGAAGAGAGAGAGCAGATATGGAAAGGAAAAGGGCAATGGAGTTGAGGATGGAGAAAAGAGAGAAGGCAGATAGGAGAAATAATATAGTGATAAGAGGATTGAAGTTAAAGAGCGGGGTAGAAAGGGAGGATGTGGAAGCGCTTCTATAGAGCATAGGGTGGGTTAAAGGCAAGGTAGGGAAGGTTAGGTGGGGGGGGGGGGGGGGGGGGGGGGGGGGGGGGAAGGAGAATAAAGTGGCGGTGGTGGAATTGGAGAGCTGGGAAGAAAAATTGGGAGTAATGCATAACAAAAATAGGACAAAGGACAGTAAGGTTTTTATCGATCAAGATTTTACGAAGAAGGAAAGGGATGTTCAAAGAATGCTAAATGACAGGACTAGGAAGGAGAAGAGCGAAGGGAGAGCGGCGAAGGTAGGGTGTCGGATAATGAAACTAGATGAGAAAATGCGGGTTTGGAACGAGGAGAAGGAGGCATTAAAGGAAGTGCAGGG
>NC_046666.1:96175249-96176841 GCF_010883055.1 Belonocnema kinseyi
CGCGCGCAACTCAGTCGTTTACAGCGTCTCCTACTATATTCACACGGACATAGCCCTGTCATAGTATTGGACCGCATCTCGTTTCAGATCTGGGATCACTGCAGTAGCTTGGGTGAAAGGGGTGTTGGGTAAGATGGAGAAAAAGAGAAAGAAGGAGGAAGAGGAATGGAGAAAGAAAGATTGTAAATAGGAGAGGAATTAGATGTAAGAAAAATGTAAATATTGTAAATAGTAGTTTCGCGGAGATAGAGGCTGGTAATGCGAGGCATAACGATAAAAGAGCGAAATGCGTACGAGGCGAGGCGCAGCGGGGAAAGTTAGGCCGTAGAAATGAGCGGATTAGCTATAAGGTGTGGATGGATGGTACTTTGTAAGAAATAGTTGTAAGAAAATTTTATAAAAAAAAAAGGAAGTGTAAGCAAATCAATTTTTTAAGGCCAGCAGGCCGAAAAATAAACGTTTATTTATCTACATTTTTGACTAAAAATGAAATGGAATGAATTCTGAAAGAAAATTGAAAAAGAACACAACTTTTTTTTATTATTTCATACAAATTTTTAAAAGGGTGTAAAAGAGTGTTTAGTAAAATGTTGCAATTTTGCCATTGTTATATAATTTTAGGAAAAATAAAGAACTTAATTCTTATTAAGCTTTCTTACGTAAATTTTTAGAAAGTTTATATTAGTTTAAGAAATGTGATTTCAAATTTGGGTAAGTTTAAGAGATATTCTGAAATTTTTAAACGATATAAAAATAAATTAAACTTGTAACAATTTGTTAAGAATTTGTTAAGGTTTCACGAAAATGAAAAAAAAAATTAGGTTTCTAGGAATAATTGAAAGAACTTTTTATTTCAAAAAATTAATTTTAAGAGATCATTTTAAAAGATTTAAAGGGAATCTGAAAAATTTTAAAGGCAATTTTTGTTTGATTTTGCAGAATTAAAAGAAAATCAGGAAATGTTTGAATTGTTTTTAAAGAATAGAAGGTCTGACAAGATGAGAAAAAAAGAATTATTTCCCTATCATTCGTTTGAAAATTTGTAAATCTTTTTTATTTAAAAAAATTTAATTCATAGGAAACTTAAAAAGGTTTGTGGACATATCAAAGGAGTTCATAAAATTTAAAAGAAGAGTGTGCACGATTTTAAAGCAAACTGTTTTAATTTAGTTGATTAATAAATTAAAAACAAAAAAATCGAGTAAATTCATGAAATATTTAGAATAATGGAAGAGATTCAAATAGAATTCTAATTTTGAATTCTGTTAGAAATTTAGAAACTTGCAAACATTTCCGAAAATTTATCAAATATTTCTTGATTTCTTTCAAACATCTAAATGTTCTAAACACCTTTGCAGAAGACTCGAATTTTTACTAATATTTAGTAAAATCCAATAAAATAGAAATCTTTAAAGTCCTAGTTGTTCTTTTTTGACACATCTCTTTTCATGCTATTTTAGGCTATACTCAAAATTTTGGGGATTTTAAGAGAAAAAGCCAAAAAGTTATTAACTTGACCTTATATGCTTTCTTAATATATGAAAACTTTACGAAACCTTTAATGTCTTAAAACACTTATCTCAATATTACAA
>NC_046666.1:96176941-96180718 GCF_010883055.1 Belonocnema kinseyi
AAAAAGCCAAAAAGTTATTAACTTGACCTTATATGCTTTCTTAATATATGAAAACTTTACGAAACCTTTAATGTCTTAAAACACTTATCTCAATATTACAAAATTTAGCTTTTACAATGTGATTTCCATTGTAAAATAATTGTAATATAAATAATTGTAAAATAAATTTAAAAAATTTTATTTTATGAGAAAATATCTCGTGATTTTAAAAGGAGAAAACAATTCTAAAATTACCTTTATGTATAGTATCTTAATAACTAAGGAACATACTTTTAGAATATTTTCCCTTGATTCTACCCTAGGGTCAAACATGGTGCAAAAAACCGTCGTGAAATTTCATAGAAAAACTGAACTCTGTATATATTAATTTAAAAAATTAAAAATAATCATAATTTTATAAATATTCCTACATTTTATTTTAATATATTTCTTAGGGAATAGATTTTGGAAATAAAATTATTAAAATATCTCCATTAGTGAGTAAAACACTATGTAGAATCGCCTTTCAAATTGTACAAAAAAAATTCAAAAAAATTTAATAAACGGTTGTACAGATTTGGCTTTAACCTTATGAATAAGTTTCAGAAATTTATATTTCTTTTATCGCTTTTCAGCACATGATTTTGCTCTAAACATAAAGCATAATAAAACTCCTTTCAACACAAACTTCAGAGAAAAATTTTCATAAAATTTTTATCAAATGATAAGTCTTTTGTACTTATAAGGAAAAATGAAAATCTTTAATTAATTATGAATGTTTAATTATTTTCATTGAAAACAATTGAACCTCTTGCGATTAAAAGCGAGGATTCAGCCTGAATTTTTCTAAGGAATTTGAGAAAAAAATAGTTTTATCTCCTTGAAATCTTTCGGAATTCCTCTAAACCTCCTAAAGTTTATTTTTTAAATATTTAAAAATGTAATTTTCTAACAGAATTTAAGTTAAAAATTCGATTTGAATCTCTTCCTTTTTTCTGAATATTTCTTGAATTTACTCTATTCTATTTATTTTTATTTATTAATTTTACCAAATTGAAATATTTTGCTTTAAAATCTTCCACCCTCATCTTTTAAATGTTTTGAAATCCTTTATATGTTTAGAAACCTTTTTTAATTTTCTCTTAATTTACATTTTTTTTTAAATAAAAAATTAACGAAAATTTTTACACGAATCTTGAAAAAGTTCCGTTTCTAATCTTTTCAGATCTTTTAAGCCATATAACCATAAAAAATTATTCAAATTTTTCTTATTTTCTTGAAAATTCGAAAAAATTAAAAATTATGCCTTTAAATCTTCCAGATTACTTAATCAGTTTACTTATTTCGGCTCTACACGAGGCTGGTCTACGCAACATGTAGCAGAGCTGACTCACCGACGATGTTTCACCGGCTCTTTTATATACACTCTACACCGTCTTCCGCATCGGAACGATGCAAAAACTGTCAATGATCGCTCTGGCTGAGATGAAAAAGGTACGCTCTCACGTTCGACACCGAACTTTTTTTCTAACAGTGTAACTTTATATCTGATCTTAGACATTGCCTAGTATATAATCAGGTAGCCCTATACTATCGACGGTTAGTACTGGACACTGAATACCTATTTTAATTGTTACATTTTTAGGCAAAGTCCCAAATCACAATCGTTGTTAAAAAAGTTTGAGACTTAGGTATGTTTAACAGCCCTAGAATTTCACAAATGTTGACTGTTGCCATTTTCTCAAAGTCGCGACTACGCGTACCCTTATCATAACGAGTAAATAAGCTTTTTTTAAATATAATTAGACTTACGAAATATCAGTCTCATATACTTTCAGAACTTCAAACGAGTGTGAAAACATAAAAATTTGTTTATATTGTCGTGTATTTCGACGATTCTTCGAATAACAAACAAGTAGTACATGTTTCATACTATCTATTAAGGTCCCATTATTGGATCCGTGGTAAAAAGCCCAAACGACAAAGCGCCCGCCTAAAGAGAGTCGCGCTCCGTGAAAAAGACCCAAGAATCAGAGAGCGAGCAGCGGCGGGCTCAAACATACATCTATCGCGATGAAGCGAGTCGCTCTCTGATTGATGGGCCTTTTTCACGGAGCGCGACCCTCATTGGTCGGGCGCTTTGTCGTTTGGGCTTTTTGTCACGGATCCCCATTATTCTTAAGACTGTATGGGATTTTGCACATCCGACAAGCTGAACGATTCTAAAAAAATTAAATTATTTAAAATGTCTTGTACATCGAGGATTCTATAAATAACAAGCAGGTAACATATTATATCTGTCCGCTAAGTACATTATATCTATAACACATACTGTAGTATTCAGGTACCCTTCTTTTTAATACTATATTGGATTTGGTACAAAAAAAAACAGTATTAGCCGGCAGATTTTCGAATATAATAGCCCAGTTACCATTTTTTAAAACACTTGAGAATGCATACAATAAGATAATAAACTTAAAGTATCAAATTTGTTGATATAATAGAGTATTTTCACGAGTAAAGCTATTTTTTGGTAAGTGGAATTACTTACGGAATGTAAGTTTCAGTCGCCTTCAGAATTTTTGCAGTTAAAAGAATCTCAAAATATATAAAGCTATAGTTTCGTACATTTTGATATTTCTACAAATAATGAACAGATAATCATATCTATCACGAAAAGTAGCATTCATGTTAATACTCTATCGGACTTGTTATATGTGAAACTGAAAACACTAGACGTTTTCTGACAACTGACCTGTTACATTT
Source organism: Belonocnema kinseyi (assembly GCF_010883055.1). Lineage (NCBI taxonomy): Eukaryota > Metazoa > Arthropoda > Insecta > Hymenoptera > Cynipidae > Belonocnema > Belonocnema kinseyi. Next base: position 96,179,687 of record NC_046666.1, read on the forward strand.
CAATTTATTTTACACAATAATATTTAACGATGTCACTATTATTATTAATTGAAATACTATTTTATTTTGGGGGTTTCACGAAGGTGTCGCCATTATGTTCCAAAGATACACTACGTAATTGAATAAAAATAAAGAACACCGAAATGAATAAAATTGCAATCCTTCCTTCACTAGATTTAGGCAGCAACTCACTAAAATAATTTTGTAAAATAATTTATTAAATACCAGCCATGTGTATGATGAATTCCAAAACGTAGTAATTAGTAAAAAGGCAATCTTCTAGATTTATCTGGCAAGGCTCAGTCTGACAATCATTGCGATTGCTAGAAAAATCGATGCTTCAAACCTTTAACCAGAAAATTGAGCGCGCAAACGTGCATTGCAAAATAAAAAGCTATATTAATTTAAATAGCTTGGAAATGTTTGGCAAAGGAGTTTCATGCCAGCCAGGCGACGGGCGAACCAATCGCAAGGAAAGCCAACTTTTCAATTGGCAAACACCTAGCTACTATTATCTTGGCTATTGACTAATAATTATGAAGAACTTTGCAGATACGCTAGCAGAATCATGAGGAAACACAATTCTTAAAACGCACTGATTCACTAACAAAAGTATTACATAGCCACTATATTTCGACGAAAGAGTATTCTATTTTATAAGTGTGAAGCCCATGGTGGATAACGCGTATCTTCGTTTTGCCTGACTAGATCACTCTCCCCTGAAGCGTAGACCTGAACGTCTCGTTAGAACGTACCTCGAGACAGAGCTGCCAGATCGTGGATGAAATTTACCCCCACCATACCTACCGTTCGGGAGCCGCAAAACAAAAGGTGCATGATTACCACTGTGAGATCGTATGCAAGCCGAAAATGCACGATTCGACTTCGGTGTTCTGCTGTACGATGATTGCCGATCTTAAGGCTTCGGAAGCCTTCGGTGGTCTTCTATTTATATCTCGCTCCCCATTTGAAAGAAATTGAAGAAATTGGCGATTTGGATCTTTTGCGTGATTCTTAATTTCATGCATGCGT
>NC_046666.1:96180818-96182250 GCF_010883055.1 Belonocnema kinseyi
AATAGTTGACTAACTTTTAATAGAAATAGTTAAACTTTCAACTGAAACAATTAGTTTTCTGCAACAACAAAATTTTGAATGAAATACATAACTGAACAAAAAACATTTTTTTCATTGTTTTCAACGTAATAGTAAAATTTTAAATAAAAAAATTACATTTTCATCCAAAAAGCTAAATTGTATACTAAAAAAGGCATTTCTAATAAAATACATGAACATTGCACAAAAGAAATTTATTTTCCATGAAGACTAATTTTCTGAACCAAAAATTAATGTTTAATCATAGTTAAATTTTCGACAACAAAGATTAATTTTCTACCAAGACAGAAAAGTATTCAATAAAATATAAAAAATTTTAACTAAGAAAGATCACTTTTCATTTAAATATAGAATAGTTAAATTTGTGGTTAAAAAAAATTAATTTTTAACCAAAAAGAAAATAAATTTTCTACAAAATAGTTACATTTTCAAAAAAAAAATTTATCCAACTAATTGATGAATCAACTAAAAAAAAAATATGAGAAAAAACTTTAAAATTCTTTGAAATCGCTCGAAATTATTGAAATTAATTGAAAATTCGTTGGAATGTTTTGAAATATCCTGAAAATTTTTGAATCCTTTAAAACCGCTTAAAATTTTTGAAAGCTCTTAAAAATTCCTTACAAGTTTAAAAATACTCAAAAGCTTTCAAATCCTTTAAAATCTCATAATACATTATTGAAATCAATTGAAAATGCCTCGGAATCTATTAAAATATCCTACTATATATATCAAATCCTTTAAAATATCATATTAAAATATTGTCAAAAATTGAAAATTCCTTGGAACGTTTTAAAATACTCCCAAATATTTCGACACCTTCAAAATATTTTGAAAGACCTTGGCATCTTTTAAAGATTTCTAAAGTACTTTGGAATTTTTTAAAATAACCCTGCTAAAGTTGGTAAAATTCTTTGAAATTCCTTTAAATTATAAAAATAAGTTGAAAATTCCTTGAGATCTTTCAAAACATCCTCAAATATTTAAAATCCTTAAAAACCTTTTAAAATCTTTAAATTTTTTTAAAGCTCTTGAAAATATCTTAAAATTCAATAAATACCCTGAAATATTTCAAATACTTTAAAATCTCACACTAAATTATCAAAATAATTTGAAAATTACTTGAAATCTATTAAAATATCCTAAAATATACATCTAATCCTTTAAAATATCATTCTAAATTACTGTATTCAATTGAAAATTCCTTGGAATCTTTAAAAAAACTCTCAAATTTTTCAAATTCTTTAAAATATTTTCAAATACCTCGAACTTTTTATAAAGATTTCTAAAATATTAAAAATTTTTTTAAATAACCCTTTTAAAATTGGTTTAATTCTTTAAAATTCCCTTAAATTATGAAAATCAGTTGAAAATTCCTTGACATTTTTAAAAA
>NC_046666.1:96182350-96207194 GCF_010883055.1 Belonocnema kinseyi
CCCCCCCCCCCCCCGATTTCACGATTCATTTCGGTGGCTAACTGGCTATTTGGAGGAGTTTTTATGTAAACTGAATTTCGCAGGGTGTCAAGAGAACGAAAGTTCAGGCAATTTTGTTATGTTCTATAATTTTATAAAAAAATAAGGAAATTAATTCTTATTAAGCCTTCTTGCGCAATTTTGTTACATATTTTTAAAAATTTATTTTGGTTTAAAAAATGTCCTTTCAAATTTGCGTAAGTTTAAGAGATATTCAGGAATTTTGAAACAATTAGAAAATAATTAAAATTTGTAAGGATTTTTAAAAGAATTTGTTAAGGTTTCACGAAAATGAAAAAAATTCTTTTAGGTTTCTACGAATAATTAATACAATTTTTTATTTTGACAAATTAATTTTAAAAAATTCCAGTACATTTTAAACTCTGTTTAAAATTGTCAATAAAGTATCTGAAGATGTTAAGGCACTCTTTTTCATTTTGCTGAATTTCAAAGAAAATCAGGAAAAATTTGAATAGTTTTGAATGATTAGAAGGCTTAGAAGGTCCGACAAGATTAGAAACAGAACTTTTTCAAGATTGACAGGAAAATTTTTTATGACTTTTTATTGAAAAAAACGTACTTTATGAGAATATTGAAAAAGGTTTTCAAACATGTGACAGGATTTCCTAAAATTTAAAAGAAGACTGTAGAAGATTTTAAAGCAAAATTTTTATAATTGGTAAGATTATAATTAATAGATCAAAAACTTAAAATTTTAAAAAATGTAAATAATCGAATAAATTCAAGAAATATCATGTAGAGTTTATGAGATTAAAAAGAATTTAAACTTCAGAAGAGTTTTAGAAACGTAAAATAAACTAATTTAAAAAACTGAAAAACCTAAAAATTCTTTGAGAAGAATAAAAAAGATGCGCTTGGAAATTGTATATAATAATCAATCTTTAAATTTAAAATTCGAATGATTGTTTTGTAAATTACTTTCAGCACATTTCTTCTCAAGCAGAGTCCCCGCTTTTAATCGTAAGAGGTTCAATTATTTCCAATAAAAATAAGTAATTACATAATTTTTTAAAATTCAAAAAAGATAACTTGGAATAAGTTGAATGAGCTTTAAAAAAATTTTATTTTAATTACAATAAAAATTTGTTAAATTATTTCTAAAAATTTGGTAACATTAAAAATTTTAGAATTTAAATACGCTTTACATTAAGATTCTCATATTAAATTTTGATAAGATATAATAGATATGTATGTAAAATGAAAAGATAATAATAAAAGTCGATAAACAAAGGACTTTCAGCTAATAAAAGATAATAAAAGAAACTCCTTGGGAAAAATGTAAATAATTGTTTTGGGATGAATTTTAAAAGAAAATTTAAAAAAGATTACAAAACATTTTTTATTATTTCCTAAAATGTTTAAAAAGTACGTCAAATATTTTGAACCATAATCTTGTAGTTTTTTCATATTACTTAGCTTTAGAAAAGTTAAGGAATATAATTCTTTCAAATTTGAGTAAGTTTAAGAGATATTCAAAAATTTTGAAACGATTCGAAAATAATTAAAACTTGTAACGATTTTTAAAGGAATAATTAAAATAATTTTTTATTTCAAACAATTAATTTAAAAAGATTATTTTTAAATATTTCAAAACATTGCAAAAGATTTCAAATATACTCACAGTATCTGAAAAACTTTAAAGGCGTTTTTTTTTAATTTTGCAGAAAAAAATCAGGAAAAATTTGATTCATTTTTAAAGATCAGAGATTAGAAGGTCTGACAAGATTAGAAAAACAGAATTATTTTTATAATAATTGTGTGAAGATTTTTAATAATTTTTATTTTTAAAAAGTACTTTTAAAAAATTCAAGCAGATTTTTAAACACATCAAACGATTTTCTAAAATTTGAAAGAAGAGTGTAAAAGATATTAAAGCAAAATGCTTCAATTTGATAACATAAAAAGTAAAAAAAAGGTGAATAATCGAGTGAATTCAGGAAGTATTTAGTAGAATTGATGAGATTCAAAAAATTTAAACTTTAGAAGTGTTTTAGAAACGCAAGATAAACTTTAGGAACTTTGAAAGATATTCGAAAGGCTTCAGGAGAATAAACAAAGTTTCTTAAGATTCTTGAGAAAATTTAGAAGATTATAAGAAATTTTTTTTTTACAGTTTGAATGATGTTCTTAATTTTTGATAAAAACTCGAGAGAGTTACCAATATTTTAAAGAATTTAAAACGTGTTTAATAAATGAGAAATGTTCCTAATATTTTTTAAAATCCTGTTGTTAAATTCATTTTTAAATTATTTACAATTAAAATAAAATTGTAAAAGCTAAATTTTGTAATACTGAGATAAGTATTTTAAGACATTAAAGGTTTTTTAAAATTTTCATATATATTGATGAAGCAAATGAGGTCAAGTTAATAACTTTTTGGCTTCTTCTCTCAAAATCCTCAAAATTGTGATTATAGCGTAAAATAGAATGAAAAGAGATGTATCAAAAAAGAACATAGAGGACTTCAATTTTTATATTTTATTGAATTTAAAAAAAAAAATAAGAAAAATTTGAGTCTTTTTAAAAGATGTGTAGGGCATTTAGAAGTTTGGAAGATATCCACGAATATTTGAGAAATTCTGAGAAATTTTTTCAAGTTTTAAAGTATTTTTAATACGTTTAAAACAAAATAAATGCTAAAAAATAATTTTACCTGACTACTATTTTCTTAAAATTTTTAAAAAGCATTCAAGATGTGAAAAAACTTGACTTATATAATGTTCTAAATTTTTCACAGGAAATTTAAGAAAAATAATTTTATCTCCTTGAAATCTTTCGGAATTCCCTTAAAGCTTCTAAAGTTAATTTTTTTGAAATCTTTGAAAATCTACACTTCTAAAAAATTTTAGTTTAAAATTAGATTTGAATCTCTTCCATTCTTCTAATTATTTCTTGAATTTACTTGATTTTTTACTTTTTAAAATTTTTCATTCTTATAAAATTGAAACATTTTGCTTGAAAATCTTCTACACTCTTCTTTTAAATTTTAGGAAATCGTTTCATGTGTTTCAAAATCTTTTTTAATTATTATTAAAGAACATTTTTAAAAAGAAAAATTATTAAAAATTTACAAACGATTATTAGAAAAATAATTCTTTTTTCTAATATTTTCAGAACTTCTAGTCTTCTAATCTTTAAAAATTATTCAAATTTTTCCTGTTTTTTTTGCAAGCTTTAAATATTTTTTAACCGTTTCAAAATTTCTAAATATCTCGTAAACTTACTAAAATTTGAAAGCAAATTTTTCAAACCAACATAAACATTACAAAAAATGGTGCAACAAAATTGCACAAGAAGGCTTAATAAGAATTAAATTCCTTATTTTTTCTAAAATTATATAATATGGCAAAATTACGAAATAAGTTAAAAAAATTGTAATCTTTTTTCTAGTTTTCGCTCAGAATTCATTCCATTCCATTTTTGGTTGAAAAATAATTTTTTAACTGAAAATCCAACTATATGTTTAAAAATTGAACTATTCTGTTATAAATTCGATTGTGTGTGTTTTTTTTTGTTTAAAACATTTTTCAGTTGAAAATTCATTTCTTCAACGAAAATTAAACTATTTTAAAATTTAATTTTTTTCAAATAACTGTTTTGGTTGATAATTTAACTGTTTTTTTGAAAATTCGATTTTTTTGTTGTTGAAAAAACATTTTCTTACATTAAAAATGTTACTGTTTAATTTTTGGTAGCATTTCTTTTTGTAGGAAATTGACCTTTCTCAGTCAAAAATTCTTCTTGTTTTGGTAGAAAATTATTCTACGTGTTTAAGAATTCATCTACTTCAATGAAGAATTCGTTTCTTTGGATGAAAATGCATTTTTTCTGTGAAACTTTTTTTCTTTTGGTATAAAATGGTTGAAAGTTCATGTATTTTATTTTGAAAATTAAACTATTTTACCAAAAAATTGTTGGTTGTAAATTTATTTTTCAAACTGATAATGTAACCGCTTTTCGTTGAAAATTTATCAATTTTGTTAAAAAAAAATTTGTAATTTTAAAATTGATTTTGAAAATTTTGAATTTCTGTTTTTGGTAGAAAGTTATTGGTTTGAAAATTAAGTTATTTGTTTGAAAATTTAATTTTTTGCATGGAAATTTAAATATTTTGTTGAAACTTTGATTTTTTTGAGCTCATAATTATTTTTCAAATGAAAATTTATCTATTCAATTTTTCGTTGAAACATTATTATTTGAGTTAAAAATTAATTTCTTTCGTTGAAAATTCCATTTTTTATCTGAAAATTTCACTACTCCATTTTTACTCGAATACTTATTGTTTTAGTTTAAGATTCTTTTCTACAGATGAAAATTGAACGAGTTTGTTGACACTGGTTTTTCTTGAAAAATGTACTTTTTAGTTATAAATTTATCTTCTTTTCTGGCGATTTATTCTTCTTTAAAAATTGATTTCTTTTGTTGAAGATTCGAATTTATTTGGGTTTAAAAAATAATTTTTTCCCCTGCAAACTTCAGTATAAACTACATTGTTAAAGTTAAAAAATGTGTTTTTTAAAGTAATTTCTTAGGTTGAAAATTTAATTATTTTGTCGAAAATTTGTTTTTTATTTGTTAAAAATCAATTGTTTACTAAAAATATGACTAAGGCATGCAGCACTAAATTTGAAACATTTTAGTCCCAGAAGCCTTGTCTCCTATATCAATTTACATCAAGTCAATTATATTTTCCTCTTCGCAATAAGCCTAATGTTTCTAAGGTAACTCGGGATTTCAAAACCTGAATAAATTTGAGGAGCAGCTAGATCGTCATTCGAGAGGTCGGGAGAGCTCGGGTTCCTGCTCGTGCATTTTCGACTTTACAAAGGCTGGGCTTTGCAGCATTTAACAGAGCCGACTCACGGACACGATACGTTTGAATTTGTTGCTCCCAGATGGCAGAGTGGTGAGGGCCGAAAAATCCCACGTTCTAAAAGACCAGCCTCGTATAAAGCCGAAAATGGGCTGATAATTGCACGCAATTTCCAGGCGCATCTTTTTTCTTTCTTCTCTAAGAATTGGTTGGTTCTTCGGTTTTTTAAATAATTACAAAAAAGTATATTTTTGGAAAAAAAAGTTACCAGTTTTGTTCACTTCAGCTCGTGCTAACTTCGCTCATTTTCATGATTTTTAGATTCTGTTAAGACTAACTTAAGTGACTACAGTTTCTAAAATTATCTATAAAAGAAAAACTTAAATACTTTAATAAACATAGAAGTTGTTCATTCTTTTTTTAGGCAATAAAAAAATCATAAAGTTTAAACCTCAAGCGCACTGCGTATCATATTCCAATAAATTTTAGGAATATTTATAAAAGTGTTATTGTTGGGGTTGGGACAAGCCTACATACGGTAAGCCTTCCGCGGCATCACTTCCCAAAAGGTAAAGGCTTCTACGGGCGTCGCTTCCCCGAGTCGCATGGTTGCCTTGGACATCACTTCCTCCAACTCTGAGCTTATCAGGGCATCACTTTCCCAGTATATTAGAACGTACCCGAAGCGGGGGTTATTTTAGGCAATTCTTCCCCGGGTATCACTTCCCCTGAGAAAGTATGGCATAAATGGGTACGTGTTCCTCGGGCATCACTTCCCCAGTGAAATTTAGAAATATAGAGACTATAGCAAAAATGGGCATGTCTTCTCCGAGAATCACTTCCCCATTGAAATTTTGAAATATAGAGACTATGGCAAAATGGGCATTTCTTCCCCGGGCATCACTTCCCCAGTGAAATTTATAAATATAGAGACTATATCATAAATGGGCATGTATTTTCCGGGCATCACTTCCCCAGTAAAGATTATAAATATAGAGACTGTGGCAAAAATGGGCATGTCTTCCCCGGGCATCACTTCCCCAGTAAAATTTTAAAATCTAGAGACTATGGAAAAAATGGGCATGTCTTCCCCGGGCATCACTTCCCCATTGAAATATTAAAATCGTAATACTGTGGCAAAAATGGGCATGTGTTCCCCGGGCATTACTTCCCCAGTGAAATATTAAAATCGTCCGACTCTGGCAAAAATAGGGATGTATTCCCCGGGCATCACTTCCTCAGTCAAATTTAGAAATATAGAGATCATGGCGAAAATGGGCATGTCTTCCATGGGCATCACTTCCCCATTGAAATTTAGAAATATAGAAACTATGGCAAAAATGGGCATGTCTTCCCCGGGCATCACTTCCCCAGTGAAATCTATCAATATAGAGACTATTGCAGAAATGGGCATGTCTTCCCCGGGCATCACTTCCCCACTGAAATTTAGAAATATAGAGACCTTGGCAAAATTGGGCATGTCTTGCATGGGCATCACCTCCCCAGTAAAATATTGAAATCTAGAGACTATGGCAAAAAAGGGCATGAAAGGCGACCCTTTCCAGTTTTTTCCAACCCTCGGCTAACTGACCTCACCAATAGCACCACCGCGCCCCTTTCTATTTTTTTCCAACCCTCGGCCGACTGACCTCACCAATAGCACTGCCGCGCCCCGTTACAGTTTTTTCCAACCCTCGGGTGACTGACCTCACCAATAGCATCACCGCGCCCCTTTCCAGTTTTTTCCAACCCTCGGGTGACTGACCTCGCCAGCAGCTCCACCGCGCCCCTTTCCAGTTTTTTCAAAACCTCGGGTGACTGACCTCGCCAATACCACCGCCACGCCCCGTTCCAGTATTTTCCAACACTCGGGTGACTGCCCTAATGATTCACTTGGGAAGAGATGCACGGGGAGGACATGCCCATTTTTGCCATAGTCTCTAGATTTCAATATTTCACTGGGGAAGTGATGCCCGAGGAATACATGCCCATTTTTGCCATAGTCTCTAGATTTTAATATTTTACTGGGGAAGTGATGCCCGGGGAAGACATGCCTATTTTTGCCGCAGTCTAACGATTTGAATATTTCAATGGGGAAATGATGCCCGGAGAAGACATGTCCATTTTTTCTATAGTTTCTATATTTCTAAATTTCACTGTGGAAGTGATGCCCGGGGAAGTCATGCCCATTTTTGCCATAGTCTCTATATTTCCAAATTTCACTGGGGAAGTGATGCCCGGGGAAGACATGCCCATTTTTGCCATAGTATCTAAATTTCAATATTTGACTGGGGAAGTGATGCACGGGGAATACATGCCCATTTTTGCCACAGTCTGACGATTTTAATATTTCAATGGGGAAATGATGCCCGGGGAAGATATGCCCATTTTTGCCATAAGTCTCTAGCGATAGTCTCTAGATTTCAACATTTCACTGGGGAAGTGATGCCCGGGGAAGAATAGCCCATTTTTGCCACAGTCTGACGATCTGAATATTTCAATGGGGAAATGATGCCCGGGGAAGACATTCCCATTTTTTCCATAGTCTCTAGATTTCAACATTTCACTGGTGAAGTGATGCCCGGGGAAGACATACCCATTTTTTCCATAGTCTCTAGATTTCAACATTTCACTGGGGAAATGATGCCCGGGGAAGACATGCCCATTTTTGCCATAGTCTCTATATTTCTAAATTTCACTGGGAAAGTGATGCCCGGGGAAGACATGCCCGTTTTTGCCATAGTCTCTAAATTTCAATATTTGACTGGGTAAGTGATACCCGGAGAAGACATGCCCATTTTTTCCATAGTCTCTATATTTCTAAATTTCACTGGGGAAGTGATGCCCTGGGAAGACATGCCCATTTTTGCCATAGTCTCTAAATTTCAAAATTTGACTGGGCAAGTGATGCCCGGGGAAGACACGCCCATTTTTGCCATAGTCTCTAGATTTCAATATTTTACTGGGGAAGTGATGCCCGGGGAAGAATAGCCCATTTTTGCCACAGTCTGACGATCTTAATATTTCAATGGGGAAATGATGCCCGGGGAAGACATGCCCATTTTTGCCATAGTCTCTAAATTTTAATACTTTACTGGGGAAGTGATGCCCGGGGAAGAATAGTCCATTTTTGCCATAGTCTCTAGATCTTAATATTTTACTAGGAAAATGATGCCCGGGGAAGACACGCCCATTTTTGCCATAGTCTCTAGATTTCAATATTTTACTGGGGAAGTGATGCCCGGGGAAGAATAGCCCATTTTTGCCACAGTCTGACGATCTTAATATTTCAATGGGGAAATGATGCCCGGGGAAGACATGCCCATTTTTGCCATAGTCTCTAAATTTCAATATTTGACTGGGTAAGTGATACCCGGAGAAGACATGCCCATTTTTGCCATAGTCTCTAAATTTCAAAATTTGACTGGGAAAGTGATGCCCGGGGAAGACATGCCCATTTTTCCGTAGTCTCTATATTTTTAAATTTCACTGGGGAAGTGATGCCCGGGGAAGACGTGCCCATTTTTGCCATAGTCTCTAAATTTTAATACTTGACTGGGGAAGTGATGCCCGGGGAAGAATAGCCCATTTTCGCCATAGTCTCTAGATCTTAATATTTTACTAGGAAAGTGATGCCCGGGGAAGACATGCCCATTTTTGCCATGGTCTCTATATTTCTAAATTTCACTGGGGAAGTGATGCCCGGGGAAGGCATGCCTATTTTTGCCATAGTATCTAAATTTCAATATTTTACTGGGGAAGTGATGCCCGGGGATGAATAGCCCATTTTCGCCATAGTCTCTAGGTTTTAATATTTTACTGGGGAAGTGATGCCTATTTTCGCCACAGTCTCTATGTTTCTAAATTTCACTGCGGAAATGATGCCCGGGGAAGACATGCCCAATATAACCCCTGTTTCGGGTACGCATGATTTAACTGGGGAAGTGATGTCCGAGGAAGACATGCCCATTTATGTCATACTTTCTCGGGGGGAGTAATGTCTGGGGAAGACATGCCAAAAAACCTCTGTTTCGGGTACCTTTTAATTGACTGGGGCAGTGATGCTTTGATTAGCCTCATACTTGGGGGAAGCGTGGGAAGACTTGCCATATGTAGGCTTGTCACAACCTCGTTAGTAGAGACTAAAAAAATGCTGGTGAATTTTTTTGACTCGAATATAAATTAGACCAAAAGCCGCCCAAATGGTTTTAGATAAAAGAAACAAGCTACAAAAAAATAAAGAGGCAAAATTCGATCATCCAAAAATGATCTAAAAAATTGTTTGTTAATCATTTTTTGATAGAATGTGTAGTTTTTCTTTTAATCGTGAAAAATAACATTGACAATAAAAAAAATATTTGGAAAAATTATGCAAGATACGAAAACACATAAATGACGAAAAATGGTACTTTCACAAATATCTACAAGTTTGTAATAAACTTTTGTTATAACCCAGTGGACACAAAACTATGAAAATCCCAAGAACGTCCTTGAGACGTTCCTAGGACGTCCTATGTCAGGCCAATCAACGTTTTTAAGACGTCCAATGTCCTAAAGATGACCTAAAGACGGTTCAAAGACATGGACGTTCTCGGAACATCTTTCGTACTGACATTAGATATTATACGCTAGGATGCATATTTTATGTTTAAATCATAAAAATAACATTGAAAATAAAGAAGCTAAATTTACGGAAAAACAGCACAAGTTGCATTAAAAAGCTTGATAACAAAATTGTTTTTACATTATCATCATTTATGATTGAGAAAGTATTAGAATTGTCTGAAATTTGACACCACATTTTTTAACGGATCTCCACGTTTCGAGACCAACTGAATCCGAAAACCAAGTTTTTATGATTGCGCCTGCATGTCTGTCCGTCCGTCCGTAAACACGATAACTCTCGGAAAAATGAGTGAATTAAATCGATCTTCGTCACACTTACTTTAGGTCTTGAAAGAAAGGACGAGTTCGTTAACTAGCCATTTTGGATAACAATTCAAACAGTTAGAGCATTTTCAAAACTGTTGTGACCATTTTTTTTATATTAAAATTTTTTATCTACGGCTATTCATAGTAGTCAGAAAATCTAAGAATTTATGCTAATGACTTTTTTAGATAAAAAAACATTCTCCGAGTTATAGCATTTTAAACATTTGATACATCAATCGAAAATCAAAATATGAAGCCAAACAACGCACGATATAAAAAAAGTCAGTAAAAGAAAAACATTCCTGTTTGAAAGCCCTACAAGATTATCATAACAACTTTTTATATTTTTTTTGGTAAAATCGAAAATTCAAATTTTTATTGCACAAAAATTAATAAAGAATAATAAATTCCATTCTGTGGTCAAACTATGACGAGTACAAATGATTCCGAAGAACTTAAAGAACTCAAAAGAATTAAGAGATCAATAAAAAAATATGTTCTACACTTAACAAATGGAAAGCTAGAAGATGCATGAGGGTGGTTGCCTTCCCTTTCTGAGTAAGAATAATTAATATAGTTTTTGTAAATAAATCAAATAAATTTGAAGCATGTAAATTATAAATTTACTTTTAAATACTTCATTTTTTGTTAAGCAATAAGTGATTCTTTATTTGCATGTTGATGAATTTTAAACGGATTCAAAAGAATTAAGAGAATGCCAAAGTATTTAAAAGAATTTAAAGAATCCGAATGATTGTAAAGAATTCAAATCAAATCTTCGTAATTTTAAATTGTTCTTATTAATGTTGAGCAATACTTAATTTTGGAATTCAACGGTTTAAAAAAATTCAAAACACCAAAACAATGCCACAGATTGCAAAGAATACTAATGTATGCACTTAATTTAGAGGAGTTCAAAGATTAACAAGAATTTAAAGAACTCAAAAGTATTCAATTGATTTCAAAAGAATTCAAAGAATTTAAAAGAATTCAAAGAATCATAAAAAAAGATGTTCTACACTTTAACAAATGGAAAGCCAGAGGGTGGATGAGGGCGTTTGCCTTTCCTTTGCGACCCTTCGCTTGAAAATTGAAGACTTTTAAACGTATCCAAAAGAATTTAGATAAATGAAAAGTATTCAAAATAGTTTAAAAAATTTAAGACTTCACAAAATTCGAATTCATTAAAAAAATTCAAAGCATGAAAACAATGCAACAGATTGTAAAAAATTCAATAGAATACAAGTAGAATACCAACAGAATCAAACGAACTCAAAGGATTCAAAGCATTAAAAAAAAAGAGTTCACAAAATTTTAAAGGATTCAAAAGCGTTCAAAATATATCAAACGAATTTAAAATAATTCAAAGAATTCAAATGAACCCCTCTTAATTTTAATTTGTCAACATTAATGTTAAGTAATACTTAATTTTTTAATTTCAACAAATCAATAAAGTCAAAGCGTGAAAACAAGTCAACAGATTTCAAAAAATCCAAAAGTATCCAAAGAATTGAAAAGATTCGAAAAGTACTCCAAGAATTAAAAAGAGTTCAGAGAATTCAATCAATTCCGAAGATTTAACAGAATTAAGAAATTCAAAATAATTTTAAAGAATTCAGAGAATCGAAATCTGTTCAAGGAATTCAAATAAATTCTTCTTGATTTTAAAATATTAGTATCAATGTTAATTAATACTTAATATTTGAATTCAAAGCATGAAAAGCATGCAATAGAGTGCAAATATTTGAAAAGAATACACGAATTTCAAGAAAATTCAAAGAATTCAAAAGAATTCAAGATTTTTTAAAGAAATTAAAGAATTCAAAAGCATTCATTGAATTCAGATGAATGTTTTATTTTAGTTAGTTGTCTTTAATTTTAAATTGTAAATAATATTTGAATTTGAAAAATTCAAAGACATTGAAAGGATTCAACAAAATGCAAATAATTAAAAAGAATTCTAAACAATGTATATACAAAAGAATGCAAAGAATTTAAAACGGTTTAAGAATTTAAATAGTTTAAAAGATCTTAAAGATTTCAAAGAATACAAGAGCTTAAAGAATTTAAACGAATTCAAAGGCACTCAAAAGATTATAAAAGAATTGAAATGAATGATTAATTGAGGTATTTGCTTTTAACCTTAAGAAATACTTCTTTTTTTAATTAGAAAAATTCAAAAAATGCGAAGAATTTAACAGAATGCAAACAATTGAAAAGAATTCAAACAAATTAAAAAATTAAAAAGTATTGACGTTTCCTAAACAATTCGAAACAATTCAATAAGTTAAAAAACACAAAACAATTCTTTATGTCGTTAATTTTAGTCATAAGTAATACCTTATCTATGAAATATAAGATCAAAAATAATGGAAAATTATTCAAAGAATTCACAGAATGTAAAAGAATTCAAAAGACTCTAAAAGTGTTAAAAAGAATTTAAAGTATTTAGAAGGAACAAAAGAATCCAAAAGTACTCAAAGTTATTTTAAATATTTTAAGTAATATTTAATATTTCAATTCGAAAAATTAAAAAATTCAAAGATAGCAAAAAATGCAACGCAATGCAAAAATTATTAGAATCAGAAGCAGTTTAGAAATAAAAAAAAATTCAAGAGAGTTCAAAGAATTAAAAAAAGTTCAAAGACTTGGAAAGAATTCAAAAGCATTCAAAAGAATTCGTAGAATCCTGAAGTTTCAAAACGATTCAAAAGAATATAAAGAAATGGGTGTATTTAAAAGAATTCAAATAAATTCTTAAGTTTTAGCCTTTCTTCATTTTCAAATTTAATAGATTAAAAAAAATTGAAGAAAATGTAAGCCATTCCGATAGAAATCAAAGAGTTCAAAAGGTTTTAAAGAATCCAAAAGCATTAAAAAAATACTTGAAAAAAATTAAGAATTTAAAGAAGCAAATAGAATTCAATATATTCAAAATATTTAAAAAAAAAAATATATATATATATATATGTACTTAAAGAATCCGAGAGATTTCAAAACAGTTCAAAGATTGTAAAAAATGTTCAAATAATTCTATGAATGCGGAAGAATTCAAAGAATTAAAAAAAAACAATGTAATGGAAAGAATTCAAGATAATTCAGAAAAATCGAAAGTATTCAAAGAATTCAAGTTATTTCAAATAATTCGGATGGTAAAAAAGTAATTCACAAAAAGGCTACCAATTACAATATCCGAGAAACCTGAGGTTTCGTAAATTAGAAGGCAACAACACATGTTTGGGAATATTGTTTTATTCAGACATGTAGTCACATTACAAAATTAAAAATTCTATCGTCGTCAAAGATATTATAAGTCTAGATGCGGCAGCTGTATAGTTCGAGGAACTAATTGTAGACGGCGCTCCCGACGAAAATTGCCCGATCCCCCCATGCCTCTCAACCCACAATCGCACCCTCCAACTACTTTGCCTCTGTAATCTTCACCCGTCGAACAAGTCCATCAAATATTTTGATTTATCATTTCCAATTAATGAATCAATTATTTCAATAAATTTCGCATCAAGAAAATATTTAGATGCATAAGATTTACTTTTAAATTGAATTAAAATGGAATTGTATTACAATAAATATTTTTAGCTGACATCTTTTATGGAAAAAATTACTCATTTTGCAATTAAAATTTACTGCCTATGAATTATATTATTTTGTTGTTATGATAAAAAGCGGTAGAAATTCTACTAAATGAAAATATACGTTTGAAGACATTAAAAGTTTTAATTGATAAACATATTGATTTGAAATTTAAAATAATTAATTTTTTTAATAAATATGATCGTACAGCGTTCTCGCATGTATAATTAGCGATTTTAAGTATATAGATGTAGAGTTAAATTTTATAGGAATACCGTCTCCCTTACGATTATTAATTTAAGTAAACAATAATTCGTAAATTTCTATGTTTGTGTAATTAATTATGAATTAAATAAATTATAATGAAACAATAAAATTATATAATAAATATATTTTTTATTTTATTTTTTTATATAATATTTTATAGAAATTTATGTATCTTACTATGTATGTAAATTATGTCCCGATTTTTTAAATTGAGAACCCCATAATTTCAAAATTGAATAAATGTATTTTTGAATTTTATTCGAGTGGTTGATCAGAATAAATAAATATTTTGCCTAACATTTCTCAATTTAAACTAAAAGGTCAGAAATTATTGGAAAGTTTCAAATACATTTATCTCTTAATTATTAGTTTGCAATAAAATAATCCGTAAATTAATTATTTATTATCGCGGGCAAATTCTCATCGCGCGCTGAGCCAGTGGCTCGCAATTTTGAACGCGCCCGGGGCGCGTGTTTTTTGATTCCCGCGATTCCCGCTCAGATATTTATTCTTTACATTTAGAATGCTTGAATGAAACTTTATCAAAAACATCTCTTTAGATCGCAGTATTTATATGCGTGTTCATATTCTGAATTTATTTCCCAAATAAGTATAGTTAAAGATTAAATTTCTCAAAGCTCTGTATGCTTTGAGGTACACAATATTATCGTGACACTCACGCTGAGCACTCGTTTTTTGACAGACAGTTGTTATGCTAATAATAGGATTTTGGTTTTCAAATTATTTTTTATACATGTATAAAGCAAAATATCCTACAAGTTTTCTTTCAGATTTTTTAAGTATCTTGCGTCTTTTAGCGTAATATTGGAATTTTCGATTATCTGCACATATTACTTACGATGAAACAAAATTAGGAGTCCTATTGAAAAGTGGTTTAAAGAAATTTTGTAGGATTTTTCAAAACCTATCATTTCTCTTTGAGACTTTTTGTCGTATTTTGCGTCATTTGGTTAAAAATTTGAATGTTGTGGTGTCAAATTTCGGGCAATTCTAATACTTTCTCCATCATAAATAATAAGAATCTAATAAATTAATACAAATTTGTATCACTTTCTTGGGTGAATAACTTTTTTCTATCAATTTGTTTTTGTAGCTTTTGTTGTTTTTTCACAAATTTTTTCATTTTTATTTTTAATACCATTTTTATGATCAATACCAAAACTACGTGTCATGTCAAAAAGTAATTCATAACAAACTTGGAGCTCTTTTTCGGGTAAATAATTTTTGTTAAATAATTTTTTTCTCGTAACTTGTATCATTTTTTCACGACGTTTTTTTTTATATTTTCAATGTTATTTTTCGCGAATAAAACAAAAGGTACGCCTCCTATCAAGAAGTGATTATTAACGAATTTTCAGATCTTTTTTGAGATTACAATTCTTGTTGATTCATCTTCTTTCGTATCCTGCATAGTTTGACCACAAAATGGGATTTTTCATATCTCATTATTTTTTGTGCAATAAACATTAGAATTTTCAATTTTACAAGAAAATCTAAAAAATTTGTATGATAATCTTGTAGGGCTTTTAAAAAGCAATGTTTTTCTTTACTTTTTTTCATATTGTACGTTGTTTGGCTTATAATTTTGATTTTCCATTGATATTAAAAATTTTGAAAATGCTATAACTGAGAATTTTTTTGTATAAAAAAAACTCATCAGGATAAATTTTTTGTCCTTCTAAGTACTATTATTAGCCGTAAATAAAAATTTTAAGTATAAAAAAATGGTCCCAAAATTTGTATTTTTATCCAAAATGGCTGTTAACGAACTCGTCCTTTCTTTTCGGACCTTTCTTTTCTTATCCTTTCTCAATCATAAATGATGAGAATGAGAAAAATTAGAGGCCCTTTAATGTTTGTTATTAATTTTAGTTTTTAAATCATTTGAATTCTTCAAAGTAAAACGCTGTTACTTTTCTCTGTAATATTGATATTTTATCCAATATAAATAAAATTGCAAATAAAGTTTCTTAAGTATAGTCTCAATATACTTGTTCTCTGTCATTCTTTTAATTGTTGTAATTTCGTTTTCTGAGTCTTGTCGATTTTTCGTTGTGTATTTTTTATGCTAAACAAATTTTAAAATATATATATATTATAAGGATAATTTCATTAAATACAAAAATCAAAACTTTAAGGGGTCGTCAGTAAACTGCAATACCATTTGCATGGGGGGGGGGGTCATGCTAAAAACTATGGTTCGAACAGGGGTTGAGAGTCAATGGAAGATAAGTTACGAACTTAGATAACATTTAGTATGTTTCCTTATTATTAACTTTGAAAGAATTGTTCTTTTTTTGTCTGTTTTTAAGAAACCCCCTTTTCTCGTTTTTTCGCTTAAGTCCTTTTTGGTAGAAACTCGACTATTATATTTGTGGTTCAGAATTCAACTCGCTTGGTTAAAAATTCTAGTATTCAGTTTCAAATTTTATTATTCTGTAAAAATGCTACAATTTTGTTAAAAAGTCATCTTGTTTCGTTACGAATTCAGAAGCTTGGTTAAAAGTTGAACTACTTTTTAAAAAAATTATTCTTTTGGTTTTAGATTCACCTCTTTGGTCGAAAATTTAACTATTCTATTTTTAGAAAATTAATCTTCTACGGATAAAAAGTCATTTTTAGGCTGAACTCTTTTATTAAAAATGTAACTATTATGTTGAAAAACCTTTTTTTTTAATAAGAATTAATTTTTTTAAACTAACAACGTAAACATTTCATTTTTGATTTAAATTGATGTTTTTATTAAAAATTAATCTTTTCTGGTTTAAAATTGCTCCTCCCGGCCTTAAAATTCAAAATTGTTTTTAAAAATTAATATATTTTGTTGAAAGCTCGTCTTATTTTGGTAGGTCATTAATACAATGCTGGAAAATTCATTTCTTTCTTTAAAAATTTAACTATTTTTTTCGCAATTTATCTTCTTTAATTGAAAATTAAACGACTTGGTTAAAAGTTGAACTTTATCATTAAAGATTCAAATTTTTGGACTCCCCTTGATCATTGGGTTTGACTCTTTTGTTGAAAATTTAATTTCTCGATTTAGTTGAAAATTAATCTTTTTTTAACCTGTAACAATTTTCTTGACATTTTGGGTTTTTTGTTTTTTCAAAATTAATTTTTTATCTGAAAATTTGTAATTTTACATTTTTGTTAGAGATTTAGACTTTATAGGTTTAAAATTTAATTCTTTTTTAGAACATTCTTTTGTTTTGTTGAAAATTCCTCTTTTTGGTCGAAAATTAATATTCTTGATTTTTTTTACATTGCCTTTTTATTAAAAATGCAATTTTTAGGTTCTAAATTAGTATATTTTTATTAATGATTTAACAATATGGTAGAAACTTTAAGTAGGATTCGTTTGTTAATGAACTTTTCCGTGTTTTTTTCATGTTTGTTAAATCTAGTTTTTTAAAAATCATATTTCTGCAAGATTTACCTCTTTGGCTTAACATTGAACTTTTTTTGTTGACAATTTGGTTTTTTATGTTAAAAATTACTTTCCTTGAAAATTGCGAAAATTTTTTTTTTAAATGAAACGAGACGAGGAATTAATTTAACTTTTTCATTTAACTAAATTCTGAATAATTTTTAATTCATTTACTTTTTAAATTTATTTACTATCTCGAAAATGTCCCTTTTAAAAAAAACCGTAAAAGAAATTAATTAATTTTAACGTAATAATAAATATAATAATTTTAGGCCCTCATTAATTTTAATATTTTCGGCGTGCATGGACAGCCCCGAGTCAGCTATAGATATGAATGGCGAAGGCAAGCGCGAGAATCGAGAAACAGAAAATCACCGGCACTATCGGTTTGGCTTTCGCCTTCGCCCCACCCCTCCCGTAGACGTAGGCAAAGGAAGCGGTTGCCATAGAAACATCGAATAGTTGAAGAGGGCAGCACCTCGAGGCATGCAAAAATGTAGTTAGATATATATATCGTTCTCCCACTCCGACCTCCCGTGCCGCATCTATGCTTATAATATCTTAGTCGTCGTTACCGACTCGGTCTGTACAAAACCGAAAAGGCGCTTTCCTAGCAACCACAACTGCGAGGTGGCGCTCGCATCTTATTCTGATGTTGCTTTCTCAATATTCAAATAAATTGAAATACAAGGCTTTGTCGTGAACATTATAAATATTAAAAATGAATATTTATCAATAATACAGGAACTTTTATTGACCAGACATGCCTATCCCATAATAATACCTATCATTAAAAAAAATTAGTACATTTAATTTCCCTATTTTTATATTGGCGGAAAAAATAACATGGGGCGGTCGGTAATACGTGATATCATAATGTACTACATTCCCTTAACATTCCGAAAAAATGAATCAGTAATCAGTTAATTAGTTCTTAACATAAAAATCAACAAACAATTGTTTTCATTGAAACATTCAAATAAATATTACATTATTGACATTACATTCATTGACTACATTGACGACTACATTGGAGATTACATTCTCATTACGAAACTCGCGCTTGATTATTTGTATCCAATTGAAATACTTCATCAAAATAATTAGTAAATTTTGTTTGAATATACTAAAAACAACACTTGGTAAACATCGTCTGGTAGAAATTTTAATTGATATTTCTTAACCTATTAAAAAAATTTTTTTGTTCCTTTTTTCGAAAATTTTCAAAATTTTGAAAAGCATGTAACGTTAAAATTTTCTCGAATTTAAAAATGTCATTAGGATAATTTGCTTTTCATTTTGCCGTGCACCAGAAAATTTGACAACAATTTGTAAAACTTTTAAGATTTTTTTCTTCAAATTTTGAAATAGCTCTAACTTTTTGAATTTTTGTCTAATCGAAAAATTTATATGAAATAGTTTCTAAATATATTTAATAGCTAGTGAAGAATTCAAATAAAATTTCCTAATCCATCAGAAAATTTTTTTTTCTATTTTTCTGAATATTTTCAAAAATTTCAAAAGTATATAACTTTTCTAATTTTCATTGAAATTGAACATTTCATTTGGATAATTTTCAAGTCTTCTACCCATGTATGAGAAACTCACAAAAATGTCTAAAATTAAAAAAATTTCAAATTTTGACAATGCCCTAAATTTTTTATTTTGATTGGAAATATCTGCTTAAAGAACTTAACATCCATTTTAGGAACCTTAAGAAGTGTATCCATACAGGCAGATATACAGACAGGCAGATGCCAACAAAATGTTCTGATTTTTGAACTCTTTGAGTGCCGAAACGTAAAGATCCGTTAAAAACCAGAGATCGAAAATTTGGATGATTACATTACACTCTCATGAATGAGAATGTTAAATATTATTCAGCGAATAATAAGTAATTAATCTTTTAATAACATACAAAACATTGAAGAATTATTTTCATATTGAATCATTCAAATAATTTTTACTTCGTATTTTTCTGAAATTTTGGGTTATTGATAACCTTTTAAACTATATTCCCGAAAAAGTGAAATACATATATATTCGGATCATTTAGAAATCAGAATTGCGATACTCATTTGACAACATAACAAAAATTCGCATGAATAATATAAATAAAAAAGATGTATTTCAAGCATTAGTAAAATGCTATTACACAAATTATAGCCTATCGCCGTGCTTAGGAGAACGAACCTGTAAATCATATCGCTGTGAAAAAAAAACACTTATCATAACCCCATCAAACAAAAAACTCATCTCTATAAAATGCGATGAACAAAAATATATTATATATCATATATCATATTTTAGTAAACACGGCGAAGAAAAACCCTTTTTAAAAAATGCCGTGAGGAAAAACTTTACTCCTAAACGCCGTGAAAAAATACATTTTTTTATGAAATCGATGTGAAAAAACCCTATTTATGAAAATGCCGCGATAAGAGACTTATTAATAAGGTATCGTCAAAAAATACTTATGAAAACGCTCGGGAAGCAAATCTTTTCACATCGTTTCTTCAAGTAAATAATAATTTTTTATTTTGTTATAATTATAATGTTTTATTATTTTATTAACAATAAAAGATGTTATATAATTTAACATCAAATGATTCTAATTTTTAGATTAAAATACATATTATATTATTTGTACCGAATTCAAATGTTTGGTTTACGTGGCGATATCAATCTGTTGGGGGGGGGGGGGGGGGGGGGGGGGGGGGGGGGGGGGGCGAAGCGCAAGTTATTTCGCGTTATTTCGCGAAGCGCGAAATAACTCGCGCTCTCCTCCCCACCTGTACCCACATATAGGTCTCTGCGACGTACTATAAGGATCGTCTCATCACTCTCATTTTACCCTTTGTATGTTGCAAATACTTTGAATATCTGATACAGTAATAAGTATATTATGTACTTATGCAATTATGGAAATCTGTATTTAAAATTTTGTATCAGCGTGCTTTTTTTTTAGAAGTGTTAATTTACTCAAATATTTTTGGCGTTAATAAACGTAATACAGGTGTAGGATCGCGATCAACTTAATATTATTTTGTGGCTGAAATAGCGTTATATTAGAGATCATAGGCTGCTTTGCTGAAAACATTTAGTAGAAGTTCTATTTAATAATAGTGAAATGGCGAAATCTAACTCGGGTAGAAATTGCCTCTTTATGCCTAAACTAAATATTGGCTCTCACGAGGACGCAGCCAGATTTCCTAGCTGGAAGAATTTAGGCTTTCCCTCCGCTGGCCCTCGACAGTTTATTGTCGTATGCTACTTGTCTTACATTATTTATATACTCACTTTTTAGCACTATATTTTTTTATTAAACTAGATAAAAAGCTTTATTCATAAAGCTTTATTTAAAAAATAATTTTTATCAATTATTTTCTTGAGGGGACCTTGTAAAGTCCTCAACAGGTAAAACGGGTAATACAGATGTGAGTACAAAAAAGTACATTAATGTTCTTATGCTTTATTATACTTCAATTTAAAAAAGAACAAATTAAAAAAATTATCGAGATGCAAACTTTGAAAAATTATTTTTTTTCTGAAAAAATTAAAAACATTTGGTGTTTTAAAAATTTTAAAAGAGTTTTTCTTAAAGATCGATTTAATTTGAAATCACGTAAGTACGTTTAAAAATCATATATAACAAATCGAGCTTCAAAAACCTTTTTTCCTAATTTCTAAAGTATCGGATGAATGCCGTCAAGCATTTATGATACCGGACTCAGCGTGGCGTCGAAGCTTTGGGGATTAGGCGCTCGACTTGTCTGCGGTGCGTTCGATTCTCGGCGCTTGCGGATATTTTAATAAACTGCGTTTGTGTTTAGTTATTAGTAATTAGTCTTCTCTAGTCAAATTTAACAATAAGTTTAGTTTTAGAATAACGTGCGGAGTGTAGTTAATAATCGAATGTCAATAAAAATACGAGAAAACGGAGGATTAAACTTTTGCAAAGAAAATGTATTTTACTGTTGGATTAATATTGTCCTTCTTTGAATCAAAAATTTCTGGTAATAGATTATGGCAATGTGCTGGTTAAACTTTAATGCTACTGCAACCATAGCATCACACTTCAGAATTTAAAGCATGATCAATTTTTAAATATTTTAATAATAATTTATTTGAATCAACAAAATAAACAACAATAGCATATTCCTTTGAATAATAGTGTGTCAGGAAATATCTAGATTCTACAAAGACCCTATTAATAGGCCCTTATTAGGTTTCCCACTGATGACCTCGCTAGCTGAGCGTGACGCTTTCGCTTGCGCCCTCGATAGATTGCCACTTTAGGTGTAATATTATAATTAAAAATAAATTTAAAAAGCTGGTTTAATGATATAAAAGACATTTACATTTTCTTATATAGCATTTAAGTTTTATATATTTTATGTTAAGTTAATTTTTTTTTCTTTGTAAAGACACTTTTATTTCATTGTCAAATGGAATTTTTTTTACATTTTTTGATAAATTCCAAACAAGTTATGAAATCTATCTACCCTTTTTAATAAAAGGTAATAATATGCGACAACTATGATTTATTGTTATAATACCCTAATTTCTTTACTTAAATGAAACTTAAAAATTTTATTCAAATAGTTATTATATTTTCTAAGTAAAGGTACTTTTAAGTTATAGTTTTATACTATATTTTAAACGATTTTCGACGATCGAAGGTAATGAAATCAAATTATTGTTGGCAAGTATCTTTTTTACATGTAATTGAAATATGAATATTTTGACGCTCAAGTGGTCTACATTTTACTTGACACACTTGAATGTAAAAAAAATTTACAATAACATTTATCAACTTTAGTTGAGAAAAATAATTGAAATACATTTTTTCTCAATCTCATCCGACGTTTCTACAATTTGATTTAATCAGTATGATGAACAATTATTACAATAGTAAGCAGTGAATGTAATAATTTACATATTAATTATTTGACTGAACCAAAATTCGTAAATATTGTTAAGTTCATAAATATTGTTAAGCAAAACTCGATAAGTTAAAATATTCATAAAATAAATATTTTTGTTAGGTCTGTTAAGTTAGCCCGAACACTTTATCATATTGAGTTTTTGAACATTGCATAATTAAAAAGCCAAAATTTTTTAAATGTAGTACAAAATTAGCACAAAATTAGCACTAAATTATAAAATATTGAAAAATATTGAAAGATTAGAATTTTGCATTATTTCATGTGTGGTCGTGCCAGCTTAACGTGAAGCCAGGACGACCACAGGTTTTTTCAACAAATAAAAAAGCACAAAGTTTTTTAATACAGTACAAAATTAGCACAAAATTAGAATTTAATTATGCAATGTTTAAAAACTCAATATGATAAAGTGGTCGTGCTAACTTAACAGACCTCCGCATAGGTTCCTATTCCCCAAAAGAGAACGTGTTTTCAATATATTTAATTCCTTGTAATTGTACCAATAGATAACCTCACATAGACGTCTTCTATTCCCCAAAAGTGTTCATATTTTGAGATTACTTAATTCCTTCTAATAAGTTCACAAAATATATGTAATAAATTGTTTTAATTCCTTCATGTGGAATATAAGTTTTGAAAATTTAATTTTAGTCAATTCAAGTCCGCCTCTCTTGAGTTAAAATTATTTGAATTCACACATTCAAATAGATTTCTTTGATGCATTTTTTAAGAGGCTTAACTAAATTATTAAAATATAAATATAAATTTGAATACTTTTTCGAATTTAGAATTTATAAAAAGATTTAATAATGAAAAATAGATTAAATAAATGCTTTCGTTAAATTTTACTGATTTTCACTTTTTCTGTTCCCGTTGGGGGATTTTTAGACGAAGCAAAAATCGCGTATTCATAGGAATACAAATTCTTAATTTTTCGGAATTGAACGGTTATTACCGGGCAGAAATCAAAATTGAAACGCATTCAAATCATCAATTAGTAACAATTAGTAACTTTAACAGCAACTAATACCGATTTGACAGAATGATATATGCCCTTAATACAAACAAGTCCAGGTATCCCTTGCGGATCGAGTGAACGGAAAGGATACCCTACAGAGTATTCTCATACCCGGTAATAAGCGTTGAATAGAAAAAAACTAATATTTTCAGATTTGAGCGTAAAAGTGAAGATTATTCTATTTTTTTTAATCCGCGATTTTTCCATCTGTCTAAAATGTCACTTATAAGAATAGGATATCTCAGAAACTAATTTATTTCTATATCCATAGCGACCGCCGCATAGCTTTGTATTCCCCAAAAGAGAACGTGTTTTCAATATATTTAATTCCTTATAATTGTACTGACAGGTACACCTCACAGAGATGTCTTGTATTCCCCAGAAGTGTTCAGATTATAAGATTATTTCATTCCTTCTAATAAGTTCACAAAATATGTGCAATAAATTGTTTTAACTCTTTTATGTGGAATATAAGTTTTCAAATTGGAATCGATTCAAGCCTGCCTCTCTAGGGTTAAAATTATTTTAATTTACACATTTGAATGAATTTCTGTAATGCATTTTCTAAGACTTCTAAATAAATTGCTAAAATATGAATAAATATAAATACGAATATTTTTCGATTTTATAAGTTATGAGAAGATTTAATAATGAAAAATAAGTTAAATAAATGCTTTCGTTAAATTTTACCAAGTCGATTGAGAGGAATAGGATTTTCACTTTTTCTGTTCCCGTCGGGGGATTCTTAGACGAAGAAAAATCGCGTATTCTTAGGAATACAAATGCTCAATTTTTCTGAATTCAACGCTTATTACTGGGTAGTATCCCTTCGGTATCATGCAACAAAAGCTAAAAAACAGCAAGATCAACTTTTTTATTAGTGAAATGTACTTCAAACGCATCATCCGTAAGTAGTAGTCAACAGATGTTATATGTCTTATTTTTTAAAACATTTTAACGTTACAGAAAAACCATGACGATTAATTTGTAACCTTTTAATGGGAATTTTAAAGTATAATCCTGATTGCACCCATTTAAAAATTTGTTTTGCTGTTTTTTTTTTTTTTTAGTTTTTGTTCCATGATACGGAAGGGATACTATGAGGATACTATAATGATACTCTGTAGAGTATCCTTTCCATTCACTCGATCCTCTACGGATATTTTTGGTAAAATCTTCAGCAATAGTAAAAGAGGGAAATATTCGAGTCTATTGCATTAATACTATTACCAGGGAGGTGCAATCTCTCAGTTTTGCCCGTGACATTACAAGAATTCAAGACTGTTGGATCAATTTCTAAATCTGCGAGTAAGGACCCTGGCGGACCAAATTATTGTTGACAAGAACCGACCGGCGGGAGTCAGCGTCAGACTCGCCTCGTCTTTCGCCCACGGGCTAAATTTTATTTTTATTAGTTTTGTTATTAACTTTTAATTGTTTCACACCTGTACCAAAATCCACAAGAATATTTTACGATTAGAAATTTTTTATTATTTTCTGAAGATGCACATTTCTCAAGATGGGACTTGGACGGTTTTTCGAGTACCACATTCTAAGATGTTCCCCGAATTTTTTTAATCGAGGCATCTACTTTATCGACGTTAAAATTTTATTTCTTATTCCTATAGTATTTAACTAGAAAACTTTCTTCATAATTAACAACATTTTTATATATACGAGGGTAGTTCAATAAGTCCTTAGAATGAAGTATAAAAACAATTTTTTTTGGGTAAATTTTTTTTTATTTTTCAACATAATCTCCTTGGAGC
>NC_046666.1:96207294-96219497 GCF_010883055.1 Belonocnema kinseyi
AACGTGGTTCGTCACTTATTGATGTACGAACACGCTTAAATTCATTTACCCAGTTATAAACCGTTGCTAAGGCAGGGGCAGATGTGCCATGAACTGAGTCCACTTCTTTTTTTATCTCATATGGAGTTAAACCCTTTAAATGAAAATGTTTCATTACCGCTCTGAACTCGTTTTTTTCCATTTTTCTTAACAAACAATTTTTTTTTTCAATTGGTTATAAAAACACGTAAACTCAGAAGATGTGGACTGTGACTGCACCATATATCTAGTCGGGAGTGGTGCTGACTGAAAACAGATGATTTGGAGCGATTCGCGCGCCATCTGTTGGTCATTCTAAGGACTTATTGAACTACCCTCGTACAAACATTCCTTAGTGCTTTGTGTATAATTTTCTAAATCCTGAACACGATATCTCAATCAGTGTGGACGCAGTGAGGACCAAAAAAATGAAAATCAATCTACACAAAAATTTCATGAATGAACTTAGTCACGTGATCTCGACTTTATCGAATTTCAAAGTTTCTTTTTTTGTCCGCTAGAAATCGCTAAAAATGGTCCAAAAATAATGATAGCTTACGTGCATGCTGATACTCATTTGTTGATTTGCATAGCAATGTGCAAATTTTATTACTTATATTAATTTTTGCAAATGTTTTGACGATTTAGTCCAAAATTTGTGTCAGTGCTCAATATACGCGAATAAAAAAATCTAAAAGGCATCAAACAAAAAATTACCTGCAAAAAGGCTGCAACTCGAATGGTAATATCCTATTTTATCAATTTATAAATAATCTTTCTTTGAAATTATCAACATATTGGTGTATGCAAACGTTCTTTAGTGCTTTTTATTTAATCTGTTAAATTTTTAACACGCTATCTCAATTCGTGTGGACATAGTGAGCACCAAAAAAATGAAAATAATTTTGCATATTTACTTTCTCTCGAATATTTTTTTTCAAAATTATTATTCAAACTAGATATATATAAACGCAATTTATTGTCTCATTTCCTAAATTTCAATCTTTGAGAGCGATATATCATTGCTTTTGGACATGGCGAACACAAAAAAAATGCTTATAACCGGGAACTGGTTTGGTCACGTGGTCACCGAAGAGCATGCATTTAAGTCTCGCAAATTTTTAATTTGTCTTAGAACTATTCATTATAAACATAGCAGAAACTTTGTAACCGAGCTCTAAGCGAATCGATAGCGAAATGAGTTAGAGCACGCGATAGAGTACAAGTTGAGGTTGTTTAGGTAGGGTCTGAATCCTTAGCAAGTGCGACTTTTTAAAGCGTTTAAGCTAGCAATTACATATGTAAAGTACAGTATTGACAAAGTATGTACTTAAAAACTATGAAAAATGAAGATTATATAACAATAAGTTAAGAAATAACTTTTTTTTCTTTGAAAAATCTGGATTGAACCCGACAAAAAGCTGGATATCGAAGAACCGAAAAAATTCTGTATAGACACGAATACAAGAAAAGATCGAGAAAAATTATATGCACTGTTTAAGTGCCAGATAGGATCCGATAGATCCGCATAGGATACAGATTTATATCAGTTTTTATCCGGTAACTTACACGGCATTTGTGTTCTTTCTTTATCCGGTTCTATACGGCAATTGGCCGGTCCATAATGTTTATTCGATCAGTTTTTATATCTGTGTCTATACGGAATTTTTTATATCCATTTATTACCCTGCTTGGTTAATTCTCGGGTTCTGGACTGAAACTTACACGATATTTGTTTTCTACCTTTTATTCAGTTATATCCCACAATTGGCCGGTTCATAATATTGATCTGTTTTCGTATCTGTGTTTATACGGCATTTTTTCTATCCGCATATTATTCTGCTCGGTTCTTTCTCGGGTTCTATCAGGAAACTTACACGGTATTTGTTTCCTTTTTTTATCCGGTTCTATCCAGGAACTTATAATATTTCCGCAGCCCACAATTCCCTACGTGGCATTTTATCGGGTTCTATCAGGATTTGTCAACGAAAAAGTTATTTCTTAACTTATTGTTATATAATATTGTTTTTTTCTAGTTTTTAAGTACACAATTCGCTAATACAGTGCCTCAAACATATAATCGCACTTTTAAATGTTTTAAAAAATCACACTTGCTGAGGATTTGAACCCTACCTAAACTACCTCAACTTGTACTCTACCGCGCGATCTAACTCATTTCGGCATCGATGCGCTAAAAGCTTGGTTACAAAATTTCGACTATAATTATAATGAGTAGTTCTAAGGCAAATTTCAAATTTTCGATAGACGTGAACAAAACAATGCACGAAAAAATTTTAATTAAATTTTACTTATTTTAAAAACGGTTCGATAATAATTTTTCTTTAAACATTTTAAAAGTTTAGAAACTATTGTATTAAAGGTGACAATGCGTTCGCTTCCTCGGTTGACAAGACTCTGCCAGATTCTGCTCTTTTCCCGCTTCCTATCTCGCTCGATAATGATCGACAACGTTCGTTCAATTACCGATCTTGCTACGGCGGTAAATTAACAAATATATTCTTAAATATATCTCTTACAGGTTCGACCGTCCTGACTCACGTCCGTCCTCGGACGCATTACAAAAATTGTCGTTGTTTAAACGTTGAATTGGAACCCAAGGCCGCATATTGGCTTGTTTCCAAAGTCCCTCATATTTCCTCTGAGTTCATTGGAAGCCGTCTATATCAGCAACAAAGTATCGTTTATTTCGCAAACTTTCGAAATAACATGAGGCCGTTTAAAACGAGGAAGCAATTTGAAAGAAATTCCCGGTACGGAATCAAAATTCTTAATCATAACCTAGTCACCAAGTTGGTAATCATGAGAATTTTTTCGCTTTTTATCAACATACTCTTTATTATAATCTTGTCAATTTTCTATATTTTTGTTCGCTTCAGTTTGCATTTGGACTAAATCCCTACTCTAGCAATTTACATTACTATCTAAAAATTCCTTTATGTTATCGTTTATCTTTCCACGTTGAGATACTTCGAAAAGTAAATAGCTCGGAATTTCGTGGGTGCTTTTATGCACCGCATTGTTTAAAGCATACTCAACTTCCGAGATTACTTTAGGCCAAGTTTTTTGACAATCATTATGACTTCATTTGTCCAACATTGAGGCAAGGGTCCGAGTTACCCTTTCAACTTGACCATTGGCCTGAGGTGATTCCGTCACGATCTTATGATGCACGATATCAAATTCGGTCAAAAAGTCCTCGAATTCTTTCGAGGTGAAATAAGTTCCTCGATCTGATATGATAACCTTAGGTTTGCTATAATTCAGAAAATACTGTTTGCGGTGTGCAATTGTTTCCGAAGATGCAGTAGATTGAGTCGGGTAGAGTCGAGTAAACTTGGTGAATGGGTCAATCACCACTAAAATGTGTTTTTTTAGCTTTAAGTCTACAATCAAAGATGTCCGCATGATCAATATGAACCTTTTTGAATGGTTTATCGCCTTTAGGAATTAAGTTCACCAAACCTTCGACTCTGCCCGACTTTGGTGTAAAGGCGATACATTTACATCAATTATCAATATGATCCCTAACTTTTTCTTTCGTCCCAGGAGACCAATAGATCCTACCAAATGTTTCGCATACTTTTTCGGCACTGATATGGCCCAATTCGTCGTGATATTTAAAAATGACATTATTCTCTATACCACTCGGCACGTAAAATAATAATAAATAATTTTTCTTACGGTAAACAATACCCTTTCGTTATTGAAACGGCTTATCTTCCGATAATTCCAAATTTTTACAAATTTCGACGATTGTATTATCCTGAGTTTGAGCTAACATAAGATTTCGTTCAAAGGGGTTATCATCAATAATCCTTATTAAATTGCAACGACTTAAACCTACTTCTGCCTTCGTGGTGTTCCGCAGTAAAATCATAAACTTGCAATTACATAACCTATTTTTCGATTTATTTCCTTCTTTTTCAATGAAAGTGCGAGTGAGTTACAATCAGTTCAGTTCTGTTTCGTCCATTGGGTTATAGATTTATAGTATTGGAGCTCAATCAGTTTTTTCTTTAACAGATTAAAGACTTCCAATTTTTTCTCATCGAATTTAAATTCAACTTCCTTACGCAACAAATCATACAAAAGCTTGGCTAAAACTGTACAGCCCTCAATACATTTTCTAAAATAAAAGACCTATGAAACTCTGTGACTGGTGAACATTCCTGTTCAATGGTAAGTTCAAAACTGCTTCAATTCCGCGATCTGTAGGTGTGATATCAAGTTCAGAGAATCAGAAACCCAAAAATTCAATCAAAGTTGACATAAATCTGTATTTGTCTAAACGAATCTCTAATTTGTTCTCAACCATGAACCTGAACACTTTCTTAAGTACAAATAAATGATACTCAATTGTGGACGTTGCAGTTAACATATCATCCATGTAAACTACTAAGTCAACTGATTTAATTAAATTCCTGAAAACAGTATTCAAAAATATCTGGAATCGAGTCGGAGCCGTTTTAAGGCCAAATATCATGCGCAAAAATTCATATTAACCTAAAGGAGTTGTAAATGAAGTATATTTTATCGATTCTGGTGACACTTTAATATGGAAAAATCCATCTTTGAGATCTAACAGAGAAAGTTATTTCTTTTAATTTAAAATACCTAATTGGTTCTCAATTAAGGGAAGTGGATAGTTGTCTTCAACAATCAGCTTATTTAACATGCGAAAATCTACACACATTCGCTTTTCGCCAGTTTTCTTGGTAACCAGAACTATTGGCGACGCATATTCGGATTCACTAGGATGAATAATTGATCTATTGGACAAATCGAACTATATTTGCTCCAAGCCACTTCTATCCGTATAAGCTACTCGACGAGGAGAGAAATGAAAATATGTGTGCAGTTTAACCACAATATTTATTTCCGCGCCAACTTTAGGAGTTTATGGTCTCACTGTTCTAATATACTCATCGACAAGTTTAAAACCTAAAATACCCAAAACTACAAGAGACTTCATAGTTTCATTATCTACGACAAGCAATTTTATTTCTCTCTTAGTCTTTTCCAAAGGAACATTAACAATCTATTGAAATTTATTTATACCACAATAATCTGATTTTGTATTATCTGTTACCTTAATCGCCGTTAATTGAAAAGCTCGTTGTCAATGATCAGCTCGTAGTCTCCATTCTTGTAGAATTCGTTGTCATTCTTAAAATCGATGTGGGCTACTGCCTTCAATCCTTTCTGCACTCCTTACGGGCAATCTTTGACAACATGCTACAAAGATCCACATTGGAAACAAGATCCTTTTGCTCCCGGCTTTTGTTCGCACTCACTTGAATAATGTACCCACTTGTTACAATTAAAGCAACGAATTTTTCCCGACATTGAAACTTTTAAGTGCTTATTTTCAGATTTGGTTGGTTTATCCTCTTTGGTTACACTTTTTGCAAACTTATCACTTTTCTCACCACTAACATTCCTTGCTTAGAAACTTACTTTTTCAAAGGCTGACAGCAATGTTTCTATCGAATCAAATCGGCATATCCGTGCTTGGTCACGCAAAGATACATCTGGAATACCGTTAACAATATAATCGATCAGTTCACTGTCTTCAATTGGCTTTCTATTTGTCAAAATGGTTTTTTTCGTGCACATATTCACTAAACATCTTACCCTTTTGCCAAAGTCTTTCTTCGAATTCCTTACGCAAACTTACTCTGTTTGGACGCTAATGAAACATCTTTTTAATTTCAACTAGGAAATTGCCTGCTGACATGATCTGGTCGGGAGTGGAACCAAGTTAACGCCTTCCCTTTTTTGCTTCGAACGAATTAATATTCTCACAATATCATCATCCAGTTTGTAGATATCCTTCAAGAGTCTGACTTGTCGTTCCCGGTTGTCAGACATTCCACTCGCATCATCAAATATGCCCAACAGCTCATCGATGGTAGAAATACTGAATTTTGGCGTAACTATCTCTCCCTCTCTCTAGTCACTGCTTGCCTTCGCAATTCAATTTCACGTCACTCTTCATCCAGGCGATGAGCTTCAATTCTTCAATTGCTTGTTCCAAAGTCTGGCCGACTCCATTGTTGCTTCTTGCAACACTTGCGCCAACCGTTCGCGCTCAAATATGACATTTTCAAAATTTCTTTCACGCTCTCTTTCTTCATCTTCCCTTAGAGCATTACTTCTCAATCTTTCGATTTCTATTCTACTCGTAGCTGCTTCCAGCTCTTGCGTTAAGGAACTGCACCAGAGACATCTCCCCAAGCTCCACCGATATCTTTTTCGTAAATTCGAGTAATTAACTCTGATTTATTTCCCACCGTACTCTCATTCATCTTGTTTAAGATAACCCTGATTTCATCCTAGGTGTAATCCTGCAGGCATTTTCCAGAAGACATTTTGAATGTACACTTTGAACACACTGATATTCACTTTGAAGGCACTTTCACAAAGTTTGCACCAACAAAACTCTGTTCAATAAAGAGGACAGAGGACATCGAAATAGGTTTACTTCGACCCCGACTTTAGAATGTAAAAAACTTTTTTTAATGTAGGTATTAGTATAAAAGGTGACAATACGTACACTTTCGAGGTTGGCAAGACTCTACGAGATTCTGCTCTTCTCCCGCATCATGTCTCGCTCGATAATGATCGACAACGTTCGGTCAATTGCCGATCTTGCAACGGCGGTTAATTCCAAATTATATCCTTAAATCTATCTCTTACACTATCTAATTGTAATAAAAAATAAACAAATGTCAAGTGCTAAAATGCATGAATAACGTTCGTGACAAAAAGATATTTTCTGTAATACAAAATTCTCCATAAAACGCACAGTTTTCAATTTATCCAATTAATTTATAACACTTTCTTACTTACTTTTTAATGGGAAATAACAGTTCTTAAACAATAGCTTCAAATATTATTATGAAAACAGTCTTCTAATTTAAGTTCCGACATAGGTCCAGATAGGGCCGCATAAGATTTCGTCAGGTGAATAATTCAATTTTTTGTTTCTGATGTTCGCTTAGAAGCCGTATAGAACCAGCTAGAAAATCATTTTCGAAATTAGATGAAATCTTTCAACTTAAGTTACTAAAAAGCTCTAAATAGGGCCACATAAGATTCCGTCGGGAAAAATTCAATTATTTAGTTATTGTACTCAGATTAAAAGAGTCTTCTAACCTAAGTTCCGACAAAGTCGTGGATAGAGCCGCATAAGACTCCATCGGCCAATCAATTAAATTTTCTGTTTTCAATGTTCGCTTTAAAGCCGGAGAGATCCAGATAGAAAACGGTTCTTAGACTTATATGAAAAGTCTTTTAACTTAAATTTCGACAATGTCCCGGATAAGGCCGCATAAGATTCCGTCGGCCAAATAACTTAATTTTCTGTTTTCAATGTTCGCTTCAAAGCCGGATAGATTTAGATAGAAAACGGTTTTTGGACTTAAAAGAAAAGAGTCTTCTAATCTAAATTCTCACAAAGTCCCGAATAGGGCCAGATAAACTGCCATTTTCCAAAAGTCATCCGTATGAAAATCCGGATAGAGCCGCTAGTTTTCGGCTTAAGATTCTATAAACCGAAAGAGATCCAAATAGGGACGGACTAACATCCGAAGTGGGTAATAATCGTTCTTACCCGGTTTTTATCTGACTCTATCGGATCCTATCTGCCATTTTAAGCACAAACTGAAAAGTAGGACACAAATACCATATAAGTTTCCGGATAGAACCGGAGGAAGAACCGAGCAGGGTAATAT
The DNA here is from genome assembly GCF_010883055.1 of Belonocnema kinseyi. NCBI lineage: Eukaryota > Metazoa > Arthropoda > Insecta > Hymenoptera > Cynipidae > Belonocnema > Belonocnema kinseyi. The sequence goes on from NC_046666.1 coordinate 96,215,070, forward strand.
GCTGATCAAAAAAATTCCGTGTCGACACAGATACAATAACAGACAGAATAAATATTACGGACCGGTCAATTGCCCGATAGAACCGGATAAAAAAAGACACAAATACCGTGTAAGTTTCCGGATAGAAACTGATAAAAATCCGTATCCTATCTAGATCTATCGGATCCCATCCGGCACAGTGGGTCTTTCCTGTCCATGAGGTTTTTTTCAATGTTATTTTTACTATTGAAATCTGGCAAAATTCACAGTTATTCTCCTGAGTTTATAGAATAAATTGCATCATACGCTGCAGCCTGACGCTCGCGCATAAAATATTTCAAGCGGCCGCTCGTACCATCGGCCATTAACCTAAATCTGGATAAAATAATACGATTTCTATATTTAATGCACATAGTTATACAAAAAGACAACGTTTGTCGCGTCTTCATTAATAATTTTTTTGTTATAAATGCTTCAGAAATAATTATAAAAAGAATTTCACTTTATTGCAGTCTGAAATTATAGACATAGCGTAAGATCCAAATTAATTAATAGGTAGAAAAATCACATATTCTTTGAATGTCGTACATTTTTTTATAATACAGATCAATAGGCAACAAATAATAAAATAAATCAAAAAATAATTTTAAGTCACCAATCATGTTGCGGGAGACGATACGTGAAATTATTACTCCTAATAACGGATACTCCTGCTCCAAAGTAGGGCATAACATAATGCGAACCATCTGCCGGCCTGACAGTCTGCGTTGCTATTAATATTACGTCGAAAAATTGCCCAAGGAAAAGAAATCCGAGCGTACACAATTTTAAAAGTCCTATTGCCGGATATCCAAGGTAAAACCTATCCGCACCGAACATACCAAGAAATATTGATAGTAGTAGAGATGTTTCGAAGGAATATCCATTGCTATAAGCAGAGAAATGTGAAATACATTAATTGAAGAAAAATATTTGAGTGCCCTGGAAATCGAGCGAAAATCGTAGAAATAAGATTCAGGACAAACGGTGAAGTTATTTTGTCTGATTATTTGTACAGATACTCTAGATGGTATAAAGACTATTGGCGCAGGCCGCTTTTTTCGAAAAAAATTATATTTTTCATGTTAACATTTCTTTCTCGGATTTTCCATTAGACGATTCTAGCGAGAAAACAAGTACTTGATGCTGCTATGAAAGACAGTGATGCATTTAAGGGTGAACACACCCTAGACAAAAACTAGGGGCCTCAACCTGAACGAGTATGTGAATTCCCAAAGGGTACAATTTTCCGCAAATTACTCTTAAAGTACTACCTCGTACATCAAATGACAATATACAATCTCTCTGTATAAAGACAGGTTATACAAAATGCAAAATGTCAATTATCTGCGGCGCCCAAGTTCCTGCTAAAAATAACAGATTTATTCACATTGTACACAAATTTTGCATGTTTGCACAACTAGGGGGTGTCTTTAATAACTGAGTATAGAAGTTTAGTCTAGCACTCCAGTTTTTTTATCTCGCGAGAGCTTGTACACAAAGGTTGCAAATTTTTAATCATATATATATATATAAATGCGAAATGTAATTGCGCACCTCCTTCTCACATGAAATAGTAGTAACGCAGTAAAACGTCTATATGCACTAACAGGTCCCCGAGATAACTTTTCATCGAAAGGACAAAAAAAGTCCCCTGATTACGATTGTCTTGGTTCACTTTTGAAATCCTGCTCAGTTCTTGTTTAAACAATTTTTTTAAACGATTTAATAATTTATTATCAAACGAAGTTTATAATATAATTTTTAACATCGCTGAGAAAAAAACCAAACTTTGTTGCCTCTTGCACTATTTTCGTTATTTAATACGTTTGAAATCAACATAATAATCGTAATAATTAATCATTCATATATTTGGTTAAAAATTCGTCTTTTCGGAAACAAAATTACTGATCTTCTTCCTTAAGAATTAAAGAATTAGGTTTCAAATAATTTATTTTGCTTAAAATTCGTATTTCTTGTTTGAAAATTAACATATATTCAGTTGATCGCGAATTTCTTGTGTACAAATTGATCTTTTTCGGTGCAAAATTAATCTTCTTATGTGTAAATACAAATTCTTGGTTGAATTGGTTTACAATTTTAATTTTAATTTCATTGTATTCTCAAAAGTCAATCTATTTTCTTGAAATATATGCACAAATTTTTACAAAGGTATTCTTTTTGGTTGAAAAGTCAACTGTTTCGTTGAGCATAAATTCATCTCTTGTATTTAAAAATATTATACTTTGAAGAAAATTAAAAAAATTGTTTAAGAATTATTTTTTTATGAGAATTGTTTACTTCATTTAAAAAATGCACCTGCTTAGTTGAGAACTTAACTACTTTGTTACGAAATCTGTTTTAAAAACAAATTTTCTAACTGAAAATTTGACTTCCACTTAAAGATTTATAATTTTCGTTGAAAAATCATCTCATTGGCCCTAAATCTGAGTATTATGCTACATATTTTATGCGAAAGTTACTTTTATGACTGAACATTTAATTATAACCATTATTATGTTGGCCCATTTAAGTCTACAAGCAGAGTCGATTTGAATGATTTAGTCTCTGAGATAGTCTGAGAGATTTGGGTCCTTTTCAAGGTCCTTTTAGTGGTCCTTTTAAGAGTGTTGCGACGGTAATATAATGTTCCTTTTGTATTATTCACGTACCGGGAAGGCAGAATTATTTACAGTAGTTGGCCGTCGCAAACCCGACTCTCCCTTTTTAAATTTCTCTTCAAATTATAAACACTTTTTTTTAATTGATGAATTTTCTCATTATACTTATTTATAATCATAACTTATATACTAATATACAATTTTCTAGTTGAATTCAAATTTTTTTTGCGCATCTCATTCCATTTACGAGAAGCGTTGTATTAATACCAATTTTAAGAATTTAAAAAAAATATAGATATCTGAAATCATCGAAACCCGTAGATTCCGAATTATGATGTTTTAGGCTTATTTATGTTATTTATGATCGAATTCTTATTTCAATTTCAGCCTCTCTGCTTGTTGTTTACGAGCGTATTTCTATTTCAATTTCGGAAAGGACATTTTAAAGCATTCAAAACATTTAAAAAAGCTACGCGGACCTTTAAATATATCTATCTGAGTGCTTGCGGAGAATTTCTACGAGCTTCTCTGACCCTAGAGAATCTTTAGAATAAACTCAGAGATTTCTATCGATAGGGTATTATCATTTCATGTACGAGGTATTACTTTGGGAGTAAGTTGCGGAAAATTGTACCCTTAGGGAATTCAGATACTCATTTAGGTAGGAGCCCCTAGTTTTCGTATACGGTGTTTTTGTCCCTAATTGAATCATTGTCGTTCATAGCAGTACCAGGCACTTTTTTCTTTTCTCGCTAGGATCACCTAAAGGAAAATCCGAACTCGAAAACTGCCTTACCTACTCCCTGCTTCGCTGAAAAATGAAACACATTATTACAACAATGCTGTCGAGGAAAATTTCTTTCTTTTAATTTTTATATAAAAATATAATTTTTTCGAAAAAAGCGGCCTGTAACGATAGTCTTTATACTATTTAGAGTATTTATACAAAAAATCAGAAAAATGGCTTCATCATTTGCCCTGAATCTTCTTTCTATGATTTTGCCTCGATTTCCAGGGCCCTTAAAGGATCGGGCATGTCTAGGAGTCTCTGTGGAAGAATGTTTATTTTACCGAAATAAAATTTGAAATGTCAAAAATGTATTTTTAATAACAATTAATATAGTTCAAAGTTCCATAACGTTTTTCCCAAGTTTACTTTAGAAAAATGATAGGATTTTAATGAATGCGGGCTCAATTTCTTCTTTAAACGATTTTATAAGACTTCACCATCTTGTATTAAAAAAAATCTCACATTTTTTAACATTACTGCTAAGTGATGCTGTCGAGCGATATTTCCCGAAATGGCCACAATCCCGACTCGGTCGGATTTTCGATGCTCCTTCCGCAGATTTGCTTTTCTCACTTGAACCGAGCGGAGGGGAATTTGACAATGGGTTGAAGTCACTCTGTATTTTTCCCCTAGTGGAAAATTTTTACTTTGGCTTAGTGGTAAATAATTTGAAACGTCGAAATGCGATTAGGGACCTATCTTCAACCTTCATTCAATTTTGAAATATTTTTTAGCGAAAATAATTTTTTTTAAATATCTGGCATTATTGGACTGTTTAACAACTTTCAACTGAATTGTTATGAATAGAATGCATTCGATTGATTCGTCAAAATTTCAGAGTGCTGCATGCTACATTTAAACTTTCAACTTTACAATTGTAATTTTTTCCTTCTTAAGCCGTTAATTGTGGGTCCGGATGCAATAAGGGCACATAAAATTTTTTCGTGCGAAAACGAAGTCCCCTGGAGGCTTTAGAAAAAATTTTCGAATTTTAATTTT
>NC_046666.1:96219597-96226543 GCF_010883055.1 Belonocnema kinseyi
TGAAACTGATTGTATCATAATACATATTATGAAGGCATACGTGGTACTATCATCACAAAACCGTTTCAATCAATGCAGGTGTGTACAGGTATGAAAATAGCGTGAACCGCGATAACTGTATGCCATTCTGAAATTGTTCATTTCAAGTAAAAAGTAATCAAATTCCAAAAGGCCATACGCGATACTATGATCACAAAATGAAGAATTTCGAAACACTTTTAAGGGTGTATGCCAACCCTTATGCCCCGCGGAAACCGTATGCCGATTGTTTTGCGCTGGATTTATTTTTTATGAAACGTCGATCGGTAACCTCGGCATACGTGGTACTATCATCACAAAACGCACCTTTCTTTTGCAATAAACAATTAAGTTAGCCACCAGGTGTTCCGCGGGGACCGGTTGATTTTGCTTGTTCGTTGATAAGTATATTTTTAATGATCGAAACGCAAAAGAGCATACATGGTCAAATCATCGCACTTTTTGGCAGGCGGGCCGACGGCCTAAATTTTTAGCTAAAATGATTACTTTTTTACGTGAATATTTAAACTTAAATGTTCAGTTATATAAGAAATTTCCACCCAATTCAACGGGTTTTTAAAAAAATAGTTACTTTTCTATCAATATTCATATTATTTATCAGAAATATTTTTGAGAGAATAATGAATTCATTATTGTTCTCCTCTCTTCTTTTTCTACCTACAAGATGAATTTTCATCAACAAATCATAATTTAATTTTTAGTGGAAAACATTAATTTTTATTTTTTAAGAACGTGTTTTCAACAGCATGGTTCAACTCTCAAACCAAATATTATCAATTGAAATTCAGAATTTTGGATGAGAAAAATGCATTTCCAACCAAATAGTTGAATTTTTAAATTAAAAATCTAAATTTCCAACAAAAAAACGGAATAGTAAAAATTTCATTTGCAAACATTAATTTACAACTACGCAGGAAAATTAGAATTTTAGACCAGGAATATACTTTAAGAAGAAATATTCTTAATATAGATTATTTGCCAAGAAAATTTGCTTATAACAATTAGCTTTGCAAGCTAACATTTTTTATTCATTCTTATATCGCTCTACAATAAATGCAAGTGACTTGAAGCATGGAAAAAATTTTTCTATGAGATAAAACATGAAAGGAAAAAAGTCAACATTTTTCGCTATTTGCACCAACTTAAATTTAAATAAACAAAACAATAAAAAATCCACCCTTAACGTTTTCTAAAAATTTTAGTCCTGAATTTTCTAAAAAAAAAAATAATAATAATAATCTAAAATCGTTGCATTATTGCATTGTAAATGTCATTTTGAACCTCGTTTTTCATTTTACCCCACTGTGAACAGCTACGTCACAGACAGCTCCCGAGCAAAATTCGAGGCGAGAGAAAACCGATCAAGAGTATCGACAACACGATCCCGAACCAATCACGAGACAGTATCGTGTCGAACGGCACCACTAATACTGCTTGAGAACGTTGTAAATCTAAGAAAAAAATATTTTAAAAAGCTATAATTATCAAATGAGAGATTAGTTTGAAAATGTGACGTTCCGCGAGGAAAGGGACCTTAGGGCGAGGAGCTGTGCACTGAGTATTCCAGGAGCCAGATAGCCGAGGGGTACATAACTTCAAATTCTCTTGTGCACCGATTGCATGATTGCAAGTGATTGTTAGTGATTGGAAGTGAATGCAGTGAATGCAGTCATCTCGAGTGATTACAGGATCAATTCTGAGTGATTGCAGTGATTTCCTGTGGAATTCCGAGTGATTTCAGTGATTTCGCGGTAAATTTCGTGTGGTTACAGTGATTGCAGGGCGAATTTATAGATATCGCTGTGATTTTACGGTTAATTGCAAGAGATTGCAGTGGTTACACTGTTAAATCCGAATGATTGCATTGATTGCACGGAAAATTCTGAGTGATTGCAGTGATTTCATGGTGAATTACATGCGATTTCGGAGGTTTCAAGGTGAATTTAAAGTAATTTAAATTTAATTCAAAGTTATTTCAAATAAATTGAAGTCCATTTAAAATGGTTGCTTGCGATAAAGCGATAGAACTCAGTTTTAAATGTACTGATAGTAGAGTCAGTATGTTAATAAACTTCGAAACGTCGAGTTGACTTGAGGCTTAATTGATAACGCGAGATAGATGGAGTGAATTGTTCAGATCTACTTTGGAGATATTGAAATATAATTCGACATCAAGAGATAAAAAATAGAATTATTAAAAGGCGTTTTAGTTTTTCACAAAAAAACGGTTATGAGTACCTAATCCCTCATTTTTACGGTAGTATGCAAATTTTATGTTATATTTCTAGGCGTTTTCAAGAAGCATCGATATACCTATTGTCGAACTTTAGACGATCTTTTATGATCTACTAATACCGACTCATAAATTAAAAAAAATTCTTTACAGGAAGACTTTTTTAATATTTTCAATCACACTATTGTGACTCAAAAGGTTGTTCCTTGTAACAAGATACATTTTGACAGACCTTTTGGTAGTTTCTATGATTTTCTTAAAATAGGATTTTGAGTAAATTAGCAACATCAACTTGAAAAGTATCGATTGTGGTAGTTATTTATTTTGCTAGAAAAGATACATGCGCACGATTATTATTATTTTTGGTCTCAAACAATTTTTAAATCAAAATATAAAACTAATAATAAAGTAAAATTTTTGTTATTTCATAGTATCTATTATCTAAAATAATGGAAAAGGTATGCAAGGACAACATTTTGAAATTCTATAAAAACTTAAATACAGAAAATGTCAATTGTTTTTAATTATAAAAATTATACTTCAGTCATTGAATCCAATATTTAGAATTTTGAAATCAGTCGTAAAATTCTAACATTGCCTGCAAAAGACTTCAAAAATTTGAAATTTACATAGTAGATTTAAAAAACTGCCCCTCCCCCACTCCATCTGTTCCTTAATACTCTTACGACCTGTTCGGGAGCCCAAAGAATAAATGTGAAAAATCTGATCCCGATTGGTCAGAAACTACTAATCCCCCCCCCCCATCTGTATCACCCCCCCCCATACCTTTAAGCCCTAACTGGGAGTCCAAAGAATAGGTGTGCAAAATTTGGTGCCGATTGACAAAAACTGTACATTTTCATAAGCATCATACGTTTTAGGCCAATTGATTTTATATATTTAAAACCTGTGCCCCTCTCCAACACTACATCTTCCCCTCCAATACTCTTACGACCTATCCGAGAGCCCAAAGAATATGAGTGAAAAATTTGATGCCGGTTGGTTGAAAACTGCTACAGCCCCCCCCCCCCTTTTTTAAATCCGTTGTTTTTGGGTTGTAAATTAAGCTATTTAATTTGTCTTTTTAATGCTTGAAAATTAATCTTGGTAGAAAATTCATTTTTTGTGTTAAAAAATGTAAGTACAAATGTAAGATGTTTTTAAAAAATATTTGGTATATTTTCGGAAATATTTTTTTTTAATCACTCAGAATCTTCTGAAATTTCTAAATTTCTGAAACGGAAGCGAATTTTTCTTAAAATTTTTTTTAAAAATATTTAAAAATTTTAAAAATTGTCTTAAAATATTCCGATTTTTTTTCGCGGAATTTATAGAAATGTTTTAAAAAATTTTAATATCTTTTTAAATTTTTTCAAAAAATGAATTTAAACAATTCTTTCAAATTTTCGTATTAATCTTAAGAATATTCTTTCATTCTCTTGGAACCTTTCAAAGTTTTAAAAAAGTTTCTAAGCATCTAATTCAAAATATTTCCAAACCGATTTTTTAAAATAATTTGTTTAAAGTTTTTTTTAAAGTGAAATTGGAAAAATGTATTGAAGTACAATTCAGTCGAAAGGATAATTATAACTTTTGTGTTACGAAAGGTATGAACGTTGATGAAGAAAACTAATTGGACATAACGTGAGTTAATTCTTACACAAAACCTGGAAGACCTGGCAGGGTCATTGCATTTTTTTTAATTCTGTGGAAAAAGTGGAAAAATCATGTAATCTTGCAAATATTGACAGGGTTTTTTAGATTGAAATATTAATTTCAAAGACTATTAATCAAAGTCTTATTAATTATTTTAGTAAGCCATGGCAATAAAAGGTTGGAAATTTAAAATCCTTATTGAAAATGTGTGTTTTTAGTTTATTTAAAATTCAAGTACATATTTGTTAAATTAGCTGTTTTTTGGTAGAAAATAAAGCTTGTACGAAAATTCCTTTCTTGTATTGAAAATTCAAATATTTGGTTAAAAATTAATTTTTTATTCAAAATTTTGGATTGAAAATTGAAGTATTAAACAAGAAAATTTTCTGGTTCAAACTGTAACTATTCTATTTTTTTATTGGTTTAAAATTAATCTTCTTACGGACTTCCGTTTCCGACATGAAAGTGTAAAGTAGTGGGAATTGTTGATGCTGAGTTTTTCTGATATTGTGGTGAAATTTGAGGTAAGTGGTTTATGTAAGTGTGTAGAAGGGTGTGGAGGTGAGAGATCTAATTGAGGGATTGTGAGATTGCAAAGGGGAGGTAGATATTTTGGAGGATTGAGACAGATTTGTGTGGAAGTTTGTTTGGAGATTTGTGACAGGGTGGGAAGACTGAGTTGACGGAGTGGTAGTAGCAGGGTTAGGTAGCGACAAAGAAAGGCGAGACAAGTAACAGACAGCAACGGTAGAGGCAGGGAAGCATAGCAGGCGGGAAAATTTGAATTTGATTAATGGCTAGTGGAGCGAGTATCTCCTCAGAAGAAACAGAGTTAGAGCAGGAAGTGTTCAGTACGCCGAAAGAGATAAAGGAAAGGAAGGCAAGGGGGAAGTATAAAAAACTATAGAAAAGGAAAGATTAAGAGCAAAAAGCGTAGGGTCAATAGAAGCATTTATCAAAAGGAACAGCGGGGAGAGGGAAAGCAGTGAAGAGAAGAAAGATATCGGGGCAAGTGTAAAACACCAGAAAATGTTTAGATCGCCGCCGGAAAAGCAGAGTTTGGTAGGGAAAAGCGATATCCGGGAGGGTGCTGACGGTAGCAGAGATGAAAATGAAATGTCGATGAAAGAAGAAAGACTAAAGGAAATTAGAGAAGTGATGATAGAGGTAATGGGGATTTTTGAAGAAAAACAGGAGAGAAGGGGAGAGGAATTAAAGAAGGAAATTAGGCGGGACATGGCTGAAGTTAAGAAAGAAATAAAAACTGGAAAGAAATCCGGGAAAAGGTGGAAAAGAGGATGGAGTCATTGGAGCAAAAACTAGAGAAGCAGGAAGAAGTTAATAATACAAAGGTAGAGGAGATAAGAGGTAGGATGAAGAAACTAGAAAGCTCGAACGGGAATTGCGGTGGGGGCAAGAGTGGGAATAAGGAGATGGAAAGGCTGAGAAACATAGAACAAAGAATAGAGAGGAAAGAGAGGGAAGAAAGAAAAATAAACATAGTGATAAAGGGTATAAGATTATGGGGGAAGGAGCTGAAGGAAGGGGTGGACTAAGTACTAAAAAGGGTTGATGCTAAGGTAGAGATAGGGGAAAAGCGAAATATATGTAGGGAAGTGAGAAGAGGGGAGATAATGGTACTGGTGAAACTAAAGAAATGGGAACATAAGAGGGAGGTGATGACAAAGAAGAGGTTATTAAATGGTAGTCCGGAGAGAATAGAAGATGATTTGACATGGGTAGAAAGGAAGATGCAGTATAAATTAAGGAAACTAGCGGAAGAGGACAGAAAAAAGGTAAAGAGAACATGGGTTAAGTATGGGAGAATTCAGATAGATGGAGTATGGTGGGATTTGGATGAAGAAAGGGAAGAGATAGTAAGAAATGAGGTGCAGAGAAACTATAAGAGGCAGGAACGGGAGATAGGAAAATAAGAAATAGTAAGAAGGAAAAAAAGATGAGTAACGAAAGTAGGGAAGAATTGAAGATTTGTTACTGGAATATAGCAGGATTAGAGAGAAAGGATAAGGAGTTTATGAGAAATTTAACACAATGGGATGTAGTCATAATGATAAAGACGTGGTTAGATGAAAAGGGATGGGAAAGAGTAAGGGGAAGGTTTTTAAGTGGTTACAAATGGCAAGAGCAAAATGCAAAGAGGAAGAATAAAAAGGGCAGAGCAATGGGAGGAATGGTGATGGGAGTAAGGAATTAATGTATAACAGGGAAAGATAAGAAAGACAGGAATGAACAAAAAGAAGGAGTAATAGTAGAAGAGGCTATGATGGGAGGAGAGAAATGGAAGGTAGTGGGGATTTATGTGAACGGTGATATGCAGGAAAAAGCAGAGGAGATTAAAGAAATGATTGAAGAATATAAAGAAGAGATTAGGATGATAATAGGTGGTGATTTCAATGCGAGAACAGGAGACAGAGGAGGAAGGGAATGAGGAGAAGAGAGAGGAAGAAAATCCAAAGATAAGGTACTAAATGGGGAGGGAAAAAAGTTGTTGAAGAGCTTGGAGGAGTTAGGATGGTATATCTTAAACGGGAATATAGAAGGGGATGAAAAAGGAGAATATACACGCTCAGGAAGTGAAAGGGGAACAGTAATTGATTATGTGATAGTGGATGATGAGGTAAGAGAGAAGTTTAAAAGACTAGAAGTTGGAGAATATATAGATTTGGATCACTTTCCCTTAATAGTGACATTAGAGGGGCAAAAAAGGAATAGCAATATGAGTAAAAGGGGAGCAAATGTAAAAAAAATAGGAAAAGGGGATTGGTCAATGGAAGGAAAAGAACAGTTTAGAGAAAAAATAAGAAATATCAAAATGGGAGTGGGAAATATGGACGAGGAGATGGAAAACATGATAGGAGAAATAAAAACAGGATTAAAGTGCACAAACAATAATGGAGTTAGTAAAGGGGGGAATAGAAGTGAGTGGGATGAGGACTGCAAAGAGAAAAAAAAGGAGGTCAGAAAGGAATTAAGAAAGTGGAGAAAAGAAAAAAGTAA
>NC_046666.1:96226643-96227997 GCF_010883055.1 Belonocnema kinseyi
GGGGGTAATGGACAACATATATGTTCTGAACTATCTAGTAAATAAGAGAATTAAAAGGGAAAAAGGGGCAATGATAGCAATGTTCGTGGACTTAAAGGCAGCTTTTGACTCATTAAATCGAGGAGAAATAGAAAAAGTTATGATAAAAAAGGGGATAAGAGAGGGATTAATAAAAAGAGTATCAGAAATTTTTAGGGAGACAAGAAGCAGGGTAAAGGTAGGAAAGCAAGTAGGAGATAGTTTCTGGTTGGTGAGAGGTGTGAGACAAGGGTGTCCTCTGAGCCTTCTTTTATTTAATTTATTAATATCAGACTTGGAAGAAGAAATGAGGAGAAAGTGTTGGGGAGGAGTTAGGATACGGAAGGAAAAGATATATACACTGGCATACGCAGACGCCATAGTGTTGATGGCAGAGGATGAAGAAGGGATGGCAGGATTAATTACAGGATCAGAGAAATACTTAGATGGGAAAAAGCTGAATGTAAATGTAGAAAAGACAAAAATAATGAGGTTTAGAAAAGGAGGAGGAAGGAAGAAAGAATGGACAGGGAGATGGAAAGGAATAAAGTTAGAAGAAGTCAAAGAGTATAAATATTTGGGATATATCTTGCAGACGAATGGAGATCATACAGCTCATGTAAGATAAAGGATAAAAAAAGCAGCACGGGTAATGAAACAGATATGGGGAATAGGAAAACGAAGGTTCAAAAAAAAATTGGAGAAGGAGAATGTGGTTATTTGATACGCTGGTATGGCCGGTTGTAGGTTATGGAGCAGAGATATGGGGATGGAAAAAAGGAAAGATATGGAGAGTTTACAAGAAAGGTATATAAGGTGGACACTAGGGGCAGACTGGAGGACGCCAGGATAAATGGTAAGAAAAGAAGCGCAAAGGGATAAGTTAAGTATTAGAGCAGGTTCTTTAATTATAGAGAAATAAAAGACGGGACTGGAGTAAACTATGAAGAATTGGAAAAAAGGGAGAGGGAAAGACAATTAATAGAAAGATGGGGGGCGATTGAGGAATCAAAATACAATAAATGGTATAAGATGATAAAAAAGGAAAGGGTGCCAAAGTATTTAGAAAAGGGATGGGGAGAGAGAAGGTGGACCAGAATAGCAAGATTTAGACTGGGAAACGAGGTAAGAGAGGGGATGTACTGGGAAAAAGGAGAGAACAGAATGTGTAGAATATGTGAATGGGAGGAGGAAACATGGGAGCATGTATTGGAAGGATGTAGGAGAGGAATGGAAGTGTTCAGATTTCTACAATACTGAACAGATTTAAAGATTTCATATTTCCACATTCCAAATTTCTCACGCCAAAGGCCCTGGAATGTCCAAAAGAATGTGT
>NC_046666.1:96228097-96232966 GCF_010883055.1 Belonocnema kinseyi
TAACACATTCGCACTAAATTGTAGTTCTGTTGCTTATTGTACGCGGCGCTTTGCTTACTTTACGGCGCCACGAACTTAGCATTGAACTTTAAAAGGCTGTTCCATTGAAATTACTTCAACAAGATTTGTTCTCTTGATTTTGTATTTGGGATATATTACAAATATTTCTCGATACAAAGGTACTTCGCTGCAGCTATTTTTAAATAAAATACATATTTTTTTAATTGAAATACATGAGTCTGAAGTTCGAAACTGTAACAAAATACCCAATTTTTAAAAGTCCAAATGTTTTTAATAATTGATGCAATATTTAGTGGCAAAGGCATAACCAAAAAGTTTCAGCCCCTAGTGCATGTGGCACTTATCCCAAATCAACCCCTGAATATTTTTTAATATTGAAGACTTTTTGACTTTTCAAAATTGTTCATTTTTAACGAATTTGATTATATTTAGGGGTTGATTGGGGTGGGCTCCACATGCGCTAGATGACTGAAGCATTATGATGGTGCTTTTGGCACATACTACTGCCATATTCATTTTCTTTATTTCATGATAAGTTTCTTTTTTTCTTGTTTCTTGTTCTCGATATAAGTATTTTCAGTAGAAAAACTAGGAATATACTCACCTTCGTATATTTTTTAACAATAAAAACTTTTTATTATCAGCTGATTACATTCAAAAATATATATCTTCAGATAATTCGAATAACGAAGTTTGGTCTGTTCCGATTTTTTAAATGGTTACAAAAGAGTAAAAACCATTTTTCACCTCTTAAAATAAAACAATCAAGATTTTTAATCAAACGAAGTGAGAATAAACATTTTTAAGGAGAACTTTTTGTAGCAATTTTTTTCAAGGAGCAATTTTGCTCTCATAACTTCTTTTCATGTCTCGCTTCGTTTTTGAGAAAAACTGGGTGTTTTGATTTTCAGAAATTAAAACTATATTTCCTTCAAAAACAGCTCCGGCGAACAGTTTTTATTTGATACAAAAATAGTGTAAGAAATCCCTGATATAAAATCGAGAGAAACATTCATGTTATTTTTTCATTCATGGAACCTTTGGGTCGAAATCATTTCAATGGAACTGTGTAAAAGTGTTTATACATTTTTTCATTGCCTGTTCTTTTCAACTAAAAATAAAATATCTGCATTTTTGTTCCTTTCCACTTCTTCCTTTCTACTTCTTAACTAGTATGAGAGGTAGTTACAGTGATCACGGAGTAGTTTTTTTGTATTAGGTGGGGAAACCTTGCTTAGGCACCCATCCTAGGAAACGTCTACCTGAGTAGGCGATTCTTAGCATTGGTAGTGTCAGATTCTTACTGACTCAAAGCCCACCTTTCTGCCAACCCATGTCCTCGGAACCGCTTTCGCATTACTTCAAGGGCATTGGAATAAGGCCAGTAAGACGTGTTTCGGCTTCTAACGTGTGCCACCGGCTTAGCTTTCTCCTAATCTTCTTTCAGCCCAACCAAGATACTCGCATCGTCCTCAGCAGTGCGGTGTTACGGCACCTCGGGTTCTTCAGCTGTCGGCATCCTGGTTGGGTGTGTTTCATTAGTTTGGTTGCCCATGAGGCTTCTTCAACGAGGTTTTCTCCCTGAACGCCAAGCACTTCATCGTCCCCGGTAGGTGGCCTTTCCGGGGCCTCTCCTCTTTTGCGGCGCAGAGGTAGCACTGCGGTGTACTTTCGCATGCCGCAGCCATGACCTGTCGTGTATCCACCTGTCGTGAAACCCACCCCACCTTCAGGTGTCCTGCGCTTACCAACCTCGCGGCCAACTTTTCTTTCAGCTCCACGAGAGCCCTCAGATTGCCTCTGAAGGGTCTTTTCGTGAGGCTAACCTTAACTACTCCAGCCTGCCTGCTCCTGAAGTGGCTTCTTACGGCCGCTTGAACCGCCTCAGTGCCGGTAGTTAAATCTTGGTTCAAGAGCCGACATCTCGGTCCTGCCTTTCTCGGCAGGACCGTGTTCGATAAAGACTTCGCCGTTTCTCGTTTGCCTGGCTCTCTTAATTTTTACGCCTAGGGCATCAGGCTTAACTTTCTGCTTGAGGTCCTTGAGGACTTCCGCGTAACTAAAATCTTCAGCTGGTTTGATTAGGACCTTCTTCTTTAAACAATTTCATAAGACTTCACTATCTTGTATTTAAAAAGATCTCATACATCTCATTCAATTTAAAAATATTTTTTAAATGAAAAAGAGTATATTTCTTTAATATTTGGCATTATTGGCCTATATAACAACTGTCAGCTGAATTGTTTTGAATAGAATGCATTCGATTGATTGGTCAAAATTTTAGAGTGCTGCATCCAAAAAAAAAAAAGAATTCAATATTTAAGTAAAGGCATTACTTTTCAAATAAAATGTTGAACCTTAAACTGCGATAATTAAATTTTTAAATAGTACAATGCATTTACACCAATTCACTTCAACTTTGAACCAAGTACTTGAATTTTAAACCAAGGCAACTTTATAACAAAAAGATCAATTTTTATCAAAACATGTGAATCATCATAAATATAGTTAAATTTGGAACGAATATTTAGGCAAAAATCGAAAAGTTCAATTTGTTAGAAAAGTTACTGTTTAACCAAAAACACGAATCTAAAATCGGTAGATTATTGCGTTCTAAATTTCATTTTGAACCTCGTTTATCATTTCACCCCACTATGAACTGCTACGTCACAGACACATCTTGGCGAAGAAGTATCGAAAATCCGACTCGGTATCGTATATGGCAGTATCGTATCGAACGAGAATACTAATACAGCTTGGGAAAATTGTAAATCTAAAAAAATATTTTAAAAAGCTGTCATTGTTAAATAAGAAATTATTTTTAAACTGTGACGTTCTGCGAGGAAAGTGGCCTTAAGGCGAGGGGCTGTGCACTGAGTATTCCGAGAGCCAGATAGCCCACGTGATCCAAGAACCATCGCAATTGTATGTGGTGGAGGGGAGGTGATTCCCCTACTTGGCGCCTCTCCGGGTGGTTTGAGACACCACTCCCTGGTGCCACACAGTCCTCGGCACGGTTGTTCACGCCTTTACTTAAGGTTCTAATTATATTAAAAAATTAAAAAATTAAAAAGCAATGATAATAGACAATTTGAACAAAAGAGTATATTTGATATGGAAACAATACAATACATCAAAGTTCTGATCTATGCCTAATTTTGAGACATTATGGGATTTGCAAAAATGTATTAATTAAGTACACAAACCTGCGAATTGCATTATGTTGTTTGTAGTAGAAAGTATTTCATTCAGCAAAATAGATCGAACGCGATCCACGAACTCATATAACCAATACAATCAAACTGGATACGTGTAGCATCAAACTGGACGGTATAATCCATAGCATCAAATCACTAGACATCCCAGCCAATGATATTACCCTAGTTATCCACAGAAACACTGTCATTGCCGGGAATGTGGCCTCTCACAAAGCAAGTTCACCTCAACGAATCAACTGCGAATTCAGATTAGAGAATTCTTCATATTGGACGGTATTCTCTAGTGCGATCACTTCATCAATCGTTATTTGCTACCAGATTGTTTGCTACTGTTTAGAACTAAAAATTTATGAAACTAAGCAAAAAGAAACAAAATTTGAAAAATCACTTAATTTTTCACTAAATACTGTAAAAAACACTAAATCGTGTTATCACACAATGCCTGCAAAAAACACAGCGGGCCCTTGAAAAACACTAGATTTGTGTTAAAATCACTCAAAGGGCCACTCTGAGCCTATTTTATTTCAGATCTACCCTCTGTTTTCAGCGAGCATTCCCCTATGCGCCACCCGGGGACGCGCCATGTAGGGGTGTCACCTCTCCTCCACCATAGATAACTGCGGTGTTACTTGGATCACGGAGTAGTACCTTCAACAGTCTTTGTAGTAGTCCGTTAGTCTCGTCAAGTAGTTCGGCCGCAGTGGGCTATCTGTGAGGGGTACATAACTCCTGCAATCAGTGTACACACTTTGTTGAAATCGCCTTATAATCACTTGAAATCACTCACAATCACATGCAGTCAGTTGCAATCATACACAATCACCTGCAATCACTCTGTAATGAATTTGAAGTCACTCTTTAATCACCTGACTTCACCCTGCAATCAAGTGCAATCACTCTGCAATCACATCTCGACTTGGATATTTTTTTTTTTTTACACTATTCAATTTAGTAATAAAATCTATCATTTATTTTTGTAACGATTTTATCATTTAATTGAACAGTTTTAGAAAAATAATATCTAAATACACTCATGGTTATTAATGGTTTATTACAAAATAATGTATCACCCCATGAAATTGATATTATTGCTTGTCCCTCGGTGTGCAGACATCTTGCTGGCTGACGTCACGACTAGAAATCTCTAAATTTCGTCAGAGATGAGGTGGGAGATTTCCGAGACAATGGAATAAGAGAATGTGAAAAACATGCGCTAATAACTGCGCCCTCTTGGCAGATTACCTAAGAGTTACTTTGTTGAAGGCGCAAGTTGCGCGTCGGTAAATTACGAAAGTTAGCAATTTCTGAAATGATTTACCAATTAAATTTCTACCAGAGATTGGTTTCTGCTCAATTACTTACCACAAAGATATCTTTGTTGCCGATCTGACATTTTTGGAAGACTTCGGTGGTCTTCTATTTATATCTCGATCCCTATCAAAAAGAAATTAAAGAAATTGGCGATTTTCATGTTCCGCGTTATTTTTAATTCCATGCATGAGTCGATTCCGAGGTTATGTTTTTCAGGTGTATATACGAGGGTGGATTGATAAGTTTCCGGCCTGACCAAGAAAAACAACGTTTTTAAGAATTTTTTTTTTTTATTTCTCAACATAATCTCCTCCAAGGC
>NC_046666.1:96233066-96250388 GCF_010883055.1 Belonocnema kinseyi
GTGGGTGTTTTTAATTTATTTTTAAAATTACTGATAAGTCAAATTTAAAGGGATTTTGAAAGAATTAATGCCAAATGTAACACAGGCGACATACAATATATTAAATTGAAGTAATTGTATCCGATTTCTTTGCCAGAATTATACTAGTATTTTTGTTAAGCTAAAGCTAATGTCTCTGGCTCTGAGCGTGCTGTACCTGGCGGTTCAGCTCAGCTTATACTTCGCGATAGTAACCCACTCACCAACCATTCCCCACACTTTGCTGAAATTCGACATCAGAGCCATTAAAAACAAGCGAAACAACTACTTTCCTAGCTCGCCATCTCGTCTATTGGAGTCTACGGTGCCTGAGTCAGACAAACTCTTGAATCACACGGATTTCTCGGGTCGACCACACTAGTTGAAATAGGCGATTCACTCTGAACTTTGCAGCTCAATAACAAATTTAATTTTGCAGATTAAAATTATATTCTTTTTAATATGTAAGAGCGATTTTGAAACTATCAATATCATCAAAAATCTGAAAATTGATTTTTTAATCCTAAGGTCCCTTTCCTCGCGGAACACCACAAATATAGGATGGAAGATATGTTGAAAATTTTTTGATAAAATAAACATTCTTCTTAACTAACATTTTTTTAAAAATTTATTAAGTTTTTCAAGGATGTCATAGCTACACTCAATTCCTCCTTGAATTAAACAAGGCCGTTTTACTCACGTCCATTTGCAAGGAATATCCTTCTTGAATGTGTTGTTTTTGGTTCCGGAACAAATAAGGCCATCTGCTACTTGACATAAAACTGAAAGTACAGAGAAAATTTTAAGTTTTATCTCAATTTTCCTTTCAAAAATGTATGTGTTTTTACTTGTAAAGTTTCTCTTTAGATGCAATGTAATATTCCATCAAAACCTAAGAAAAAATTCCCAATCATTTCATTTTTTATTTTTCGCGGTTTGCAACCATTTCCTCAATTGGAGACCGTCCTTCTAAGTTGCACAAGTTTGATTTAAAGATCATTATATATCAAAAAACAAAAAATCAGCATTTATTTACTACGCCAAAAAACCATAGACTAAATAAATAATCTGCAAAGGACTTCAAAATTA
This sequence comes from Belonocnema kinseyi, assembly GCF_010883055.1. Classification (NCBI taxonomy): domain Eukaryota; kingdom Metazoa; phylum Arthropoda; class Insecta; order Hymenoptera; family Cynipidae; genus Belonocnema; species Belonocnema kinseyi. The sequence goes on from NC_046666.1 coordinate 96,234,174, forward strand.
GATGTTATTAACAAATAAGCTATTAAAAAGTAGACAGTTTGAAGTTCCTGTTTACAGAATTGGTAAAATAAACAAAGTGGCTAAGTCACCAGAGTCGCATGTAGTTTAATTCGTCTGACAGAATGGGGAAAATGGGGCTGGGGAAAACTGATAAGATAAGGATATTATGTTACTTCTCTACTTAAATGCAGTCACAGTCTTCATTTATGAAGTTTCTAACATAATTGTATTCAAGGAACTTGTTCATTTTAAGTCATAATTTACGTGACTAAATAGATTTAATATAGTTTTCTAAATCTTACAAACCTATCTGAACTGACAGATGATGAGATATACGTGTGAAGATGGCCTAAAAATCAAAGGCGCGAAATTAAAATATATATACATTTAGAGAACAATAGTCTAATCAAAACATTATGAATAATCTCGTAAAATAACTTTATTCAAGGGAGTTGTTGATTTTTTTACATAGTGTGCAGAATGTTATTATAAAACTTAAAAACTTTAACACATGTGTATTTAAATAATAGAATAATAGTAGAATAAATATGGACATTTTGATTTTTCATCTCAGGTTAAAATACCAGATACGTTTTTTTGTCTTTCATCTGTGGACTCGCATATTTAGAATATAGGGGACAGTGGGGAACAGTGAGACATTTTTTGTTTGAATCGCCAAAAAGTGGCCCAAGATCGTTCCTGACAAGCTGAAATTTTTAGGGTACTGCCAAAAACTATTCTCCTTTTCAAAATTGTCCAGTAAAAAGATTTACACAGGTCCAAACAGTTGGTATTAAGCTTCAAAAAAGTTAAGTCATTTGTCTCACTCTTCCCCACCCATGGGGTAGAGTGAGACACCCCTGGGGAACATTTAGACAGCAGGGTGACAGGATGAAAACTCGATGTGAAACAGCGAAATAATTGTTTTTAATTTAATCTTATAATAATAATACACTGTAGTACGAAAGTCTAGCACACATGTTGTCACCAGAGTTCCCTCTTCTCCACTTGTCACAGACGACACTTGCTTGGTTCCCCTTTCTGCTATGACCTTCTGCTGAGTTTTAGCATTCTTAGTCGTACTTGTCTCATCCAAATTGTATATCCTTGTTCTCATCCAAATTGTATATCCTTTTTCCCTGGAGAAACCCTTGACCGCGAACAAGTACTTCTTCCAACAATTTGTAAAATATCTCCACATTGTGACGATTAAATGCAATGGCCCTGGCCAGACTACAGCCTTCAGGAGTTCTTAAGGAAAGCTGAGGATTCCTCTTCATGAACCCATACGCCCAGTCTATACCTGCTTTCTCAGTGATCTTCCATTGCTCTAGTATTTTCAATCGGTTTATGGTCGCCATCTAGAATGCAAGTTTCCTCACGTCATCCTTGGAGAGTCCATAAAACATTCTGCTGCATTTGATTGTGTAATCAGCCAAGGACTTTTCCTGATCAGATGTGAATATTTTCCGTACTAAATAATTCGGTTTCATGCGGACTTCATCATTTGTATTTTCTTTTTGTTTTTTAACATACCGTGCCAATGTTTGATGGGCAGTACCGTATTTAGAAGCTACTACCCTCAGGTGTGAATCATCCTCCAGGAGCTCCTGTACAGCTGTCCTCATTGTGGCAGATGTGAATGTACCATGAGTGGCTTTTCTTTTAGGGTTTCCCATCTAGAAAAAAAGAACAAAATAAGTTTTTGGTAGGTTCAGAAAGAAGAAAGCCATTCTTCCATTCAATGACTATAAAAATTTTCTTGATATGATCATTCACCTGCATAATAATGTAGGTACCTACCTAAAAATCACTGAGAAATGTAAAGTAACCAGAGAACAACATGGTAGCAACTGCTACAATAATAATTTCCTATTATTAACACTATGTGCAGAAGTTGAACATCTTGATAAGAAGATGAGCGTGATTCCTGGGAGTGGGGAACAATGAGACAGTGGCAAAAGATGTTTCACTGTTGCCGTCTCAGTGTTCCCCAAAGGCTCTTTTTCCAGACATATTGAATTTCCGTTTGAATGAGAAGGGCTGCATAGATGACTTGGATGCCAAAAAAAAACGTTGATAACAAGAGAATCACGGTTGAAAAAGTTCAATCTCAGAAAAGCAAGTGAATCCTACTTTAGTAAGGTTCAAAAATTTTGTAAAAGAGACGATTTTCTTACCTTGAAACTGGGAGATGTGCCCTAAACACCTTCACTGCCCGGGAACTGGCACCTCACTGATGACAAACGTGCACAACGTCAAGTAGTTCATAAAAATCATGCTTGGTGGAGCCAGCGGGCATCCACTTTTTTTAAAACCCATTTGTCTCACTATTCCCCACTCTCCCCTAAGTCAAACTATTGATAATAAGTCTAGAAGTATATTTATTCATATTGGGAATTGTCAAACTACGATATGCCAACCGATGACAACAATCAGAACTAGAAACAATGGGTACTCTGCTGTCAAAGTCCTTGTGAAAAGCCGCCAGGAAGGTTACATGCTCTTTGGTACATGGCACTGCAATAGCACACAACATTTTGGAGAAAATTTTATAAATATAAAGGTAAGTTATAAAGGTCTGAATAGTAATATTTTTCAAAAATAGAATGTATTTTCTCAGTCAGGTTCCATCCTTTTGTCGATTTTTGTCCACCTTTCAGTGTCACAAAATAAGATATCAAAAATTTGAGGTTAGTGTTTCTGCTCGGGTATTCTTCCCTCAAATTTCAGACACTTGATTATATACGCCTGTTGGGTAGCTATGATAGCGCCACCAGTTTAATATGTCTGATTAAAATGAATCGATATTTGCTGCTCTTTTTTATTAACATTCCTTTAATAACTTTGAGATACCCAATAATTGACATGTCAGGTGACGCTGCTATCAAATTAAAAGAGATACCCTACATGCGTATTTCAGGATACTGAAAGGACGTCAATTGACAAAAGAATGGAACATGGCTGAGAAAATACATTCTACTCTTGAGAAATATTACTATTCAGACATGTTACTTTTACGTTTCAAATATTTTATCGAAAAAGTTATCTGCATTCCCAAAACGCCATGCTAAAATCCTCAATTCAAACAAGAGTGTTCGCCAGGCTTCTTTTTATTAATTGGTCAGGCACTGGCGTGGATGAGAGCCTAAAGGGACCGTGGTTGGAGGTGAAAGAACTGCACACGGGGAAGTAAGTACTTATAACTTCAGAGGAACTAGGCGAGCGGGAACATATTTTTATTTATGAACATGTAATATAAAAGTCAAAAACTCTAAAACATTATTTATTGAATAAGTAAAATTTTAGAAAAAAAATATATTTTTCCGGGGAATATAAATTACAATTTTCTAAAACGTTCAAGATTTAAATAGAATCAATTTTTTTACATCTTCGTTTTAAATACATTGATTTAGTTCAATTTAATAAATAAGTTTAAACTCTATACTATTAAAAGTTTTCTTCGAGAAATTCTTTTTAGATTTCATGATTAATATTATTTAGTTTTTTTTCGAAAATATATTTTAAAAACGAGACTTTACTTTTTATTCAAATGCAAATCAAAGATATATTCCACTTTGCCAGGATTATTGTATGACTTATAATTAATCTTTTCTGTTTAGTATTCATAGAAAAAGATTGGAAAACTATTTTGAAATGTTGAATATGTAACATTGTTTTCATTTAAATAATTTGTTGCAAGAAAATGACATTCTTTTCTAAAAATTAAAAGAAAGGGATCTAGTCCCATTTCTTTTTATGCTAAAACAGGGAGTGATGGGACAACAAGCGCCAAACTGGAGATATTAGGGACTAATCATCTTAGGACAGTTTCGGCAAAGATTGGTTGCGGGGTCAAGTTAGGATCTGAAATATGGAGATTTGTGCATGGTTGCATTACACGCACACAAGGCAAATCATTGAGGTTATGTAATAGGCGAGGTTTATTACATACTTCATATAATTGTAAAAACATTTATATTTCCATAAGGAAAAAAGTTTAAAAAGAATAAAACAATAAATTACAGAATAATATGAAACTCTATAATAATGAAAAAAATAGATCCCAAACTTACCCAGCCCTGTGTACGACTACAGTCCTCTTATGAGATAACGCGAGAAAACTAGCATATTTGGTGACAATTCTTTCCCCACTCTCAAAACTATTTCCCAAATATTTCTTCTGTAAACTAATTCAATTTTTCCACTTTTATTTGTAAATTCAATTATCATACCAACTTTTGGAAAGTGGTGAAAACTAAATTCAAGATCTTTACGCGCTGTGTTATTATAGCGAAAAACAGCAAAAGATTAGGAGTTTGGATTCTTCAGTAGACAAGAACACTCCTGTCTCCATAATTAGTTAGAGAACAGTTGAAAACTTGTAGAATTAAAATGTTCATTTTACTGATTTATCTACACTTTCCACTTGGGCTTTGATAGCAGAGTTAATAGAGTTCTTGAATTCTCGGGAATTTAAGTTCTGATTATATAACCGAGAATATGACAGAATTTAAAAAGATTTATGATTTTTGACAATACTGTTATTGTTCACATTATTTATATAGTTAAATGTAACTTATCTACTTATTTATATATATTTATATATAAAGAAAAATACACAGTGTAAGTTTTACAGTTAAAATATTAAAGCTTTGTATTGCAAACTATCTTAATTTGAATTAACTACCAATTTTTCCAAAATTGAGTTTAAATTTGAGGTTATGTTGACTCTGGAACGTTCTCATAAATTCTCGAAGAATTTATCTGCCGATTATATTCTCATGATCGTTCTCAAAGTAATATAACCGACTTAGAACTCTAGCTGAGTACCTACTCTTTCTAGTTCTGATTTTTATCACCAGGTGGCAAAATGGTCGACCACCATTCCCAACAGATATAATCTCTGGCTATTTTTTTTTACAAAAGTACATGTAAACAAATTAAAACCCTCACTACATTTATGTAATTTTTTATAATCGTTCAAGTCGGTTCGTAGCCTTTGTGGTTTATATTATAAATTTATTATTTAAAAAAATACATGCCACAATTTTTTCAAATTTATGCCACTATTGGGTATTTTAGTTTAAGTAGGGAAAATACAAGATGTTTTGTGCACCGGGCCTAGTTTGACGCGGTGTTCTTCGAACCTAATTAAAGTTATATGCAGGCCGAAGCAGGTTAAACACAATAAAAATTTGTGAGATGAGATGGATAAAAGGCAATATATTTAATATAATAAACATGCGGTAAAGTACAATTTTCCAGTTATCTTTTCAGATGCGTAACTTGTTACCTCTACCGAAGACAAGTAATATCTGATTTTTGATCGCAGTTGGATGGTACACGGAGGAGAGGTTTTAGTTTAAGTTGCGAGGAAAGGGTAAGTTGAGTGGAAGGGATGGCTAGGAGAGACCTCTTACCAATGGGGGTGGATCGGGGATCTAGGTGAAGGCCCAAAGGGACCCTTGCGGAAATTCCATAATACGAAGACATAGTGATGGGCTAGCTGACCTTCAATAAAACAATTAAGCGGAGTGGCCGTAGCGACTTAAAGGATAAGTAAAGAAAAGCACAATAAACCTTAAGATTTGAAACTGGCACTCTCGTAGACAGATGCTGAAAGCTGTAAATAAAAACGAAATAGTTTTCCAGTAAAGTTAGGGCAAAGCACGTTCGTAGCATAAAATTTACAATTTAAATGAATTGCAGCTAAAAGAACATAAGTTTGAAGAGGAAGATTTGGAATGTACAAATATAGAATAAACCTAAAATTATGAAGTAAAAATAAAATCGTAGAATCCTTACATTCTGGACGTAACATATCGACCTCTTTTGAACGATCAGAGTTCAACACAAGGAACACTCTTTTATGTCTCAGTTTTTACTGTCTTTTTTTTATGTCTCACCGTTCCCAGTTTTTTACTGGATAACTCTTACAACCCCATCCTTTTCAGGGTTAGAATGTATAATAACATGGCTAGAGCCAGTCTTCCATTTGGTGCGAGTAGTGAGCTCATTTAAGTACTCCTTATGCCACCGAATCGAAAAATGTTGTCTCAGCATTTGCACGTGTAGCCATTCAGGTAATCGGTTCACGGCAATGCGAGTCAGATTTGCCTGAGAAAAGCTCGTCAAGGGCTCACCAATCAACAGATGTCCAGGTGTTAAAGGACGACAGTCGTTAGGATCGGATTACAGGGGTGAAAGAGGACGGGAATTCAAAATTGCTTCAATCTCGATTATGTAAGTTTGAAGCTGCTCAAAAGTTAGTAGAGCCTCACCTACGGTGCGTTTAAGATGGTTCTCAAATGACTTTACGCCAGCCTCCCACAATCCGCCGAAATGTGGAGAACGGGAAGGTATAAAAATCCAATTAACCCTTTGATTCACTAAAAACTCTTGAATATTTTTGTTATGCTCATCAGATAATAGTAAGTCTTAAGGCTCTGCAAGTTCACGGCTTACCCCTACAAAATTGGTAGCATTATCAGAAATTAAAGAGTTGGACGATCGAAATTAAAGGGCTGGATGTCATCTTTCTTTTACAAAAAAAGGACCGCAATAGTCAAAACCGCTGTGAACAAAAGGTCGGGTAAATTGGATTTGTTTCACGGGTAGATTTCCCATGACGTGATTTATACTGCGAGGCTTGGCGCGAAAACACGGAACGCATTGGTGGATTACACGACGAGTTGTATTTCGACCGTCAATAGGCCAATAACGTTCTTGAACTGCATATAAGGTAGCTTGAGATCCCGCGTGCTTGAGTCGTATGTGCTCATGGCGTATGATAAGAGATGTGATATGATGGTTTCGCGGGATTGAGAGATAAAAGCTTGCTCTTATTGCTGATAGTTTTTTCACGCTTAAAGCAGTCGATTGCCTGAAAAAAACTCCTTACTTGTGTTAACTGAATTATTCGATCCATGGAAGCATCGAGTTCAGAAACAGTCAGGCTACCGGTGCGGATCTTCTTAACCTTCGCGTTATGAATGAAGCGAAGGCAGAACGCGAGAACCCTTTGCAATTTTGGAAGTGAGGAATATTCAGAGGTGTCTTTAAGCTGAAATTCAAATTTAGGCCACGTATCTTGGGCCTGGACGAGCCAATCAGGACCATGAGGCCAGATGCTAGGCTTTAAAAATTCTTGGGGCATTTGTTCACGAAAAGCAAGGCCAGCCGGGTTATCAAGAGAAGACACATGCCTCCAGTCGGCAGACTGCGTAAGAGCTTGAATTTTTGCTATTCGGTTAGCGCAAAATGTCCAAAGCGGGGGGGGGGGGGGGGGGAGTATTTATCCATTGAAGGCTAACCGTCGAATCTGACCAAAAGAAAGTATCGCTTAATTCGATTTTTAGTGCTTGAATTATGACATTTTGTAATTTTGCTAGCAAAAGAACCGCGCAAATCTCCAAACGCGCTAGCGATACAGTTTTTACCGGGGCGACTCTTCATTTAGAGCAGAGCAGATTTGCGTGATACTGCCTACTTTTATCGGCGCAGCGTAAGTAGTTGCAAGCGTAGTTGAAGCGCTAGTTGCGATATGTATTCGACCCAAAAGGTGTGAATATCCGGTGGTACCCCTTCGTCCCAGGTAACGTTCGCTTTCTATAAAAGCTGAATCATGAGGTTGGCTTGAACAATAACTGGTCCCAGCAGACCCAGAGGATCGAAAAGTTTCGCTACCTGAGACAAAATAGATCGCTTCAGAATATTTTTCATGCTCAGGTGAATTGACAGTATAAAAAAAAGAGTCATCACCGGAATTCCAATGAATGGCGAGTGTTTTAATCGAGGAAGATGAATCAAGTGCCATGTGCGAATTTTCTCGACTATTCTGGAGATCAGAAATAAGGGACGGATCGTTAGAAGCCCATTTTCGCAAATTGAAACCCTCTTTATGTAATAGTTGAATTAGATCATTGCGGAGGAGGGCTTCTTCGTGCGTATTGGCACCCGTTAGTAAGTCGTCGACGGAAAAGTCTTGTTTCAAAACCGCAACTGCTAACGGATGCGCTGATCCTTCATCGTGCGCTAATTGATGTAAAGAACGAATAGAAAGGAAGGATGCGAGAGATGTACCGTATGTGACCGTGTTTAATGTAAATACCTTTATGGGTTCGTCTGGATTTGCGCGAAAAGCAATCTTTTGCTAAAGGGCGTCTTCAGGGTGTACTTTTATTTGGCGGTACATTTTTTCCATATTCGCGGTCAGAGCAGATTTTCGAGACCGAAATCGAATTAATTGCGCAAAAAGATCATCCTGAACAGTGGAACCGACATTTAAGGCATCATTTAGAGAAACACCGGACGAGGATTGGCAGAGCCATCGAACACTACTCTTACTTTAGTAGTTAAGCTATCTTCCTTTATCACGGAATGGTGGGTCAAATAAAATCCCTGAGAAGTAATTTTGTCATTAAAGGGTGACATGTGATTGAGTTGCTCGTATTTACTGAGAAATTCAGTGTAGGGAGGCAGGAGTTCAGGATTCCTTCGAAAGCGATTTTCTAAAGAGTATAATCGTCGAAAAGCTAAATTTCGAGAATCTCCTATTTGACCCTTTTTCATTGAAAGGAAGTCTAACGACATACCGACCCTCAGACTCTCGAGTTGTATTTTTAACAAAGTGCTCTTCACAGGCGATTTCCTCACTGGAAAGAACCTTCGAAGAGGATACTTCCTCCAATTCCCAGAATTTCGTAAGGTCTGAGTCCAAAGAAGGTTGGATTTGCATTATGTTACGTTGGACTATTTTACGCTTAGATAAAGATATTCCGTATAATTTTCCTGCAACTATCCAGCCCAACGGAGTCTTTTGTAGGACAGCATCTGGGTGATTCCTGGGCACTATTTGACCTACATTGAGCAGCTTATAAAAGAGCCCTTCGCCAATACTACCATCAATTCCGCCTGCCTAATCGAAATCAGGATCAGCTAAGAAAATATTGTTAGGAATTTGAAGAGATTCGCGATCAATTTTTTTAACAGATGGAAATAAATAGTTCAATTCTTTTTGGATAAAAAATTCGACATTTTCTTTATACGTGTTGTATCGCGATCGGATTGTGGCCGATACAGATTGGCGTATCGCAGTCCACGTTGAGCCTAAAGTTAAAACTGTAATGTCTACAGGCCTTTTGCGTAAATTCATAATAAAAGCAACCTTTTCTGTCAAATAATGAGATTGAGAACCGTTGTCCAATAATAGACGACATTGCTGGACGGCACCTTCGTTATTTATAATATCCACTATAGCCATGGACAACAGATTCTCTGAGGTTAATTAGTTTGCAAGGAAATTGTGAGTAAAAGCAGCTTGCGAAGAATTCGAGGCGCTTGAATTTTTCTCTGATGTATTTTCAAAATGAAGAAGAGAATTATGTTTTTTCTGGCATTTCTTGCAAGGGCCACTATTGCACTTGCTTGTACGGTGAGTAGATTTTAATCAGTTTAAGCATAGAGATGCATTTTTACAGGATTTAAATATTTTTATAGGAGACAGATACAAGAAAAGATCACACGAAAAAATACTATGTTGTTCCCCGCAATGTAAACACGAATTTGGGGAGTACTTGAGTTAACTGGTTTAGAACGCGATTGAGCATATTTTGTATCATATAATTGCGCTCTACGCTGTAAAAAGGCATTAAGTTCTTGAAAGGTAGGGAGCTCTGATTCACAAGAACTTTCTTCCCATTTTTCTAAAGTGAAGGGGTTCATTTTATTTTGTATTAGTACAATAAGAAGGCTTCCCCATTGATCGACTGATTCGTCGAGAATTTTAAGGGCTCTAACATGCTTGTGTAAACTATTTAGAAGAGCTCTAATGGAAAAGTCTTTAGACAGAAGGAATATTCAACAAATCTTGAATATGCCTTTGACGTATCAATTTACGATTATTGTAAGTTTCTTTTACGATTTCCCACGCGACGGAGTAATTTTCCGCGGACAATGGTACCGACGCAATAACTTCAGCGGCTTCGCCCTTTAAGCAATCTCGCAAGTGTCTAAATTTTAAAATAGGTGATAACTTTGCATTCTTGTCGATCATTGAGGAAAAAACATCATGGAAACCTAACCACGTATCATACGATCCACTGAAAGACGGCAGTCCTAGCGAGGGAAGTATAAAATTACCTGAAAGTTCCTTTGGAACTGGATTTTCAACCGAAATAACATTTTGAATGGGTATTATCCCGTTATTTTCTGACAGAGCGGACGACACCGAAACCGCAGAGACGCGCGTGTAATTGCCTAACAAATTTGTGGCAGAGTTATAAATTTCAAAATACTTTTTGTCGAATTCGTTTCTCGCTTAATCATCTAACCCTTCGTCCGTTAAAATTCCCTCCCCCAAATCTTCTAATTCGGATTGTACTTTCTCGAAACTTTCACGATACTCACGCAGCTCAGCTACATGTTTTGCTAACGACGGATATTGAGTCTCAGAATTGTAACTTTCGAGAAACTGTGCGAAAAGCGTTAATTTTCGTTTTATAATTCCACGTTCTTTTTTCAATATTTGTACTCTCTAGGCGATTTCAGCCATTTTAACACATTAATTGAAAAAAAGTATTTGCATATGTAAGAAAAGAACAGAAATCAAGCCGATGAGATTGGTGAGCAATTAATTTACTTACTCAGACATTGACCTGATCTTACACGGCCAGCTGCTGAGACGTTGTCTGCTAAGTTCCATATGTAGAGGCGAAGATAATCCTTCAGAAGACACAACTCCTTGATGATCTTCAACAGAGCGGATGTCGCACAGAATCCAAAGTGTGCGATATTCACTGCTGGTGTGTAATAGTTGCTTAGCACAGAAAATCCAAGATGTGAAACATAATATACTCGCTGCTGATGGCCAATAAGTGGTTGCAGCACAGAATCTCATATGTGAAAATATTTGCTACTGACGGCCAATAATTGGCTGCAGCCGAAGTCACCAAAAGTTCTCACCGAGTTCTGATATACACGACGCACATAATGCACTTGCACATAACACACTGAGTCTATCGCGGTAAGAAATAGTCAATTTTAGAGACAATTTTAGAAGCTGATACACCAAAAAAGATCCGTTGCCAAAGGACAAATGTTTTGTGCATCGAGCCTAGTTTGACGCGGTGTTCTTCGAACCTGATTAAAGTTATATGCAGGCAGAACAGATTAAACACAATAAAAATTTGTGAGATGAGATAGATAAAAGGCAATATATTTAATATAATAAACATGAAGTAAAGTACAATTTTCGAGTTATCGTTTCCGATGCGTAACTTGTTACCTCTACCGAAGACAAGTAATATCTGATTTTTGATCGCAGTTGGATGGTACACGGAGGAGAGGTTTTAGTTTAAATTGCGAGGAAAGGGTAAGCTGAGTGGAAGGGATGGCTAGGACAGACCCCTTTCCCATGGGGGTGGATCGGGAGGCTAGGCAAAGGCCCAAAGGGACTCTTGCGGAAATTCCATAATACGAAGACATAGTGATGGGCTAGCTGACCTTCAATAAAAGAATTAAGCGGAGTGGCTGTAACGACTTAAAGAATAAGTAAAGAAAAGCACAATAAACCTTAAGATTTGAAACTGGCATTCTCGTAAACAGATGCTGAAAGCTGTAAATAAAAACGAAATAGTTTGCCAGGAAAGTTAGGGTAAAGCATGTTCGTAGCATAAGATTTACAATATAAATAAATTGCAAGTAAAAGTACAGAAGTTTGAAGAGGAAGATTTGGAATGTACAAACATAGAATAAACCTAAAATTTAGAAGTTAAAATAAAATCGTAGAATCCTTACGTTCTGAACGTAACACAAGATGTCGGGACGCTGACAGCCAAACAATAATACCAATATTTCACGGGACGAAACATATTTTTTTAAATAATTTGGGAAACAAAATGGTTTTTTACCATGAGTGTATAGGACATTATTATTTATTTTTCAAACGCTATTCACTTAAGTAATAAAATCGATAATTTATATAAATTTTTATAAATCGACCTTTGTAACGATTTTATAACGTAATTGAACAACTTTTGAAAAGCAAAAAATAATATCTAAGTACACTTATCGTGAAATATCATTTCTTTTTCGAAGTTATATAAAAAAATCTCATCCAATTGGTATTATTGCTTGGCCCTCAGCGTGCAGACATCTTGCCAGCTGATGTAAGTAATTGACGATGTGACTACGAGCTGTGGTATTGAAAAAAAAATTACTCGAGAAATACACGAACTACTGGAAAAATGTTTGAGAATGATATCTTATTTTTACAAATAATAAAATTCCAATACTTCACTTCTTATACTAATTTTTCATTATACCTTGGTTTAAGAGAAGAGACCAGTCTGTTACGAGCCTAATTACACTGCATCATATTCGGCAGCTTTATAATTTAAAAAATTTAAAGATTATGCTGAAATTTTAAGAGGCGATTCAAAATATATAACGAGGCACATCATTTCGATCCAAGTTGGTTTTTATTTCGTTTATATAATGCAATTCTAATAATTAAACTTTAGCCGCCACTACTTCAAATGGATAAAAACTCAAATGGGCGAGACAGAACTGCCCTTACATATTCTAAAGCATTTTTCCAAATTTCAGCACAATAGGTAAACAAATTTATAAAACATAATATACAAATGATTTTTATAATATTAAAAAAGTCTTTATATTATATTATTAGCTATACTAAGTTCAGCGAGAGAGTGATCGACAGGAACGATCGACGTGTTGTACACACCTTTTAGGGGCCATTCATAAATTATGTAACGCGATTTCCCGACAATTTGGACCCCCCCCCCCTAATGTAATGCTTCTTCCGACATTACGTAACACTGCATCGGACCCCCCCCCCCCCATAAAGTGTTACGTAATTTAGGGATGACCCTTTACAGGGTTTACTCAACAGTTTTCTAAAGTTATAACTTCTATCAAGTACTAAGAGCAAAATTTTATTTATATTTTATAGTTTAGAGTGTTTAAAAGATGTTGAAGCTAAATTTTGTCATATATAAATTTTGAAGAAATTTGATTTCCTTTCAATTCGAAAAAATAGAAGACTGAAGCAGTGTTTCAATTTGATAAGGTTAAAAAAGAAAAATAATGAAAAAAGGGTAAATTCAAGAAATGGTTAGAAGATTTGAAGAGAATGGAATTGGGTAAGGACATGGCCTTGATATTAATCGGATATGACTGGCAGCGCCCGCGGCGACCGAAGTCTGAAATTCCTAGGGTATAGAAATTTGAAATTTACACAAGTTAGCACGTGTGCATTTTTCTAAATATAATAAATAAATAGATGATTGCCTTGAAAACGTACGAAAAGGAAACTAAATAATAGAGGAAACTTTCTTGCAAAAAGATTTAGTGAAACAATTGTCTTTTCATTTCAGCTATACCCGTTCTAGTTTCGTTGTTGGGTATGAACATAACCATAAAAATTGCCGGTAGAATGTCAACAAGCGGATTGATGATGTATATTTTAATTAGAACAGGATTTTAAGCTACAAGTCATTCTATCGATTTTTATCCTAAAACGTTGAATAAGGGAAAAAGTTTAGCAGTAATTCATGTGGTAACGGTGCAGAAGTGTGAAAGTAAAGGGAATAAGCCAAATTCAGGGCAGCGTTATCAGACAAGCATCTGTTAATTCTCCCCAAGACGACGGTAAATTACAAGTGATTATTAAATAACAAATATATTTCCTAACATTTTTCTCTGTGTTAAAAATATTTATAAATTATAAATGAAATACGGGACACTCATTGTGAAAAATTCAATTAAATATAATGACATGCAGGTTTGATTAAAATTTTCCTTTTGATAAGTATATTGCTATTTTGTGAATCTACTATTATGACAACAAAATACCAATCGTATTTTTATCCGGAATTGTGTAATTTGCACACTAGAATATTCTTATGTTTAAAACAGAGCACATTAAGAATATGTTTAACATTGATTAAGGGGGAAGGGGGTAAAGGTTTCAGCGTAATTTAAAAACAAGCCGGTGACAGAGATTGTCCGAGAACGCCTTGGGAAAAAAAAACAATTCGCGGTGTTCACTCTATCTTGGTCGGAAATTATCGGAAATTAAAAACATTAAAATTTAATCAAAATATCATCAAATACTCCCCTCAACGTTCTCTGATTATTTTTTTGCATTTAAAAATTTGTGGTGGTCATCTAAAGTGTAATCTCCTATTTTCCACGAAAATTCCACCATTTTGGGGGTGGAAAACACCCTTAATGTAAAACAAATTTTTTTAACTAAACGTTGGGGGGAGGTGTTTTATATGTAGAAAATGTGTACCAAGTTTGAATTGAATCTTTAAAGTAGTTTTGAAATGGCAGTGAACGCGGACTTTGAAAAAGTAGTTTTGAGAAAAACGCGTTTCAAGTTTTAGAAGCCCGCAGCTGTCAGTGCTGTAGTGCTAGAGGACAGGAGACTAACTAGACAATAACTTCGAGTTTTGCTCAGATCGACTTAAAATGTTGGGAGTATATTCTTGAAATATTTAACAACAAGAAAAGACAAACCAAAAAAATCGATTTTTAAAAGTGCAAACCTCCCCCCCCCCCTCCTAATTAATTTTCCATTATTTCAACAAATTTAATTTGTTTAAATAATTATTCTTTCGTAATTTCTTTTTTTCCTGAAAATTATTACTATTAGTCTAGTGAAATATTTATGAACATCGATTTATTAATTTTCACTTATTTAAACAAATTGTATTTGTTTAAATATTTTTTCTCAATTTTTCAAAATAATAATTATTGCTATTTCGTTAGTAAAATATTGACCACCATTGTGTAATGAATGTTTCATTGTTTAAAAAAATTTTAATTATTCAAATAAATTTTTTTCTAAAATTATTTTTTTTTTACAAAAATATTACTGTATTATCGTTAAGTCACATAGACATATTTTCAATTATTCACCAATCGTTAAAGTGATAAATTTTTACTTATTTTCAACAACCTTAAACTTATTTAAACAATATTTTTTTCACAGAATATACTTTATGAAATTAAAATTAAATTAAAATATATTCCATTAATATTATGGGATCATCTAACTTTCTAACCTCAAAAACTCACAACTAACATTACTTTACAAAAATAATAAATCGTATAAATATAATATTACTGACCGTACGTTTCCGTGACCGTACCAAATAGAATTTTAAACTGTAAAAAATTTGTAAAAGATTTGAAAAAGTACTCATTTTTTTAAAGATTGCTAACCAAAACCTTTGAAGCTTTAAAATGATTTTGAAAGGTTCTAAGTGAATAAAGAATATTTTCTTAAAATTCCTAGAAAAGTTTAGAAGATATTGGGGCAATTTATTTACATTTTGTATGATTTTTCCAAAATGTAAGAAATATTCGAGACAGCTAGAAATATTTTCAAGAATTGAAAAGGTTTTGAATAAATTAAAAATATTTTAAAACTTAGAAGCACTTCCGACAATTGCAAAATTTATATTCTATGCCTGCTTCTTGTCGTCGTTCCTAAAGAGAATAGACACTAAATCTTCTTCCAGCACGCCTTTTTCTTTTGCGTCTTACTATCAGCAATATTGCTCAATTTTTCTCAAAACTTTGATCAGAAGACGAAAAAACAAAGTTGGTCTCCATCTGGTATATTTGAACTATCTTTTATTATGGACAGTCTTTTTTTAAAGGTAGACAAAAAGATATATCTATAATGTGTATGTGAATATGAAGTTTCGCTTTGAGGTTAAGTACTTATTGCATTGGCAATGTTTATTCAGAAATTTGTATATAATTTTCCATACGTTACAAACTAAAATATAAAATCGATAAATGATTATATTACTTATTTTCCAGACATTTCAATCACACTAAATCAATAAATAAAACGTTTGTATTAGAACGACTTTAAGGGTACGTGATACTTCGAAAATTGTCGATTTTGCCAGTTTTAGGTTCCCCCAGCTTTTCTTCTAGAATAATAAATATTTTGTCTTAAAAATTTGGGAAATGATAGCGAACATGCTAACGGACGTCCCCACAAACTTTTTTTGTAGGTTAATTAAAAAAAGTTTTAATTTATCAAAATGTTATTAATTTGCATAGCGCTTAAGGGCATGTGACACAGCTAAATACCTATATTACCGACCTCACTTTTTCGGTTCACTGAATGTTTTTTTGAACCTAAGAACATTTTTTGTAAATAAAATA
>NC_046666.1:96250488-96255122 GCF_010883055.1 Belonocnema kinseyi
TTATTTACAAAAAAAGTTCTTAGGTTCAAAAAAACATTCAGTGAACGGAAAAAGTGAGGTCGGTAATATAGGTATTTAGCTGTGTCACATGCCCTTAAGAAATAGTTTTGATTTTTTCAGTGTTAGATTCCCCGGCTTTTTTCCTAGGATGAGAAATATTTTGCCCTCAAAATCTGGGAAATGATAGCGAACATGCTAACGGACGTCCCCACACTTCTTTTGTGTTTTTTTTTTATTAAAAAATTTTTGATATTGCTAACAACGTGCGTGTATATTTCGAGGTTACGTGTGTTACAATTCACCCGAGCGTTAACTCCAAACTACACAATATTCTTGGACGAAAACTTTGTACCTAAAAATAAACAAAGTAACTAATCTCCTGGAACTAACCTTGTCTGCAGGAAATCAAAAAAGTTTTTTTAATAAGTAATTTCCAGATTATCGGAAAGGCCGAGATGAAAAACGACGTAACCTCAAAATAATGCATATGCATACAATTTTTATTAAGCACAATAAATTTGTTTGTTATTATCCCTCAAAAAAGAGTCCGGGGACGTCCGTTATGATATTTTATAGCATCTCCGACTTCAGTTTTTAAAAATGTTCATTTTTGTGGAAAAAAGCCGGGGAAACTGTAAGTATCACATGCCCTTAACTACTTGCCCGAACCTGTCAAACTGAATTGGCGATTACATCTGTTATATACAATATAGAGCAATGCCAGTTCTTAATTATTTTCTAAATAATTTTTTGTCGATAATAAATTCAAATTTATTCCAAATACTTTGCTTTTATCATTACAAAGAATGATTTTACCTTTTGCAAATAAATTTTACATTTAAAACTTCCCGCCATTAGGAACATTTTCCGACTTTAGAAAATCGAGATGTGAACGGATTTCTAACCTGCTGGCTGTTGATTGACCAATAAATAAGAGGAGTAAAAGAGCCTTGAGAGTACTGTAGCTAGACAAATTGACTTGGCTTGATTCATCAGTCTATGCGTATATCTATTCACCATTCGAATCCTTTTTCAGATTAAGCATTCGAAAACTAGTGGAAAGCTGTTTAATTTTAAATTGAAATCTTCTCCAAAAATGGAACATTTCGAACTCAGAAAATAATTAGGTATTTTAACTTCAACCACAAGCTAACTTCACTTTGTTAAAAGCTGAGGGGAAAACAATAGATCAAATGCATGAGACAAGAATTTATTTCTGTAATATCTTTGTAATTATTAATAGTTATTGTAATTTTATTATTTCATTGAATAGTAATTAAAATATAAAAACTATTTTTCAACTACACTTATATAGAAAAAATTAGCTTTTACGAAGATATTAGCAAAATAGGGCAAAAATGAACTGAATCCCACACATTTGGTCCCTTGTTTTCCCCTCAGCAATCAACGAAGTGAAGTTAGCTGTGAATTGAAGTGAAAATACCTAATGAAACATAAATAATCTAATATACCTTTGGCTTTGTTTTCTTTTGTGCAGTCTTTTGGTTGTTGTGTCTTGGTATCGATAAAATCGTATTCGGGATGGGGACAAATGTATTGTCCCATTCGTAAATTATTACAGTCTATTTCATAAGTATGGTTAACTCCATCGACTAAATGAATGACAACAATGACCATTGCTGTGTTGAAAAGTGTTGTGCCTAAGGCCATATTAGGTTATAAACAAAATATTTAAAACACTTTCTTAATTATTCTTTTTTGTTATTCTTAACCTATTACTTCTTCTTACATCTTGATCTCAGCTACTTCAGCAAAACGAGCATGATCTACTATCAAAAATAAACAATTTATTCAAATAAGCACTTCTGATAAGAACAGTCAATAAACGGAGCGATTTGCTTACTTATTATTTGAATATATACAGAAAAATTGCAGATGACTAGCCTGGAAAACACTGTGAAAATCATGATCCTAGAAGCTATGGTCTCGCCACGCGCAACTAAAAAAGGTATAACAAATGGTCCGTAAGGATTCGTACAGCAATCTCCATTTTTAAAAGGACGTCAAGCGGGAAATTTAAAGTGTGTTCAACGCTGCATTTGCGAACGCAAGGAAAACTCGAAAACAGTCTTATAGATAATCTTATAAAATTAAATGAAAATCAGAAACATATCACTTATATTTAGTAAGGTATGAAAATGAGAAAATCGTGCTATTTAAAAATTGTTGGTGCTTCTTTGCATCATATTTGTAGAATTATACTTCCATCATATGCACACTGTCGATTTTAGAAAGAACGAAGACAGTTTACAAATTTATTTGTAATGCGTTTTTTAGTACCGAAATTATTATAAATAATTTGTACTAAATATATATTATATATATTTCAAATGTATTTACATATACATTTACATATTTCAATTAAACGAATTAGCTCCTTGTAGTTTCAGGGGATATGGTTTTTCATGCTTTGCGACAGTTTCCAAAGCCCTGCAGGGATTAAAATTTCGTGGAAAAGTATGAAGCTATGGTTTTGGATGTATTTTAATCCGTAGCAATCAAATTTGTACTCAGATCATTTTTCATTTTTTCGCTTTTTAGTTTTGAAAAACCATTTTAAAAACATGAAAAACCATGTTTTTTGCATTTTCCTTGAAAAGTAACTGGGTAACCCCTCAATCTGACCTAAGATTCGCATTGAGCGACGAAAAATACATAAGAATACACATGTTTGGTGATCTGCTCAGGATACTTTTTTCTTTTTGTGGGCCTGTGTAATAAATATATCCACTAGACCAATATTAATGATTTTAAGTAAAAAAAAATCTCAAGAAAAGTTTCTCAATCATCATGTTGGGTTTATCGAAATTTCTCGCAATATAACTTAAAAACGTAAAATTATGGAAAATCGTGGAAAACATTCTTGCAAGAACTAAATTGTTTATAAATTTTTTTATTATATAATATTGAAATATTTTAAAATAATATGACTATGAAAATTAAGCGATTCAACAATCTTTCTGTTATTGATGATTACCGGGAGCGTCAAATTATTCAGCACAGTTTTCGTAACCAATCTTCAAGTACTTCGATAGCGAAGTGGTAGAGTGCGCGCTGGGACAGGTTTCGAACCACCTACTCTAAGTTTAACGCGTTTGATCGTTAGCAACTAGACCTCACGGTCAACTTAACACTTAAAATATCGAGAAAAAAATCTCGGCTAAAAAGTTAGAGTACTAGTACGTCAGGGCTGACCAAAAAATGTTTGGTCCTCGTTCATCGAAATTTCTTATTTTAACATTTTATAAAATAAACAGGCTTATAAAATTAGAGGAAGTAAATAAAAACGTTGGATAATTTTTTTATTACAAATTTTGTTTACCTTAAAACCTAAATTATTTAATTTTCAGTATTTTAAATTTGTAAAAAATTGAACAATAAAAACTTGCAATTTAAATTTATATAGAATATATAAAATTAAATTGGGTTAGAATTTAATGAATAAAATCAAACATGTAAAACTAATCCTCATTTTTGAATATTTTCTGAAGTCCCACAATATTAACCGAAACTTAAAAATGTTAAAGTTTGTACGGAGGACTTGGCTTTAAACTTCAGACCTGACAATGTTGACGTCCCTAGCGATTCTCATTTTACCATACTGCTGTGTAATTCCTCTTATATTAAAAGTAAAAATCTCTAAAAGAAATATGGAGTGTATACTTTCTTTTAAGTGAATCGTTAATATTAAACGAAAATAAACTTCATATGATTAATTTAATAAAAATGTACATTACTTTGCGTTATTTTATGATATACTGATATGAAAATAATACAATCCTTATATGAATTATTACATATCAGAATTTTCACTTTTGGACTTGAGATTTTACATAACTCTTTTGTAATATTTATAGTTCTGTTTTGTATTACATCCTAAAATAATTGTAAACCTTATCTAAATGCAGTAATGTCCTCCATTTACCGAACTATGATTGGGTATACTTTAATGAACAAATTTTCTCCGTATTTAAATTGAAACTAAATTTATATTTCAGGTTGTACATTATTTAGTAGTTATCGCAAGTTCCAAAATGATTTTAAAACTTGTGGAAAATATTTCTATTGTTCATTGTAATTAACTTTAGAAGATTTCGCTTGGCGAACTTTTCAATAAATATTTCAGTTTAAAATTGTTTAGTTATTTAGAGACTTACATAGGTTTCTGCTTTCTGTTCAGGTTAGACTTGCGAAATTCTTATGTACGGCTTATTCTATTCGTTGATGAACTCTCTAGAAATGTTTTTGGTATGCTTGAACTTACAAAAATGTATTTAGGAAAAATATTGTTGATAAAATTAATGATTGCATAATTCCTGAATAAAATATACGCTAAAACGTACCCGAGAGATTCGTAGAGAATCCTTCAAAGGATAAAATTAAGTGAGAAAATAATCATTTGAAATATTTGTTTCAAAAATTTTCCTAATAGTAGGAGCATTTTCTTTAAATGTAAAAATCATTTTTAACGATATTTATTTTTTAACTTGAAATAACTTCTGTACATACTTCTTCTTCTTTAGACACAATGTGTCCCCTAAGGGTTTACATGACTTCCATTCCTTACAACCTTTCCGCTTATATCTATATTTTTTTTACAATCTTATCCTTTC
>NC_046666.1:96255222-96260599 GCF_010883055.1 Belonocnema kinseyi
ACTATTGAGATACAGTCTTATATCTAGTTCCTTATCTCTTATTTCCTGCGATAGCGCAATTTAGGACTAATTAGCAAACGAGTGAGCGAGCGACGAAAGCGAGAGCGCAAGCGAGAGAGGGAGAGAGCATGAGAACGCAAACGCATATTAATCTATTTAACTTTTACCTTACCATTCCTTACAATCTTTACGCTGGTAATCTAAGCGACTTCCGTTTCCTTTTTCTTTCACTTATTTATACCTCCATTTGTCTTTTTTCACATGCATTCTTTCATTCTCTCACATTCGTTCCTCTAGCTCCCTCCAACTCCTTCATCCATTCTTCTCCTCAGCCCTCCTCCCCTAGAATCTTAACCACATTCTCTGGCCAGCTTTCATCATCTTCCATTCCTCTCCAACATCCTTCCCATACATGCTCCCATATTTCTTCCTCCCATTCACATATTCTACACTTTCTGTTCTATTCTTTTTCCCAGTACATCGCCTCCCTTACCTCGTTTCCTAATCTAAATCTTGCTATTCTGGTCCACCTTCTCTCTCCCCATTCCTTTTCTCAATACTTTGGCACTCCTTCCTTTTTTATGATCTTATACCATTTATTGTAATTTGATTCCTCAATCATTCCCCATTTTTCTATTAATTGTCTTTCCCTCTCCCTTTTTTCCAATTCTTCATAGTTTACTCTAGTCACGTCTTCTATTTCTCTACCATTAAAGAAGTCCCTCCTTTCTTCTTCCCATCTCATTAATTCGATCGCCCTCCCTCTCCTCTCTTCTACCTGCATCAAACCCTTTTTTACCACTTTCCCTCCCTTAACTTCGTCACAAATTTCCATGCCCTCTGTCCCGCTCAAATACTTAACTTATCCCTTTGCGCTTCTTTTCTCACCATATATCCTGGTGACCTCCAGTCTGCCCGTAGTGTCCACCTTATATACTATTCCCCAACTCTGTTTCAGTACCCCTGCTCCTTTTTTTATCCTTTCTCTTATATGAGCTGTATGATCTCCATTCGCTTGTAGGATATATCCCAAATATTTATACTCTTTCACTTTTTCTAACTTCATTCCCTTCCATCTCCTTGTCCATTCTTTCTTCCTTCCCCCTCCTTTTCTATACCTCATTATCTTTATCTTTTCTACATTTACATTCAGCTTTTTCCCAACTAAGTATTTTCCTAATCCTGTAATTAATCCCGCCATCCCCTCTTCATCCTCTGCCATCAACACTATGTCGTCGGCGTATGCCAGTGTATATATCTTTTCCTTCCCTATCCTAACTCCTCCCCAACCTTTTCTCCTCATTTTTTCTTCCAAATCTGATATTAATAAATTAAATAAAAGTGAGCGCAGAGGACGTCCTAGTCGCACACCTCTCACCAACCAGAAACTATCTCCTACTTGTTCTCCTACCTTTACCCTGCTTTTCGTCTCACTGAAAATTTCTGAAACTTTCTTTATTAATCCCTCTCTTATCCCCTTTTTTTACCATAACTTTTTCTATTTCACCTCGGTCTAATGAGTCAAACGCCGCCTTTAAGTCCACGAACATTGCTATTATTGCCCCTTTTTCCCTTTTAATTCTCTTATTTACTAGATAGTTCAGAACATATATGTTCTCCATTACCCCCATTCATTTTCTAACCCCTGTCTCATTCGGTGACTCGATTTTTTTTTCTTCAACTTCTATCTTCAATCTCTCCGACAAAGTAGTTACATATACTTTATACAGCGTTGGCATCAACGTCACCCTCCCTATAATCCTTAACCTCTTCTCCTTTGCCTTTCTTTATTATTGGTATAATTACTCCTTCCATCCTTCATTATTCCTAAAACTTTAACTATTTCTTCCCTTGAAATTTCCTCTTCCTCGTCTCTTTCTCTACCATATTTTCCTCCTTTTACAACTTTTCTCTCTACTCCTTCTAGCACATCCAAAAAATATTTCTTCCATTCTACCATTTCAATATCTTGGTTTACACTTTTTCTTTCTCTATTTACTATCTTCCATACCTCTTCTTCCGTCCTAGCTTTCTCCGCCTCTTCCTCAAACCTTTTATTCTTTTCCTCATTCATTGGATAACACAACTCAATATACTCTTTCTTTTTTTTCCCTATATGCTTCCCCATTATTTTTTCTTTTCTCCAGTTTCTTAATTCCTTTCTGACCTCCTGTTTTCTATTTACAGTCCTTATCCTAACCACTTCTATTCCCACTTTTACTAAATTCATTTTTGTTTGTGCACTCTAATCCTATTGTTATTTCACTTATCATTTTTTCCATCTGCTCGTCCACATTTCCCTCTCTCATTTTGATATTTCTGACCATTTCTCTAAACTGTTCTTTTCCTTCACATGACCATTCCCCTTTTCCTACACTTATACATTTGCTTCCCTTTTATTCATATTGGTATTGCTTGTTTGTCCATCTAATGTCACCATTGAGGAGAAAGTGATCCGAATCAATATAGTCACCTACCTCTAGCTTCTTAACCTTCTCTCTTACCTCATCATCCACTATCACATGATCAATTACCGTTCCCCTTTCACCTCCTGAGCGTGTATATGCCCCTTTTTCATCTCCTTCTATATTTCCGTTTAAGATATACCATTCCAACTCCTCTAAGCTCTCCAACAACTTTTTTATCTCCCTATTTAGTACCTTATCTTTGGATTTTCTTCCTCCCCCTTCTCCTTATTCCCTTCCTTCTCTGTCTCCGGTTCTCGCATTGAAATCCCCAACTATTATCAGTCTAATCTCTGGTTTATATTCTTCAATTATTTTTTTGATCTCCTCTGCTTTCTCCTGCATATCATCGTTCACATAAACCCCCACTACCTTCCACTTCTTTCCTCCCATCATTACCTCTTCTACTATTAATCCTTCTTTTTGTTCTATCCTGATTTCCTTATCTTTACCTGCTATACATTCATTCCTTACTCCCATCACCATTCCTGCCATTACTCTGCCCTTTTTATTCTTCCTCTTTGCATTTTGCACTTGCCATTTGTAACCTCTTGGTAAACTTCCCCTTACTCTTTCCCATCCTTTTTCATCTAAGCACGTCTCCATCATTATGACTACATTCCATGTGTCAAATTTCTCATAAACTCCCTATCCTTTCTCTCCAATCCTGCTATATTCTAGTAACAAATCTTCCATTCTTTCCTACTTTCGTTTCACATATTTGTTCCATCTTACTATTTCTTATTTACATATCTCCCGTTCCTTCCTCCCCTAGTTTCCCCGCACCTCATTTCCTACTATCTGTTCCCTTTCTTCATCCCAATCCCACCATACTCCGTCTATCTGTATTCTCCCATACTTAACCCATGTTCTCTTTCCCTTTTTTCTTTCCTCTTCCGCTATTTTCCTTAATTTATACTGCATCTTCCTTTCTACCCATGTCAAATCATCCTCTATTCTATTTGGGCTTTCATATAATAACCTCTTCTTTGTCATCACCTCCCTTTTATGTTCCAATTTCTTTAGTTTCACCAGTACCATAATCTCCCCTCTTCGTTCTTCCCTTCCTACATTTCGCATTTCCTCTATCTCTACCTTAGCATTATTCCTTTTTAGTATTTCGTCCACCCCTTCCTTCAGCTCTTTTCCTTCTTATCATATACCCTTTATCACTATGTCTATTTTTTCCCCTCTCTTTCCTTTCTATTCTTTGTTCTATTTTTCTCATCCTTTCCATCTCCTTATTCCCACTCCCGCCCCCACCACAATCCTGGTTCTCCTGCTTTTCGTCATAAATCCCCATTACCTCTATCATCACTTTGCGAATTGCCTTTAGTCTTTCCTCTTTCATCGAAACTTCACTTTCATCTCCTCTTCCGTCAGCCCCCTGCTATTATCACTCTTCCCTACCAAACTCTGCTTTTCTGGCGGCGATCTAAACATTTTTTGATATTTTGCGCTCCCACCGATATATTCCTGCTCTCCACTGTTTTCCCTCTCCCGTCTCTTCCTTTTAATAAAAGCCTCAATTGAGCCTACGCTTTTTGCTCTTAATCTCTCCTTTTCTATAGCTTTCTTATACTTCCCACTTGCCTTCCTTTCCTTGATCTCCTCTTTCGGCATACTGAACATTTTCTGCTCGAAATCGGTTTCATCCGCAGAGATAATCGCTCCGCTAACCATGAATCAAATTCAAACTCTCCCGCCTTCTATGCTTCTCTGCCTCTATATGTCGTCGCGGTCTGGTACCTGTCTCGCCTATCGGCGACGCTACCCAACCCTGCTACTCCCAACCCGATCAAAGCAATCCTCCCACCCTGCACAAGTCTCCAAACAACCCAACCTCAACTTGCACACAAATCTGTCTCAATCCTCCAAAATATCTAACTCCCCTTTACAATCTCACAATCCCTCAATTAATCTCTCACATCCATACCCTTCTACACACTTCCACAATCTACTCACCTCAAATTTCACCACAATATCAGAAAAACTCAGCATCAACAATTCCCACTACATTTTTCGCCCTACAGGCGTTTGGCATCAAACAATAGACTATGATAGAACTATGCCCTCAAAATGAAATTATTCTCAACTAAATGGCAAAGTTATTTTGTATGTGTATTGTAATCATTCAAGAATTTGAAGGTTCAAATTCTATGGGGTTTGAAAATTCTCCTTGTATAAAGACTACAATCAATTTTGTAATTTAAAAAAATAATAAAAACTTGCTACGAAGATACAGTAACATATGAGTCGTTGTTGAATGATGTATAAAAAGAAGAAAGGTATGCGTTTATTTGTAAATGAATAATATTAATTTTTTCGAATATCATTTCTGATTGCACGGCAAAAAGTTAACTAAAAAAACCCTTACAAAAGTGACTTCTGTCGAAAATGGAGATTTAAGACTTTCGTTGGAATTGGACTGATTCAAGCGATTTTTTTTAGAAATGAAGCGCTTTTTTATTATTCTATTGTTTTAAACAAAATTTAGGAAGACAAATATGGTCAGGAAAGGTCTTAAAGAAAGGTAAGAGGCTAGGAAAAATGTTGGGTCCGGAAAAATGATGATTATATAGTTCTGCAACGCAAACATTTCAAGGTACATAATTTTTCAAAATTTATAATCATATAAAGCAAACTGTTCACAATTTGACCATTTTAAATACAACACGTTTCAACATCAAAGCATTACAAATTATATATAGCATGCATCGCAAAATGAAATTATAAAAAATGTTCAGCTTTACAATTTGAAGAGCCTAAAATTAAAAATACAATAGCGTCGAAAATTGAACAATTGTACAATTATGCAATTGTTTCATTTCAAAAATAAAGGCTTAATAGTTTTAATGTTTCCAAATGAAAACTTTCCTAATCAAATTAAATTGAAGGACAATTTCAATTTT
>NC_046666.1:96260699-96268437 GCF_010883055.1 Belonocnema kinseyi
AGTTCTAATTGCTCCGATGATTATGAATATTTTCAGGAAACTCTATTATCCACTGAAAGTCATTTCAGCGACAGCGCCTCTTTCGCTCATTTTACTTAAGAGAACTTTTAAGAGGGGATTGATATTTGTGCGGGTAGCGAGGCACAGCGGGGTGGGTTAGGATTTTCGCTGACAGCGGCGTCCACATTTATCCTGACCTACTCACAATTCTATCCCCACTCCGCCGTCACTTGCCTCATCTAGGTGTATAATATCTTTGCCTAAAGGTGCAGTCTCATGAGGGCAGAATACTTCGGCGTACAACAGAAATAAATGAGAGTGAAAGAGACAGAAAGATCTATTCATCTCTTTCACCCTCATGAGATTCTGCCGACGCTTTCTGCCTTCATGGCCCTCATGGGACTGCACCTTAAAGTTGTATTAACACGCCTGACGAATGCAAACGGAAAATGTATCTTTCTCTCATTCTCCTTGTGTCACTAATAGCTCTAACTATATATCCTGACACTACATAATCCCTTTTTTAATATTACAAACCCTTCTCATTTTTCTCCTTTTTTCTTCCCATTTTGAATTTCCCAAATTGCCTCTCGCTTAATTGTTCCGAATTTCGCCAAAACATGCTTGTATTATTCTGCTTCCCTCTTCCCTTTTTTAGCTTCTCTTCAAACCTCCAGGCTCTCTTAATTTGTCTAGTAACCATATTTTCTCTTCCTATATCTTTTCTTAACATATATCTTGGGCAACTCCAGCTAACCCCCATTACCCACCTCAGAAACCAATCATACATGTTCTCTACTTTTCTATGTTCCTTCCATCCCCAGATCTCCTCACCATAACCGCCACCACACACTATAACCTACACACCCCCCAAACCAACGGATCAAACAACCAGACTCTCATTCTTCAATCGTGCTTTAACCTTCTCTTTCCTGTACTCCATACTTGGCCCATTACTTTACTCGCACATTCAGTTCTTTTCCTCACTTGCAGCTCCCACATACTCTTCGAAGATTATTATCATTAGGTTCATCCACTTCTCATCATCTGCTAACAGAACTACATTGCCCGCGTATGCCAGAGAGTATAGTTTGCTATTACCCAAAACCGTTCCTCCTTTCCCTTTCTCCTTTAGCTTCTTCTCTAAGTCTGCCAGCAGGATATTAATTAGTAACGGACTCAAGGGGCACCCTTGCCTTAGACCTCTGCCTGTCCAGAATACCTCTCCCTTTTCCTTTCCTATTTTCACCCTAATCCTGGTTTCAGTAAAAATTTTCTTTATCCTCTCCACCAACTTTTCCTCTACACCCCTCTCTTTCATTGCCTGCCATAGCATTTTTCTGTTCACTGAGTCAAACGCTGCTTTGAAATCTACGAACAAAGCGACTAGTTTCCCTTTCTTTCTCCACGAATTTCGTTTAACAAAGTAGTTAAGTACGTAGATATTGTCTCTAGTTCCCATCCCCTTTCTAAATCCCCTCAAATTATGTGGGATAGTTTCTTTTTGTTCTACCGGACTCTCCAACCTTTTTCTTAAGATTTCTGCATATATATTTTATAGTCGACTGACATGAGAGTGATCCCTCTGTATTCCCCCACCTTTTTCCCTTCCCCTTTCTTGACAAGCGGTACCACCAGTCCTGTCGTCCACTCTTTCGGCCAACATTCCCCTTTCCAGACCTTGTTGCAGATCTTCCACTTCCCATTCCTTATCCCTTCTCCTCCATACTTCATCGCTTTGTTCTCCATCCCATCTTCTCCTGTCGCCTTGTTACTTTTTAGCCTATTTATTGCCTCATCCACTTCTTCTCTTGTTATCCCGTTCCCTTCCTCCATTTCTCCTTGGACCATCCTACACTTTTCCCCTTTAATCTTATTTTGCTCTCCCCCCACTAGACCCTTCAAATAATCCGTCCATTTTTCCATTTCTATTTCCTCGTTAACGCTCTTCCTTTCCCCCCTTTCCGTATTTATCACATCACACACCCTACCTTCTTTGATCGCTATTTCGACTTCTGCTTTATATTCTTCTCTTCCTCTTTGTCTTTCCGGCATCTTCTCAGATACTTTTTTCCTCCTGTTATAGTCCTCCTTCCACATTTCCCCTTTTCTCCATTTGCATACACACGCCTTCATTCTCTCTTTACTCTCCAAGCATTCCTCGTCCCACCAGCCTCTCTTTCCCCCTCCTCTTTCTTCATTAGTACCCAGCTCATTCTTTACCTTCTCAATCGACCCCTTCAACCTTTTAATGAACGAGTCTATTATCTCCTCTTTTTCATACCTAACCTTTTCCTTTTCCATCTTTTATTTAAGCTCTTTTAATTTATCTACACCCAGACTCCCATTTTCGCGGGAAGTGCTCGGAGCCTATCTCATTCCCTACCTTCATACTCCCTATCGTATTCCGCATTCTTTCTTCAACCAAGATGTATTCTATTACTGTTGCTCCCTTTCCTATGAGTGTGATTTCCCCTGCCTCATCTCTTTTCATATGGACCTTTTCATTTTAAAAAACAACATTGCGCAAGCGCTAAAGATTTATAGCACTTCCATGTGAGTGAGAATTTTTCAAGCATGAAGGACCTAAACATGGATACTTGCATTTTCTCATTGCATTCTATTAATTTTAACTTATTTTCATTACTAATAGTATATGAAGGTTTAATCAGACGTTTAAAGTTCTTTAAATACTAACGTTCTCTCAGTGAAACAGTTCAATATTGAAATTAAAATCTGCATGTACCTTCTTTAATTTCGTGCATGATATTCAAATCGACTTTCGAAAGGAAGTATTTTTCGATTATTTATACTCGGACTGCAGTTTATTAAAAAAAGTCATGACATTATTTACATCTATTTACAGTTGTTCAACTCAACACGTTTTATATCAAAAATGTTCAAATTCAAACCCTGTGGATTATTAATTCTTTCAAGTCTTCCAAACCTGCATTTTAAAATTCTTTACATTGCAAATTCATGCTTTAAAATAAATTATTATGTAATATTATATATTATATGATAATAATAAACATTTCTAAAACTTCTTAATTCAGCTCATTGTAAATTACCGTGTGATACGACATTCGTAATATTTTAAGTGATTAGATGTATTTTTTTCCTCAAAAATTGTAAAATTTCCAGTCAAATAATGAATTTACTAACATATTTCTCGTCTGTTACTCGTTGTTACGAATTTTCAGAGAAAAATATTCAAACTAAAAAAATCGCATTTGCATTTATCAAACTTTTTTAATATTTTGTAATTGTTAAAATTATTTCACTTTTATGCAAAACACTATTTTTTCACTGTTGAAACCTTACACTATACGCAGGTACGATATTGTACATTTTACCAAAAATATGACCGAAATTTTTAAATGCCCGCTAAGTGTCATGGCGGCGCCTAAGCTTCCGCTCTTAAATAAAAAGGATTATTGCCATTGGTTTCATGATCAAAGAACACACGGTCTGCCCATCCACAAAAAGTACTGAAACGCTGGCTTCGGGAGTCGGAAGTGGACAAGGGAATAGAAAGAGAGATAAGATCGAGAAAGTGCATTTGTCTGTTTGGGGGTGCGCAGGCTAATTTAGCGGTGGAACGCACCCTCTAAGGATCGCCATCCTTAGAAAAGAACAAGTGTACTTTCATGATTTGTCATCTCGTTCTATTCCCTGATGCCGTTGTAGTTATTTGCTCTAATACCATTAAAAGAAGCGTTTCTAATAAATTATCATCGTTTGAAACATCTACTGCCATCATATCCATTTCACACACGACGAGGCCCGAAGCAAGAAATAAGCATTCAATAATCGCTTCAATTAACAGGTTGTCAGCAATGGCACCGTTACCACTTTCCCAACGCATAAAGATTCTACTGGCAGTCAATTCTCGAACACAGCCTTGGTAGAGTTGAGACGCAACTCACATAGGCTCAAACACGCCTGTCACTGCGCATTACAATTACTTCGGAACCAGAAGTCCCCATACAGGGCGCAAAAGTTTGATTTGTTCAATGCATCCAATAAAATATATACGACTGATATAAGATTATAGAGGGGCAGGAAAGTTAACTCGGTTTTAGATGACAACAAATCGATTAATCTTCTTTACTGGTATTCAGAAATTTAAAAAAAATATATCCAGAACAAAACTTATTTTACCAAAAAGTACGAATTTTCAATAAAACACCTGGTTTTTCCATTAAAATAGGTAACTTTCAAACATAAAATCAAAAATTTAAATTTTTGGTTAAAAGAATTAATATTTTCAACCAAAACAAAAATTAGTAATTACATTAGATTTAGATAAGTTTTCAAACAAAATATTTTTTAACAAAATAGGGGAGCTTTTAAGCAAGAACAATATTTTTTTTTCTAAAAAGACAATTTTTAAACAAAATACATGAATTTCTAACTAAAAAAGTTAAATTTTCAACCAAAAATGGAATATTTATATTTCATTTAAGAAACTTAACTTTCAAAGAAAAAAATTAATTTTCTACTAAAATTATGAAGCTTTAACAAAAAAAAAAAAAAAATTTCTATCAAGAAAGTCGAATTTTTAACTAAAAATAACGTGAATTTTATATTTTAAACCAAAGGTAAAATAGTACATTCTTCTTCTTCTTCTTCTTTATTCATAAAGTGTCCCCTAAGGGTTTACATGACTTCCATTCCTTAAAATCTTTCTGTCTAAATCTATATATTTTTTACAATCTTATCCTTTCTATATATACAATTATTTACAACTATTTACATAAAGTCTTATATCTAGTTCCTTATTTCTATTTCCTACGATAGCGCAATTTAGGACTTGATAGCCCTTCCTTTTTTATTATCTTATACTATTTATTGTATTTTAATTCCTCAATCGCCCCCCCCCCCCCCCCCCCCCCCCATCTTTCTGTTAATTGTCTTTCCCTCTCCCTTTTTTCCAATTCTTCATATTTTACTCCAGTCCCGTCTTCTATTTCTCTATTATTAAAGAACTCCCTCCTTTCTTCTTCCCACCACGTTAATTCGATCGCCCTCCCTCTCCTCTCTTCTACCTGCATCAAACACTTTCTCGCCAACTCCCCTCCCTTTCCCTCCCTCAGCTTTGTCTCAAATGTCCATGCCCTCTTACCCGCTCTAATACTTAACTTATCCCTTTAGTGTCCACCTTATATACCTTTCTTGTAAACTCTCAATATCTTTCCTTTCTTTCCATCCCCATATCTCTGCTCCATAACCTAAAACCGGCCATACCAGCGTGTCAAATAACCACATTCTCCCCCTCCAATTTCTTTTGAACCTTCGTTTCCCTATTCCCCATAATTGTTTCATTACCCCTGCTGCTTTTTTTATCCTTTCTCTTACATGAGCTGTATGATCTCCATTCGTCTGCAAGATATATCCCAAATATTTATACTCTTCGACTTCTTCTAACTTTATTCCTTTC
Source organism: Belonocnema kinseyi (assembly GCF_010883055.1). NCBI lineage: Eukaryota > Metazoa > Arthropoda > Insecta > Hymenoptera > Cynipidae > Belonocnema > Belonocnema kinseyi. The sequence continues at coordinate 96,266,143 of NC_046666.1, forward strand.
CATCTCCCTGTCCATTCTTTCTTCCTTCCTCCTCCTTTTCTAAACCTCATTATCTTTGTATTTTCTACATTTACATTCAGCTTTTTCCCATCTAAGTATTTCTCTAATCCTGTAATTAATCCCGCCATCCCTTCTTCATCCTCTGCCATCAACACTATGTCGTCTGCGTATGCCAGTGTATATATCTTTTCCTTCCCTATCCTATCTCCTCCCCAACCCTTTCTCCTCATTTCTTCTTCCAAGTCTGATATTAATAAATTAAATGAAAGTGGGTTCAGAGGACACCCTTGTCTCACACTTCTCACCAACCAGAAACTATCTCCTACTTGCTCTCCTACCTTTACCCTGCTTCTTGTCTCCCTAAAAATTTCTGATACTCTCTATATTAATCCCTCTCTTATCCCCTTCTTTACCATAACTTTGTCTATTTCGCCTCGGTCTAATGAGTTAAACGCCGCCTTTAAGTCCACGAACATTGCTATCATTGCCCCTTTTTCCCTTTTAATTCTCTTATTTACTAGATAGTTCAGAACATATATGTTGTCCATTAACCCCATTCCTTTTCTAAACCCTGTCTGATTCGGTGACTCGATCTTTTTTTCTTCAACTTCTATCTGCAATCTCTCCGACAAAATAGTTACATATACTTTATACAGTGTTGGCATCAACGTCACCCCCCTATAATCTTTAACCTCCACTCCCTTGCCTTTCTTCACTATTGGTATAACTACTCCTTTCCATAACTCTGGCCACCCCTCTCCTCTCTATACTCTATTACACATTATCCATGCCCATTCCTCTAGTTCCTCCCCTCCATATTTCGATACTTCATTTGGAATCTCATCTATACCAGGTGCCTTTCCATCCTTCATTATTCCTAAAACTTTAACTATTTCTTCCCTTGAAATTTCCTCTTCCTCGTCTCTTTCTCTACCATATTTTCCTCCCTTTACAACTTTTCTCTCTACTCCTCCTAGCAAATCCAAAAAATATTTCTTCCATTCTATCATTTCAATATATTGGTTTACTCTTTTTCTTTCTCTATTTACTACCTTCCATACCTCTTCTTCGTCCTAGCCTTCTCCGCACACATACATTTATTTCTAGGTTAGGCTCGAGTTGACCCATTCGATGTAGCACACATTTGCTACTGGGAAAATATGCTTCCAGAGCTTTACGTGTAGTTCAATAAATTTCCGTTAATTCAGGTTAGGTGAGGTTAGGTTCTGTTCGCTAAAGTTATGTTAAATAAGTTGGTATCAGGCAAGGGTTGATCCTTTATAGTTGTCGACATGTTTTTGAAGTGAAAATTTGCCCAACCATGACGTGATGGGTGATTTTTGATACCGAATTTGAATTTAGCGCCCCAAAATCCATAGGAATACATGTGTCTTGTTACCAAATCCGCACACTTTTTTTTGTGTGGTTGTGTTATTTATTCTCTATCTTCAACATTTCTAAAAATTGGGCCTGAAATATCAACTTTCTTTTCAAATGAAAATGCTATGCCACGTTTTGTTGATTAATTAAATAATTTTGATACGTTTCTCTTAATGTTTAATAAATTTCCATTTTTTTAAACAATCTTTATTTAATCAAGCAGTTCCTTTTCACTAACTAAAAAATGAAATAAAATAGAACAGATACAATTACGTTTCTGACTGTATAGTGTATAGAATGAATACAATAATCACTTTTCAATTGTTTGAAAAAATATAATAATATATCAATAGAAATTTGTTAAACATTAGAAGAAATGTATCAAAATTATATAATTATTCTACAAAAAGTAGCACAGGATACCAATTTGAAAAAAATGGACAGTTTTGGCTCAATTTTTAGAAATTCTAAAAAATAAATAATAAATAATTGTTTAAATAATTACATAATATTTTTAGAAAAATTTACTTCTCCAAAAAATGGCAAAATTTTGCATTTCAATCAGAATATATGATTATTTTTTACATTTTTTGGGAATAAATAATCGTATAAATAATTTACATTTATTTAAACAATTGAATATTGTTTAAAAAGTCTTGGTGAATATTTGAATTCTCTATCAGTAATTATTTGTATGTAAAAGACGACAGAAATTGCTAAAAAGTACCTATAATACGTAAAATTGTAGTTTTTGAACTTTTGGCGGGCTGCGCAGAGGGTGAGGGGAGGGTTGGGGTTGGAAATAAAAGTTATTAGTATGATTTTATTTCGTAGATACTCCTCTTTAATCCCTAAAAAGTTCAGTACGTTTCGATAAAACCGTGGAACATGAGTTCAATTTTTCGAAAATTGAAA
>NC_046666.1:96268537-96272508 GCF_010883055.1 Belonocnema kinseyi
GTCATTTCGAAACACAAAAATGTATATTTTTCAGATTTTGTATATTTATTTAATTCCCTTATTCAACAACTTGTGTGATTATTAGTCTATAAAATTAAATCAATTGCACTCATGTTTTTATGTTTTTTATACTTTCCCTATTGGATTTCATGTTTGAAGTAGGGCCAGGTGCGAGAAGCGCCGCCATAAGGCGAAATTTCGCATCTATAAACTCTTAGCAAAAAGGACCGGCCATCTTTTTTAGAGTCGGATAGGGCTGCTCAGAACCAGTCCCATGCATCGCCCCAACTTTTCTGTTTTCTTACGATCTGGAGGGGAATTGTCGGTCTAAGTAATCCAAAAGATGAAGCCACCAAAAGTAGGTCTGTCTATGTCATTGAATTGCATTAAGAAACAGCAAAGATAATAAAAAACTTGATGCTGTTTGCAAATAAACAAAAAACAAATATATCTTAAAATAAGGGTAACTATTACTAATCATTTGGAAAAAGAAAAAGTCATACAAATATGTAGTTTAATATGAATAAAATTTAATTTTAAGATACATTTTGAAAGCAGTTCGAACTTCATATTTCTATGATTTATTTCGCTGATATTATTGATTTTATTATTTGTTCTAATTTAAAAAAATTATTTATTGTTAAAATTCTTAATGAAGCTAATGAAAAAATTAATAATATTTAAGTCCTCAATGACTTATATCCAATATAAATATAATAATAATAAAATTAATATTATTTCTTGAAAAAAAAGACTACAACTTAAGTTGCAAAGTAATGAATCTTTGTACCTTTAAAATTTTAACAATTTCAAGTTTTGAAGGAAATATTTTTAAAAAGTAATGGTAATTTTAATTAAAATGTTTGGATGAAATAATTTGGTAAAATATCATTGACAAGATTGATAAATGAGAAAATGGATTAAATATTATTTAATATAATGTATATATTTGTTTAAATTCTTAATTATATTATTGCAAAACTTATTTCTAAAATAAACAGACTATAAGCTATTAAATTCTATAAACAAACGTACTGTACTCATGACGCACAGTTGGAGGAAATGCACTTTTTTCATTCAAAAAAAGTCCAGAGCCTTCAATTTTCTTGCGATTTTGAATTTTTTGTTTTAAATTAAAGATTATTAAATACTATATATCTTGACTCTACGAACTTTTGTCTCCTCTATTTTTTTCTTAATAATTTTTCCACTCAAAGTATGGAACAACTAAAATTTTTATGCTTTCATAACTGATCAAGAAAACTATATTGTCTTCAATGAATGTTTAGGGACCCATAGAATAGAAATAATGTGTTTATCAATCATTGTTATAAACCAATTTTATGAACAAACTGACAAATAATCTTATGATCGGGAAAAATTTGGTTTTCTAAAAATGCTTCACATTAATGTAGGAATGACATTTAATAACAAAAATACTTTAAAAATTTATAATAACCACTGTGATAAACAATGATTTTAACAAAATATTGGAATTTGAGATTTTTCAAATCATAATTTCCTTGAATGGCCAGAACAACTTCAGGTGTTCCTTAAAATAATAAATATTTAATAATATTTGATAAAATATAACAATTTAAATTTTTATAAACAAATTAGATAAACGTGACAATATATTCAAATCTAGGGTTTTATAAAAAAATTTATTTTCTTTAATTGCTACAATGGCTCAGGATATTCCTAAAAAAATGTATCTTTGATAAAATTTAGTAGAATATAAGAACTTACATTTTATAAGCAATTTACATAAAAAATTTCCAAATTTTGGCAGTTTCACTTGGAAAAAGTCGGGTTTTCAATCATAATAGATTGAAAATGAATCATAACACTGCATGCAAAGATTCACTCAATACAAAATCTTCTGACAATAACCCCCCGACTTCGCCATCAAAGAAATTTTAAATTTGATGAAACCTTAAGTTTCAATATTTTGTCACAAGAATTGTTAATAACAGTGGTTATTGTTAACTTTTCTAATATTTTTGTGACTAGTAGTCATTCGTCCAATAGCTTAAAACATTTCCAATGCAAAAAAATGTCTATGCCAAAGGGCAAAAATTTCAAATCTGTTTATCTAATTTGTTTGCTAAACATTTGTTTAGGACAATATTAATTTTTCCTGATCAGTTAATAAGGCGTAAAAAATTGTTATATACGAAATTTTAGTTTTTCCATAATTTGAGTGGAAAAATTATTAATAAAAAAATAGAGGAGACAAAAGTTCGGAGAGGAGGGATCTATAAAATTTAATAATCTTTAATTTAAAACAAAACATTCATAATCGCAAGAAAATTGAAGGCTCTGGACATTTTTGAATGAAAAATGTGCATTTCCTCCAACTGCGCATCATGAGTACAGTACGTTTGTTTATAGTGTTTATAGAGTTTTAGAAATGAGGTTTGCAATAATATAATTACCAATTTAAATCCAAATCTTCTTTAAATTAAAATTTTGTAATAAAATTATTAGGGGTTGTATGCAGCGAGAAAAAAGCTTTCAAGATTAAGCAATGAATAAATTATTGAACTGTATGAATTTATATATGATGTTCGGTTAAATTTAAATAAATATATACATTATATCAAATAATATTAAATCCATTTTATCATTTATCAGTCTTGTCATTGACTTTTCACCAAATTGTCCCCTCTAAACATTTTAAATAAAAATATCATTACTTTTGAAAAATATGTTTTAAATAATGTTATCATTGAGCTCTTAAATATTATTAATTTTTTTATTAGCTGCATCAATAATTTTAACAATAAGTATATTTTTTTAACTAGAACAATTATAAAATCAATATCATCAGCAAAACAAATCATAGATATATGAAGTTCGAACTGCATCCAAAATGTATCTCAAAATTAAGTTTTATTCATATTAAACTACATATTTTTATGACTTTTTTTTATATAATGAGTCATAATTACTCTTATTTTTAGATATATTTGTTTTTTGTTTATTTGTAAACAGCATCAAGTTTTTAATTATTTTTGCTTTTTCTTAATGCAATTCAATGAAAAAGACAGACCTACTTTTGGGTGCGCCATCTGTTGAATTAGTTTGATCGACAGTTTGCCTCCGGATCCTAAGAAAACTACTACTGCGTACACATACACGTTCGAGGCAGGGGGCTGGTCATATTGTATTAAATGTTAGAAATATATTCATTTAAAAATTAGTTAGTGAAATATAAGTCAGTCTTTGGAACTAAAAAAACGATAAAAAAATATATTGGTTTTTATTTTTTTCTGGTCATAAATGACAATTTAAGGAATTGCTAATATTAATGTGGAATTTATAATGAGTATATATTAAATTACAATAATTATTAATTATATCCGATTTGAATCGCGCGTAACAGCGACTAATGACGGTCGCTGCGCCGGGCAAGCGCAGTAGCTCAACATGCCAAAGTTGGGATCACTGACCCAGATGATCTCTAGTCGGTTAAGCTAATCCAACAGACGGCGCCACAAAAAGTAGGTCTGTCCTTTTCATTGAATTGCATTAAGATAGATCAAAAATAATTAAAACCTTGATGCTGTTTGCAAATGAATAAATAAACTAGATGAAAAAATAATTCTAACTATTACTAATTATTTAAAAAAAGAAAAAGTCATGAAAATAGGTAGTTTAATATGAATGAAATTTAATTTTGAGATACATTTTGAAAGCTGTTCGAACTTTATATTTTTGTGATTTATTTTTCTCATGTTATTGATTTTATTATTTGCTAAAGTTAAAGAAAATTATTTTTTGTTAAAATTATTAATGTAGTTAATGAAAAAAATTTATAATATTTAAGACCTAATGACAAAAATATTTCAAACATATACATGATCAGAAGAATAATAAAAGATGTATGACGTATATTGTATATTGAGGGAATAATTTGGTAAAAAGTTAATGAAAAGACTAATAAATGAGAAAGTGAATTTAATATT
>NC_046666.1:96272608-96281740 GCF_010883055.1 Belonocnema kinseyi
GAGGTCCGTGAATCTGCGATGTCGACTATCTGAAGTGGTGGTCGGCCTGCTGACTTATCTGCTGGCGTTTTAATTCTTCTTTCTTCTTCGAGTTTCTTGAAGAATTTACTTTACGTAAAATAGAGCCTACTTAGTTCAGCTGCTAGTTATAGTAATTGCCCAGTACTTCTCGGTGCAAGAGTCCGTGGATCTCCTGGAGTCTGATCTTCTTTTGATTCCGTAGAATCAGATGTTCGCCTTCAAAGATTGCTCCTTTTGATCAAATAATCCGTAGAGTTATTCTTATGATCGTTTGAGACAATCCTGGCAGGATCGCCAAAATGTTATGCCGAAAGTAGTCAAGTTGGTTTTTTAAAAATGAGTCATACCGAATCACTCGGTATGGCGACTTTATTCAATGGTAAATTACAGATGTAACTTATGAGACTGAAGAATATGGACTGTCTCAAAGAATAGAGCGAGCCTTTATATAGCTGTAGAGTAGAGTAGGGATGGGTCAGAGTACAATGTGTAACAGAATCATAAAATACAAATAATTTGTTTATCATTCCATTTATTTGTTGCAAACAAATTTGATAAACAAATTAACGAATAGTCTTATTATCAGTAAAATTTTTTTGTGCTAAAAGGGCTTCACATTAATGTAGGATTGACATTTTATAACAAAAATAATTTAAAAGTTTAAAATGACTATTATTATAAACAATTCTTGTGGCAAAATATTATAATTCGAGATTTTTCAAATTATTATTTCCTTCAAGCGCCAGGAAGAATTCAGGTATTCCCTAAAACAACAAATATTTAATAGTATTTGATAAAATATGACAATTTAAATTGATGCAAAATCCTGTTAAACAAAACAAGAATCCAACGACCAAATTTGGACCACAACGTTATGGTCCAAATTTGGTCGTTGGATTCTTGTTTTGTTTAACAGGATTTTGCATCAATTTGAATACTGGACGTTAAATGGGATTTTTAATTTGGATTTTGGTCTGATTTAAATTTCGTAAATTACAATTTAAATTTTTGTAAATACATTAGATAAAGAAATTCAAAATTTTGGTCCTTTCGCATAGAATGTATTTTTACACTGGAAATATTTTAAGCTGTTGGGCGAATAACTGCTATTCACAGAAATATTTGAGAAGTTAACAATAACCATTGTTATAAAAATTTCTCATGACAAAATATTCAAATGTAAGGTTTTATCAAAATTTTTATTTTCCGTAGTCGCTACAATGGCTACGGATATTCCTAAACAATTTAGTAGAATATAACAACTTAAATGTTTATAAACAATTTACATAAGAAATGTCCCAATGTTGGCAGTTTCACTTTGGAAAAAGCCCGGCTTTCAATCGTAACAGATTGGAAATGAATCATAACACTGCATGCTAAGATTCACTCAATACAAAATCTTTTGAAAATAACCCACTGACTTGGCCATCAAAGAAAATATAAATTTCATAAAACTTTAAGTTTAAATATGTTGTTACAAGAATTGCTAATAACAGTGGTTATTGTTAACTCTTCTAATATTTTTGTGACTAGCAGTCATTCGTCCAATAGTTTAAAACATTTTCAGTGCAGAAAAATTTTCTATGTAAAAGGGCAAACATTTTAAATTTGTTTGCAAAAATTTTAATTGTTATATTTTATCAAATATTATTAAATATTTATTATTTTAAGGATTACCTGAAGTCGTTCTGACAATTGAAGGACATTATGATTTGAAAAATCTCCAATTCTAATATTTTGACACAAAAATTGTTTATCACAGTGGTTATTATAAACTTTAAATTATTTTGGTTATTAAATGTCATTCCTACATTAATGGGAAGCACTTTTAGCGAAAAAAATGTTTTCACTGATAATAAGACTTTGTTCATACTTTCACTGGAAAAATTATTAATAAAAAAATAGAGGAGACAAAATTTCGGAGAGTCAAGATCTATAGAATTTAATGATCTTTAATTTAAAACAGAAAAATTCAAAATCGCAAGAAAATTGAAGGGTCTGAATATTTTTGAATGAAAAAAGTGCATTTCCTCCAACTGTGCGTCATGAGTACAGTACGTTTGTTTATAGATTTTAATAGCTTATAGTATGTTTATTTTAGAAATAAGGTTTGCAATAATATAATTAACGATTTAATTCAAAAGCTCCTTTAAATTTTAAATTTTAAATATAATTATTAGGGGCTGAATGCAGCGAGAAGAAAGCTTTCAAGATTAAGCAACAAATAAATTACTGAACTGTATAAATGTATATATGATGTTTGGTTCAATTAAAATAAATATATACATTATATTAAATAATATTAAATCCATTTTCTCATTTATCTTTCGTGTCATTGACTTGTTACCAAATGGTTCCCTCAAATTATTTTATTTGAAACTTGATTCCCTCAAACATTTTAATTACAATTACCACTACTTTTTAACAATTTTTCCTTCAAAACTTTAAATTATTAAGATTTTAAAGGTACAAAGATTCTTTACTTTGCAACTTAAGTTCAAGTCTTACATATTCTAATTATTATAATATTTATATTGGATGAAAGTAATATATTTTTTATTAATTCTTCTGATCATGTATATGTTTTAAATATTTTTGTCATTGAGGTCTTAAATAGTATTAATTTTTTTATTAGCTACATTAATAATTTCAACAATGAATAATTTTGTTTAAGTAGAACAAATAATAAAATCAATAATTTCAGAAAAATAAATCATAGAAATATTAAGTTCGAACTGCTTTTAAAATGTATCTCAAAATTAAATTTTATTCATATTAAACTACATATCTTTATGACTTTTTCTTTTTTGAAATAATTAGTAATACTATAATTTTTTCATATATTATTTTTTGTTTATTTGCAAACAGCATCAAGTTTTTAATTATTTTTGCTTTTTCTTAATGCAATTCAATGAAAAAGACAGACCTACTTTTTGTGATGCCATCTGTTGGCTTAGTTTGACCGACATTTCCCCTCCGGATCGTAAGAAAACTACTGAACATACACATGCACGGTCGTGGCAAGGGGCTGGCTTATTATAATATCTTTGCCGGAACCACAGGTGACAATTGGCAAGTGTAGGACACAAGAGATAAATGGCTGTGGAAGATATGTGAAATTGTGATTAGAAAATCATAATTTTTTTACTTGTTATTTTACTTTCGCATATAACATTGACAGTTTCTCTACTTTACATATCAAATCCTTCAATTTTTGTGCTTTTAAAATGAAGTGGTAGTATTTTTCTGAAATAACACTGTTATTAAATCAGTGTACTACATATGCATCGGTGTGTATTCGTGCGTTGGTGATAATTATATATAATAACTGTACAGTATTGGCTTTAAAATTTTTGACTTCTTAAGAAGAAAAGAAGTCCTATGGATAATTCACGTTGATTCAGTGAGTATACAGAGATCATCATTTATTTTTCGTTCTTGTGTTTTTGTTGGTCTTACTCGCAACCAACGGCTGCGAGGTGGAAGTGAAAGTAATTTCTGTTTTTTTTTCAAATGTTCATCTTCAATTTTAAGTTTTTAAAAGCAGAAAAGGTTTTTAAAAGAGTGGAAACAATTTAGTACAAATCCATGTAAAGATTATCCGTATTTATGGAGTTGTCTATTGCCACAACTAAATTTAAACTCAAGGATCTGTTGACATGAACGTGTATGTGTGTTTGAAAGATTTTTGCAGAATGAGTCAAAGTTAGTCCATACTTCTATGGGATTGTGACAAGCTAAACACTGACAAACCTTTTAATGTCTATTATTTGCAAAAGCTAATGTAATTAATCAGAGTGACACTAGTCACAATCTTGTTGACCTAGATGGTTATACGCTTAGCCAAAGGCAAAATATTGAGCATTTTCTGTGTTACTGACTTTTTTGCCATTTAACAATGTTAATTAAACGTTTTTGCATTACCAAGGAATAAATATATTTTTCCGTTAGGCGTCTAAAAGTCATCTCTATATATTTTAGTGAAGAAGAGCGACTTCCTAAAATATAAGCTTATTAAATAATTTTACTATAATAATAGATTTTTCCAAGCACGATATATAAGTAGGTTAAATGATAAGAAATTATTATAATACTCTGTGTGGAATACACTTAAAAAAAGTTCAACATTAGGCGATAATCGCATTTACCTGGATTTGTATGGAATAAAATATTTAAGTCTTTTCATTTCTCAAAAAAGCATTTTTTGTAATTAATTTGTTGGTGTCAAATAAATAATAGAGTGAAACTCTATGACTGGGCTGGTTTCGAAGCTGGAGGAGGTTGGGAATTACTCAGCCTTAGCGACCACCGCTCATCCCGCGCAGCGCCTTTTATTCCTACTTGGGACGCGGCTTCAATTCTCGGAATGGCTATAGAAGGCTATCTCTAAGATTCACTGTATTTATATTTGCTTATCAATGTTGACGAGGATTCTTGGAAAGTTTATTGACTGTTTGCGATTATTTGATAATAATTTTTAACAGTTTGAAAAAAATCGAAGGCTTTAAGTTTTTAGAGATTGTTTCTGACCATCTACATTTTGGGCTTGCTGCAGAACTATATCACAATATAATAAGAAAGATAGACAAAGAAAATAATCAACCAAAAAAACACTCCCTCTTCCTTATTAGTCCAGTAAAATTAGCTCGAAAACAGGTTATTTCCAGAAAAAATTTATAAAGTTTTGATATCTATCGTATGTGGTTCCATATGCCATCCGAATCAAATATCAAAAGAGTTTCCCTCTGACCGGTGGGAGGAAACACTCTTAAATCTAACAAACAATCCATGAAAATTGGTTTTTGGCGATTATTTCGAAAAGCGTGCATCTAACGATAAGAATAGTCAAGTACAAAAAAATAGTAGATTAAATTCTGAATGAGAAGTGTTCTATGCATTTTTGTTGTACAGCTGACAGTTTACGAGTAATCCACCCTCTGCGTAGTGGGTGAGTTTCAGCTCTTACTAAAATTGTAGAGCAGACAATTCTCTATAAATACTGCTTATTAAATGTTTATTATTTAAACAATTAAAAATTATATAAACATTATTCCGAAAATATATCAGGGATTTATTTGATGAAAAATTAATTAAAGCCTATGTACACTGTAAACATTTTTTCGGAAATTTTTCCGAAAATAGTCGGGCAGCTTAAAATCCAAATGGGTCGTAAATTTTTCCGAATATAGAGTCGGAAATATTGCCGACATTTAGTTGGAAATTTTTCCCACTGTTTAGTAGGAGAAATTTCCAATCTATTGGGAAAATTTTCCGATCGTTAGGTTTTTAAGATATCCGACGATTTTCAGAAAAATTACCGAGAAAAGAGTAGGAAATATTGCCGAAATTTAGTTGGAAATTTTGCCCACTCTTCAGTAGGAGAAATTTCCAATCTATTCGGAAAAATTTCCGAACATTATGTTTTTAAGATATCCCACTATTTTTGAAAAAATTACTAAGGATAGAGGAGGAAATATTTCCGATATTTAGTCAGAAGTTTTGCCCACTCTTTGGGAGGAGATATATTCAAACTATTAGGGAAAAATTCGATCATTAAGATTCCCGGCTATTTTCGGAAAAATGAGCAAGGAGGTAATTGGATAAATTTCCAGCTATAAATAGACATTTTTTCTCCAATATAGTTTGTTATGTAGTTCCCTAACCTTTTTGAGACTCGTTCTATAAGTAATGAAATTTATCATACTTCTAATTATGAAATATTTTCACAAAAGTTTCGATTTTATACTCTGATTAGGATATTTAAATACACATTTAATGACAAAAAATGAAATACTTTGAGAGTTCTATCCACTTAGGGAAAATTTTTGCCGAATCGCAAGGTATACAAATTTACAGAAGAGTTTGGATTTTAAATAAATTTAAAAAGTTTCTAATATTGCTTTTTTTGTGTGTTTATGAAAAATATCATACACAGAATAAAGTAACTGATGAGAATATTTCTTTTATTCAGAGAAATGATAGCGGAGAATATTGCCGAAGAAATATTTCTGCAGTGCAAAGATATATTTTGTTTATTTCTAAGGAACGCAATGACGAAGGCAATTGAATATTTACTTAACACTGTGAAATATTTGTTGAAATAGAGAAATATGTCATCAACTGTAAGAAAAAGCTCTCTGACATGAAGAGTGTTTGCTTTAACGTAAAGAAGTATAACCTAAATTCAAAAATATGTTTATTACATATAACTAAATATTACTTGGCTTTATAAACAATTTTTTTTATTGGAAGAATTGATTCGCTGTTTCAAATAAACGAACCATAAATAAATAAAACGTTTTCTTGTAAATTGATATTAAAAATAGAAGGTTATTAATTGTTCTTAATAAACCACTGCGTAAACCGTCACAATTTAGAATAAAAATTGTGTAATCTCCTTTTATGTACATTAAAAATCAGTCCCCTGGCGTGTCACAAGCTAAGAATCACAATCAAAGCCAAAGGTTTCACAATAAATTAAAAGAAAAATGTCATTTATATTACAATTTTTAAATGATCTGATAATGGAAGATAAATTTCTGTTGCACATTTTTAAAATTTAATATTAAATATTTAAAAACTTGAGCTTAATTTTGTCCCTCAGTTCTTGTAGTCAGCCCCCTGGTTCAACTTGAAAATTGCTTTAATCGTTCTATGTGCAACAAAAAGTAATCTTTTTGCGTTAAACGGAAAGTTTCCAGCTTGAAGTTTGTCCTGGTGTACAGCAGATAGCGGTCATATGCTATTCTGTTAGGTTATTTCTCGACGTAAACGCTGAAACAAGTGCTTCAGCCGGCTGTTGAGAGGATCCCCTGGCGAGTAAATTTATACTTTGTTTTCGAAATTAAATTAACAGCTTTCGCTATTTTATATACTCAAGGTGGACAGATAATTATTTCTGCAAGTAAATTAATAATACTTTATTAGTATTTGTGATGGCCTCGACGTTTGTGGAATTTCTCAGTCCCCTGGCGTCAGTCCCCTGTCACAGAATGAGGCAGGGGACTGATGGAACTACCAGGGGAATGACAAAATAATAATTTCCAAGGAACCTGATGGTCAACAATGCATCCTACAAATAAAAAAAAATAACAAGGAACTCAATCTTACAAAGAAAGAGAGAATAGCCATGAATAGCTATCAGAAACTGCTGATTGAGATGTGCCTTGATCGCTACAGTGAACACTGTTTATACAGACAGTGTCAAAATTGTATCAATAAAACTCCTGATAACAAAAAATTTGACAACAAACCCTCGCATTTCCAAAATTGGATAGCTCAAAAACAAGAGTTCATAGACGCCAAAGTTAAAATACCATTTCAATTAACAAAATATCTGAAAAAGACGTAGATCATCCAGCCACGTCAACTCATAGGAAAATTGAATGAGGATTTAGATACATTTTTGTTCCGCGAAAGAAACATTTTCCACCTGTTTAATGTAATAAATACTCTAAAGAAAAACATTCCTAATGATGATGATTTGATACACATGGATTTTTCTCAAAATTATGCCGGCAAATACAACCCAAGAAATTCAACCCGTTCATTTTGGAGGTTATCCCGTATAAATTAGTCTTCACACTGTTATAGTCTACTTAGAAAATATGACTAAGTCGTATAGCACAGCATTCTTAAACACATCTCATTCCATAACTGCTATTTTGGCACATTTGCTACCCATTTTGAAAGCTTTGTCCCCGATATCACGTGCCTTCACTTTTCAAGCAATGGACCCGTAGCCCAATGTCGCAATAAACCCATGTTTCATATCTTGGTTACAAAGCTACCAAAACAACTTCAAAATATAAAAAAATGTTGCTACATTAGTTTACGTCGATAAATAATCTATGGAAAAATTCTTAGAGGGATTCAGGAAATGTGTTGTGGAATTATTATAAGCACTATTGACTATGAAGCTATTAAGACAATGAGAAGTATTTAACACAAAGACTTCCAATGGCACCCTTAAAGTTCATCAAATGAGTGGAAAAGTTCGTTTAACAATATTAACAATGAGCAGTTTGAGCTGTTTCTGCGATTCTGATACGTACGAACATTCCAAATAGGAGGCTTGACATATCAAGAGAACACCAAACTCACAGTCGAAGATGTTTTCACAGATTTTGAATATGAAAATGAAAAAGAATCTACGAATAGTTATGTAACTTCTAAACAAATGATTAGGTTTGATCACGAGGATGTCTCCGCCGCAGCTAAGGAAGTAATTGTAGAGAAGTTACCTAGCCCCAACTCGTCAATGAAAGGGGATAGAGTATTTTATAAATTAAGGTTCCCCATAAATATGTTTGAGAAATAACTTAAGGTAAGGTTTATTAGGCAATTAGTGCTTCTTTAAAAAAAATGTGACTGATATTATGTAGGCTAATAATTATTCTAAATAGTTTGTATTATTATGTGTCTAAAATGTACGTGATTTGAACTGTTGGATCCTCAAAGTAGGAACGCTAATTTTCAAATGTTTCATGTGCTTGAAGTTCGGAACGTTCAACTGAACCACTTTTTTTACTGATGACTTCGTAAACTATAAATATGGCTGAAATGTTTGTTAATTTATATTAGAAATAATACTTTTACTAAAACAAAATCATAATGCATTTTTTTTATTGCAGTTGGAACAACATTTGTGGATAAAATAGAATTGGGAAAAAATATGTCGTTCATTTGAACCTTCAGAACTTCAGGTACATAAATGTTTCTCATTACAAGGCATTTTTCTAACATAAAAAACAATGAAAATAGTCAATCAGTAATAACATGTAGTTTTTACTTCACAAAGACAGTCCCCAGGTACATGCGTCAGTCCCCTGTCGCGACTTTTCACCAAATCGTTTATAAGTCGTGAAATACTGCAAAATTTATGCGGCCGTTTTCAGTTTACGTTGAAACAAACCATTCTCTTACCTTAGACCAGCTTTGTTTTTTATTTGAAAAAAAATGCTCGGACAGTTTTGTACAGGCCAATTTCCCAATAGCGGGGAAGTACCCATATATATATAATTAAAAATTTGTCATAAGGACAACCGCAGGATTTCGCCGGGAACGGGTGCTAATCTGAAAAATTGCACCCGCTTCCAGCGAAATCGCGGT